>NC_062214.1:149673489-150018570 GCF_902686445.1 Sciurus carolinensis | reverse complement strand
AAAACTAAAGGACGAATGATCTCGCTGATAAGCGGATGAGGACATATAATGGGGGGTGGGAGGGGCTAGCATTAGGTTTAGGGTTAGGTTTAGAGTTAGGCTAAGGAGAGCAGTAAGAATGAAGGAAAGAAGGACTGTGTAGAGGGAAAAGAGGGGTGGGAGGGGTGGGAGGGGTGGGGGGGAGGGGAAAAAATATAATAAACATCATTACCCTATGTAAACGTAAAAAAAATAAAATAAAAAAAAAAAAAAAATTAAAAAAAAAAAAAAAAAAAAAAAAAACAGATTACCAAACAAAAAGTAACAAAAACCAAGAACCTAATGTAATTTTTTATATAGTTAACATCATTTTAAGTCATTTAGAACAAGAAAATAATAAAATGTGGTAAAATTGAAAAAAAAAAAAAAAAAAAAAAAAAAAAAAAAATTATCAAATGTAGATGACCAATTGCCAGTAAGGTAGACAGAGAGATTTTTAGATAACATAACCACAGAGCTAAGGTTATTATAAGCGATAGGGGTGACACACACTGCTCTTAAAGGATAAACACATCCCAGTCCCAAAAGTTCTTGCAAGATATCCACTTGTTCTTGTAGTAAGTCCATTCTTTGATTTACAAGGAGTATGCCTGCTGTTAGATGTTGGTTTAGGGTCTCTTTAGTCTGTAAGGCTGCAGCTGTATTTTCGGCCAAGTGATTGTTGTTGCTGTCTGTATGGTTGTGTCAATGCTGCTGCTGCAGAGACTGCATTGGCAGTGATCACAGCTGCTGTGATGCCAAAATCTCTTCTGTTTCTTGATAATAGCACTGGCAGTTCTGTATCTGTAACAGAGACTGGGACTGGTAGGAAGGTAGGAATACGCATTAAGACTGCCCGTGAGAACCTGGACGCATTCCAACATTGAGAGAGATAGCACGAAACTACAGTACAATTGAGAGAAACAGTTGTTTCGTTAGTTAGCAGAAACATAAAAGGGGGAAACACACAAACTGGTGTAGGTGGAGACGTAATATTTCTGGTACAGTTGGGCACTCGATGCAGTGCCAGAGAATTTAGAGCTCCTCCATTTAGAGGAACTCCAAGTACATAGCCTAAATGATCCTCCTAAGAGAGCAAAGAAAGGTTGTAAGTTAGTATATCCTGAGGTCGAAGTGAAGAGTAGCCAGCTGTCAAAAGGATTGACATGTCTCATGCCTAAATGAACATCATTATTTGTAAAATTATCATTAGCACTGAGAGAGGTAAAATTGGGAGTGAAGAAAAACCCTTGTTGAACAGGAGAAGCTGGTCCAGCATGTTGACAGCCTGTCCATATGGGAGGTGTGCTATATTTAGGGTTACATGGAGGGAAAATTCCAGGGGTATAGAATTTTGATCCCATAGCATTATATTTGCGAGGCATTAATCCTAAAATTAAAACAGCATCTCCTGTTAAATTTTTCATGAATTCTGAAACGATAGAGTCATTAGAGTTCCGTTGCAGTGCGAGCTTCCCTACGGCTAAAACATTTGGGGATTCTAAAGCATTATAAAATAGACCTTGAACTTGATGTTGAAGAACTATACAAGGGTTAGAAACATTTGCACTAGTTTTAGTAGGTATATCAAAGCATAGCGTTCCAGGGAGAAGTACAGAGGAAACATTGTACTGTGTAATTTCTGGGTCATATAGTGTAGTAGGCAATCCCGTAGAAGCATTAGTGCCAAATATGGGAGGAAGTAAGGAGGAGGTATTAGTTAAAGGCAAAAGGATATGGCCAAGCTCTAACTATTGCCCATAAGTTCCGAGTCTGGCTGTCCAGTTTTGAACATGTCGAGCTAGTTCCTCTCCTGATAGTTCCCCTTCAGAGTTACTTCCCGATTCTTGTGTTTTTTGTGAACGGCATGAGCGTTCCTCTTTATCTCCTCTAAAACTTGACTTCCCTCTGTAAGGGGCTCAACAAATTTGTCCTTATTTGTGTCTAGACACCCTCTCACTAAAGACCATATAGCCATAATTCCAACAGGCAGTGGATCTGGTTGATCTGCCTTATGAAGATCCTCTCCAAGATGTTCCCACTGTGGAATATTTAATAATCCTTCATCTAAAAACCAAGGAGCTACCTTCTCTATTGTATCTAAGAATGTTCTAGCAGTTTTGGTTTTTAAAGGTGTACCATTGGCCTTAAGCAGTTCCCGTAAGGGTTGTTGCATACGAACTTTTGATATTTCAGACCCCATCTTGTACAATATAAGCCGTGTTCCGTGTGCTTATCTAGTTCTTGAACTGCCTTTCGCTTAGTTCACTGTTTTTGGACTGCTTTCCGCTTAGTCCACTGTTTTACTTTCCTTTTTGGACCGCTTTCCGCTTAGTCCGGATAGTCGCGTACCGCGATCGTTAAGGCTGCCTTTCACTTGTTTATTTTTGACCTTTTTATAACCAGTTTAACTTGTTAAAATTTTAGAATATCTTACCTAGTTTTCTTACTTATCCTTGTAAAGTTTTCATTCCCAGGTTTCGGCACCACTTATGATCGCCCACCGCCCGCGGGGACAATCACAACGCGTACGCTCTTCTTCATCACGGGAACCAAAAAAGAGAGAGATCTTTATTCCACAAGTCTCAGACTTATATTGAGAACATCAGCCTATCAGAGAGTAGACTACCAGGAAAGTCAGCCTATCAAGGAACAGTCTCCAGGCAGATACCAGGATCGCCTCATGTACAATAGCCAACCAGAGTTACTTCCTGAAACTTGTTTACGTGTGTAGCTAAGTCTGGCAAGCTGCCAGGCGCCATCTTAGAGATCAGGCCACGGTGTGGCTCTGGGGCCCTCAGAGCCCGCCCCTGACACAAACCACCATCCCGATTTGGGGGACCTCTGCAGTTTTGAATCTTGGTGGGAGACAGAGCCCTTCGCTTCAGGAACAGAAGGGAGAGAATGCTCTTTGCTACACCCGTGGTTGGTAGGATGCTGCCTGGTGACTAGGGTTTCGACTCTGGAACTGGTGATTTGAAGAGGCAGGGCTTCCCTGTGGTAGCATAATGTGCCAAGTGGTTAATGGGGATGGAGTGCAGAGCCCAGCATTAGCACCGTCCTGGTGGCAGGGGGTGCTGGCGTCTGGGGATTCCTGAGGCATTCCTTCTTTTGTTCCTGCCCATTTTATGTTCTTTTCCCACCTTTCCTGTCAATTCTGATAATTACTTGATTTCCTTTCGAAGTATTCCTTTCCTGCTTAATTTCACCAGAGACTATTTCTATTGTTTACAGTCAATAATGACCAATGCTTCTGTGTGTCATGCACGTTCTAGGCTCTCTACCTACATTGACTTGTTTAATACAACAACACTGTGAGAAAAACACTATGGAGAAAGAGAGAAGTTAAATGATGTTCCCCAAATCATACAAATGGCAAGTGACCATGCCAGGATGCAAACCCAGGCATGCTGGCTGCAAGCCAGGACTTCTGCTCTCTGTATCACCTCTGACTGATATTCAGAAGTCTGAGACCAACATGTAAGTCTAGAACCACATGGCAGGCAGTAGGGGTTAGTGCCATGAGCAATCTGAGGCCTTTTTGAACTCATGTTATCTAATCCTTTTGGTGTGTGGACATGTGCCTTATTCTGCATATAAAGTCCAATAAAAATAATAGCAGAGTATTTAATGATTATTGGTTACAGGTTTTTTTTTGTAAGTATATTTTTTAAATTTTTCTTTCCAGATATGCTGTAAATGGATTATAATGAGAGTCTATATAGGATCTGTAGGGTCCTATAGCCCCTTTACTTTTCATTTATTTATACATATATGCACATTCATACTTAACTTGTACTTAATTGGCAGTTGCACCTGGTGCTTATGGCTTGCAGGTAGGAGGGATAAAGAACTGACAAAGGTTGCAATGTCTGAGTACTGCAGCTTGTGCTCTCCCTTAACTCAAAATAATCCATTTAGTTACCTCCTCTTCACCTCCATTCCCACACTCCTCCACTCTCCAGAGGCACAGCATGGGAATATAGATGCTACAGCTTAATTTATTTAAGCTAAAAAGATGCAAACAAAGCATTTTTGGAATTAATAACAAGAAAGAAAAGAAACGAAGCAACAAATAGATTCCGGGGCATTAGCTAAATTCCATACACTGCTTTGTATAATTACCAACCACATGACTTCTCAGCAATTACATCATCGTGAACAGTGAAATTACATTTCGCTGATAATTTTAGGATTATAGCAGTGGCAATCTAATATTAATAACTCTGAACATGATTACATAAAGCTAATGTCTATGGTTCAGTAAATATTACCACTTAGAGTTGGAGTTAAATTTTCATTTACTGTAGATTTAACATGCTACCTCTTTAACCTTCACCAATGTGCTCCTTGTTCTCTAAAAGTTAGAAAATCCCATTCAAATAGAGGCAAAGGGTAGTGCCAGAGATCCCCGATAAATAGCAGACAGCTTGACTTCGACATCATGAAAGGATATTCAAGAAACCTGTTTTGCAGTGTTCTGGGGAGATGATTATGGAATTTTTCCACATTGGAAGCTTTGATAACTGGATGAGGAGGAGGCAAGAACAGATAGGATGGACTGAGCAGGATCTGAATACAGTATGGGAACTGGTTTACTGGCCAGTCTTCTGCTCCATGCAATGATGACAGTGCACGGTGTTCTCTTTTCAAAGATAGAGGAACAAGACTCCTGATCATTTAAGTTTTCATTATTCTTCCCTGAATTATCAGAAACTATTTGACAGGCCGAGATTCAGAGTCTGAACTTGAGGAGTGGCCGAAGTAAGGACTTCAGGCAAAAATTTGCCCCAGGGATATTGAACCATGGGAGGGTTCAGTTTAGATTTTTTTGTTTGGTGCAATTTTACCAGAGGGCCACTCTTTGATCACCGCTGTGGTTAAGGCTGTATAATTCTGAGCCTTTCAAGTGCTGCGTGTGAAGTGCCCAAGCTCTGCTAGGAAAATTGGGTCAAGCATAGCTTATGTTCCTCATGGAAAGAATTTCGTAGAAGTATCTTTTTTCCTTTCTGTCATGATGATGGAAAATCAGGGAAAGTGCTTGCAACAATACAGTTTCTTGCTGGAACTTATGGATAATATAGAGTAGCCATCTTTGTAGATTGACTTCTAGGGCATATTTTACATCTCAGATGAGACCATGGAGTAATCAAATCATCCTGTGTCACCCTCTCTTCCTTATTGTGCTTGACCACTACTCCAGACAATGCATATACAAATCTCCCATAAGGGTTCTTTCTACTTTACAGTACTTACTTTGTACTGGTACGTCTCCAGAATTGAAGAGGAACAGGGAATTGATGCTTCCTACTACTTATCCCTTCCATTGTATTTGGAAAGCATCTTCAAACTTTTGTATGTCCTTCAGAAATGTTTCTCGTGTTGACTAGAAGTTGGGTCACTGGGATGTGCCACAGTAGATAAGAGGACATTGAATTGGCTCCCTGGTGTAAAGAATCAGGGTGACAAATTGGACTATCAACACCTATAGGACCAGGAATTGCTTTAGATTTGTCTTATGTAGCTTGTTTACCTGAGTGTACCTTTATACCAACAGCATACTTTGCAATAGACACCTACATGAGGTATATTTAATGTTTTAAAATATTTGGAGAAGAGATCCAGACTAAACCCAGGCATTTCAAAACAGAGCCAATGCAAGTTCCAGAAGATCCATAGTCATAAAGGCTGTAAAATGAGAAAAAAAATCTGTATTATAGATTTAAGACAATTCTTATTTGTAAGAATTTGTGGACCTTCAATTTTGGCAATGTTGACAAAGTACTGCAACCCAAATGGACTGTGTGCAGGGGTCATGGCTTGAGTGAAAACCCAGGGTGAATGGATATAGCTGAACCTTGTAGCAGTTGAGAAGAAGAAAAAGTAGAAAACTGAATAGTTCTCCAGTAATCTCCATGGCGTGCTTTGACAGAGAGAGTTGCTATCTGCTGGTTGTTGGGAACAACTGTCAGACTAGTGGTAAATATTTTGCTGGAAACTGACAGTCTGCCCCACCTGACTTGATACTAAGTATGAAGTGGGAAAATATTCAGGAGTAGAAAGTCTGAGAAAAATGGAACAAACACAAGTAGTTTGTCCTGGAGGACAGCAGTGGGAGGTATTAAGGACATTGTCATTTATTCATCTAACAAATACTGTCCTAGTCCATTTGCCATTGCTATAACTAAATACCACAGTCTGGGTTATTTATAAAGGACAGATTTATTTTGCTCACAATTCTGAAGACTGGGTGCCAAGATCTGAGAAGGGCCTTCTTGCTGCACCTTAGGATGACAAAGAGCATCACATAGCAGGAGAGCAAGAAGAGCTAAGGTCTCTTCCTTTTCTTATAAAGCCACTGATACCATCAAGGGGACCCCACCCTCATGACCTCATCTAATCCTAACTATCTCCCCAAAACCCCCACCTCCAAATACCATTGATTTGGGGGTTAAATTTTGAACACTCAAACTTTGGAGGGACACATTTAGCCATAGCGCTTAGTACCTACAATATGCCATACATTCTTCTAAACACTAGGGCTATAGCAGTGAAAAACAACGGTGAAAATACCTATTTTCCTGGAACTTACATTCAAGTAAGGGGACACAGGAAAAACAAAAGCAGCATATCTAATAAGTTAGATGGTAAGTGCTAAGAAGAAAAATATATCAGGGAAGACAGATTAGGATAATTATAAATAGAGTGTTTATAGACACCCTCCTCCCCAACTAAGAGGAATAGACAATGAAGAAAGGGTACTTATATAATACTTATTTCTTGAATTTTTGGATTGAGGAGACAATGAAAAATATTCAGCAATAAGTTCTTTACTTTCTGGCTTCTCTTGAAGAAAGGGGATAGCTGAGGAAATCATTTAAAAAAGGAGCCAAGAAATGGAAAATTCTGAGAAAGGAGAATCAGACCAGGATTTTGAGAGAACGAGTGGAAGAGACTAAGCCAGAGGAAAAACTGATCTTGGGAATTCCAAACAGGGTGTGGTATTTTCCAGCAGCCGAACAAACGTAATCTTCTGGGAAGGAAGCAGATTTGGAATGCTGGACTTGCAGAGGGAAGAGAACCTTGCCTCCTGTCCAGTGTGTGTGTTGTCCACCCATAGGTCCGGCAGCCCCTCCAACTCAACCTGGAATGCTTCCAACAACGTGCACATCAAAAGATCCATGTGCTTTTCTTGTATTGGTCCCACTGTATTAGCAGTTCTTTACCCAGTTCTGTGTATCACATTTTAAGAAAGACAATGGCCAAAGACAATGCCAAAGACAATGGCAGTCAGAAAAGCAAGACCAGGATGGTGAAAAGAACTGAAACCAGGTCATAAAAGTAATGATGAAAAGAATTGGAGATGGGGAATCTGTTGAGTAGAGGAGGGGGATTCACTTATTGTTTTCAGGTATTTTGTGGTTGTTGTGTGAAAGAGTGTCTTGGTTTGTTTTGTGTGCCCTCAGAAGAGAAAATTGGGAAGCCTGAGGTAGTAGAGATTTCTGGCATATAGATTTCACCTGTATATCTGGAAGTACTCTAATAGTTATAACTGGGACAAAATGTCTTAGAAGACTGAGATTTTTGCTACCTGAGATAGTGTCTTGTCAGAGGTAGGATGAACATTAGAGGGTTTATTCAGGAGAGGACAGATGCCCCACTGCAGAGGTTAGCTTGAAACCCACAGGTGAGAGATGAGGCGGTGGGGCAGGTCAGGTGACTGTTCTGGAATAAGATTATGGAAAGAACTGGGTTGTTATTGTCAGCGTTGGATTTAATATTTGGCCTTACTGTAGTCATCTTTTAGGTCTGGGCTTCTCAACAGGTGCCACAGTCACCTTTTAGGACAGGTGATTCTCAATATCAGAATCACCTGGTCCAATCCCTGGGGATTTGGATGTTGCTGGGCGGGGTGGAGCCTGTGTGTGGATTTTCAAGTTGTTTCTCAGATGATTGTAATGTGTAGTCATAGTCAAGACGCACTGATAAGAAAAAAAAGCCCATCCCTGGCACACAAAGCCTACCACAATGAAGTCCCACCCTATTCTCACTTCATAGCCCACTATTTCACCAGGAAATCCTGTCTAGGCTGCAACCAATTCCATCCGTTCGCTATTTTGCAAACCTGCTGAGATGTTCTGTGCCTGTGTGTGATGATGAGCTTAACTCTGCCAGGAAAATAGCCCTCCCAGGCCCCCATCCTGCTCTCATCCGGTACCAACTTGGTCACTGGTGCACTTCTCAAAATTCTCAACTTTCAAGTGCCATCTCCAATGTGATGTTTACAGTCCAACAATAAGGCAGCGATCAGTGCTTCACCTTCTCCTTGACTGGAGTGGCTCCTACCCTCCCTTTTCATGACTGTAGACCAAAGCATGCCACTCTTCATTATTATTACTTACTAACTTTATGCTCATATTTGCCCATGTGTCTTCTTATTCCCACAACACATGTTAAGACAGGGATCATGACTCAGATATCATAAGGCCTTTAAAGTAGTAGATGATGAATATTTCCAGGAAGCATTTATAGCAATGTTTCTGAACCAGAGAATGACATGTCCCCAGGAGACATTTGGCAGTGTCTGGAGACATTTTGGTTTTTAGAGTTGTGAGTTGCTGGCATCTAAAGGCTATAGGCTATTGATGCTGTCAAACGTCCCATAGAATACAGGGCAACCCCTCAGAACAAACCACCAGCCAACCCATAATGTCTAATTGAGAAATTCTGAGGTAGAATAATATATCTAGTATTTTGCCTATCCTCAAATTTTCATATGTATATTTTATATGTGTTTTTAATCCCATCATGAACTACGTGTCTAGATATTTTTTCACTTAAAATTGTACTGTACTTATTAGACATCACCATATTTGTTGTAAAATGTTTAATCAATTGTATACACCAAACATTCTGTTAATGATGGACATTTAGGTAGGCTTTACTTTTTCACCATAATGTATTAAAAACATAAAGTGGATTTCTAGTACTCAAAAAACTTAGCAACATAGGAATCTGTGGTAGTTCATTTTAATGTGTCAACCTCACTGGGCTAAATGATGCCCAGAGAGCTGGTAAAACATTATTCCTGGCAGTGTCTGTGAAGGTGTTTCCAGAGGAGATTAGCATTTGAATCAGTAGAGACCCAGTGAAGAAGATCCTCTCTCACACTTTGTGTGTGTGTCATCCAATCTATTGAGGGGCTGAATAAAAGAAACATGGAGAGGAAGAGCAAATTTGCTCTCTTAAGTTGGGATATTAATCTTCTGCCCCATAAACATTGGAATATTTGGTTCTAATTTGTGGTCTAATACCAGCAACCCTTCTTCAGTTTTCAGGTGTCTGGACCTGGGCTGGTAGTTACCCAGTGTGGTTTCCCTGGTTCTCAGCCCTTTGGATTTATATTGAATTATACCACTGACTTTCCTGGGTCTTCAGCTTGTAGATGGTGGATGATGGGGCTTCTTGACTTACATAATTATGTGAGCCAATTCTCAAAATAAATCTACTGATATGTATTCTGATGATTGTATTTGGATATGTACATATTCCTACTGGTTCTGTATCTCTAGAGAACTATCACACAGTCCTAACTATCTTACCAGTCCTAATTTTTTTTTGCATTTCCATGTAAATTTTAGATTGGTCTTTTTTATTTCTTAAAAAAAATGAAAAGTTAAAGCCCATGAGATTTTTATTTAATCCATAGACAGTTTTGGAGTTCAGTAGACATCCTAACAGTATTGAGATTTCTATTCCATGAACATGGCTTAGGTTTCCATTTATTGAGATCAACATATTTTTCTAAGCTTTGATATGCTTTTGTATGTTCCACTGTCTCAACAATTATTCCTTTCTTGCATTCCTGGTACCAGGCAAAAAGGGAAAATTTTATGTAGTCCAGAAACTTTTGTTCTTAATGTCCTCAGGATTTCTATTAGTAAATTAGGCAATGTGTCTTGAAGATCCCAGATTACCAAAATTTTATCCCTCAGGGGGACAAGTTCCCATTAGAGCATTTCTGGAAATAGTGGAAGTATTCTAAAGCAATAGTGGAGGTAATAGAAAGAACCAAGGGAACAGAGGAAAGTCATTATGCAAATATATGGACACTTAGGGCAGTCCCGCCTTGAGGGCATGATGTCAAATGTCTAGTCGATGATCTGAACAGATTTAAAATTCTTTTGGTGGTTCTTTTTACATTCCAGTTCTTGTCTGAATGTTGAGCTCCATTTTGATTTCAAAGCCCTGGTAACATCAACCCTTTTCAACAATAACTTTTTAATAGATCTCAATATTGCTAGTCCAGTCAAGTAGTTCTCAGTGACCATATTCCTAAAATTCAAACTTGCTACCTTACCTACATTTAAATAATTTAGGGATGCTTCTCTGCACCTTGGCTTTTCAGTTTTTATTGAGGCAAAGTCTTATTTCAAATGATTGTAGGCAAATTAGCTGATGGGGCTCTACAGCTGTGATTTTTTTAGAAACTGCTCAGTGGAAAGACGCAGTTTTTTTCTAGCATTAGGTTTAGTGCTTTTTAAATGTAAGTTTATTAAGTGGTAATGGGCCTATAGATTGGTTTAGCTGCGTGTTCCTATTGAAACTGTAAAATAGACTAGCAGTCTTCTCAAGCACGAATGTTTGTTACTTTTATGCATGACTGGGTTGGGGCAATTTTTAATGCTTCTCAAAATCTCAAGACTCATAATGATTAGGTAATATTATTATCTTTTGATAGAAGAATTTCAAGGAATGATTTTTGAGGTTTTGTTTTTTCTTTTACACATACAACTTATAAAAAGATCCAAATGTGCCTTTCCATTTGGAAAGGAACAGTATTTTCTATCTCTAATGTGAAACACTTGTCTTAATTTTGGCTGGTATTAATGGGTAGACAGAATGGGCTGGGCATGGGCTGGCAAGCCTGAGTTGTCTCCCTGGTGAATTGTGTTGCTTGGGCTAATGTATTCAGTTTTATAGATTTGCTAGGTCAGCTGGGATTTTCATACTTGGCACTGACTGGAAGATGGTAGTAGTTTCTGCTCTAGGTGCCCTAAATGTGTAGTAGTCAAAAACCATCTTAAGAAATTTTATGATTAACAAAGATGGAAATCAGAAAATAATAGACAGCGGAGCCAGATGTAAGATTCTAGGTGTCCCCTTCAAGTGGAGTCACACAGAAATGTCTTTAATTTTTCCAGCAAGGATGAATGACAACACATGTGAAGTATGACAACCAGAGATGTTCTCTAGAGACTCCATGTCTAGGTTTATTATTGGGAGGAGTCATGTAGGCAAGAAGCTCCTATGGTGACTGCCCCACCCTCTTCCTCCTACTCACCTAGAGGTCAAATTAATGCAGAGTGCCCCTGAAAAGCAGGCAATCACCATAAGTCACACCATTGGCATAAGTTATCTGCTCAAACCGATACAGGGTGGCCTAAGACCTCAGGAAAACAAAAATAGTCTTGTAGGGCAAGATATTCCAAGAAGTCAGAGGTTTTTTAACTAGGTCCTGGTGAAGGGCAAGATCCCCTGACCAGGCCTTTCATTGGAATGTAGTGTTTGAGCAACTAGCGTCTAATGAATTCACCCTTTACTGCACAATTTCTAACCTGAAATTCCTGAGAAGACAGTGTCACAGATTAATCATAAAGCTGAACAGTGGACTAGAGGTTCAATTTAGGGGTCAAGATAGGGTCAGAACCAGTGTTCAGCTAACTGTACTATGTTAGTCAGTTTTTTTGTTGCTGTGACCAATATTCCTGACAAGAACAACTTAGAGGAGGTAAGATTTGTTTGGGCTCATGGTTTCAAAGGTCTTAGTCTGTGGTCAACTGAATCCGTGGCTCTGGGCCTGAGATGAGGCAGAACAACATGGCCCAAGGACATGGTCAAGAAAAGCTGCTTAGCTTATGGAAGATGGGAAGCAGAGACAAAAAGAAAGGAAGGGACCAGGGAGAAAATCATCCCTTCCAGGACAGGTCCACAGTGGCCTGCTTTTTTCAGCTAGGTCTTACCTCCTCATAGTTATCAATGGTTTAATCCATTTAATGGATTAATTCACTGATGAGATCAGAGTCCTCATGATCCAATCAGAGAGTCCCATCTCTGAATCTTTGCTGCACTGGGGACCACGCTTTCAGTACAAGAGCTTTGAGGGAATATTTCAGATCCAAACCATAACACCCAACCTCCTGTCCATCTCACAATTTCTTTCCCTCTTCTTTTCTTCAACCTTAAACTGTCTTCCTTCAAATCAAGGCAGCCTTTCTTCCTAGTCTGCTCTGACTCTCTAAAATAACCATTGCTTTGTTTAGTTATAACCAATCCATTAGATGACAGGGATAATTTTAATACATATTTTCCATTCTTGAGATGCTTAAGAATAACTTAAATAATATAGCTGGAAACACTTTCTTTCTGCATGGGAAAGATGCTAGGTAACTGAAAGAATAATGTGATTGCAGAGTACACACTTAGAGATTTCTTCCTTTTCTGAAATAGCACTTTTAAGCTTTTCTCAATGTAGCAATATATAACAGGAGGGAGTTTTCACTTACTGTGCAGGAAGAAAATTGCAATTTTTTTTTTTTTTTTGGTCAAACAGTTACCCTAAATGTAGCAACTCAACAAGTTTTAACAGAAATGATTCAGAAGTATAAAACAACTTCTTGCCTCCAAGTGTAAGTGAGTAGTGTAAATTGGAGTGTGTATACTAGATTTGTGTAGCAGACATTGTAGACTGGGATTAGAAGAACTGTTATTTCCTCACTGGCAAAACACATGTTTTACAAGCCAAACATTTTAGTGATGGTTCTAGAAATAAACACAAACAAAATCATGTCTATTTTACAGTATTGGAAGTCAGGCTTTTTGGATGTGTGTGTGGGGTGGGTGGAGGTGGGGAAGTATGCTCTCCCAGACAAGCCCTAATTTAAAGTTGCCTTGGCCCTCACTTTTGAGAATCAGTAGGTCTCCATTAAAAGGAATCAATGGCCTAACTGATGGGTGCAACCTGGCTTTCAACCTGAAGCCCAGACTTCATTTCTCAGGAATAAAGTAAATTTAATCTAAAAATTTTCACAGAGTTAAGAGAGTATTGCGGACTTTGGAGGAAGATTTTCGATTTTTCTATCCTTTGGTAATTGTTATAATTGGTATGTAATTCATGCATTTCTTAAGAATTGTATTAAATAATGTGAAGAATAAGAAGAAAGAGGAGTAGAAAGGGAGAAAAAGAAATAGAAATTGATAATACGGTATTGTTTTATGATTCTGAGAGACAGTCTTCAATCCAGTTCTCCCAGGGCTGAGATTACAAATTGTCACTGTGTTGATGACAAGAACTGAGACTCATCCAGATTTAGGACCGGTGTGGGCATGGCAGGGAGTCCAGGGGCTGTTAAGGAAGTTGTATTGATAAAGGAGTCCCAGGTTTAACATATCGGCTATGACTGCTCAAACTCTAAAAACCCTATTAACAAGTGAGCTCCTGAAGCTTTACCACCCCTACAGAGTACTCCTCCCTCATGGTCCCCTTAATGATTACCATGGAGGTCCGTGGACAACAGAGTTCCTTCAGGTGAGCACAGTGGAGTGGGTCAGCTAATGAAAGTAGCCCTTTAACTTTGAAGCAATGAGTCCTTTCTATCTCTTTCCAACAGAATGGGTGATGCTCTGGACAGCTAACCATTGAATTCCATTTCCTTTTCTCTTCTTTCTCTAATGGGCATTACTTGTCATTATTCTGTTGTCCTTCTTTGTCTGCAAATAGAGTTGAAATTATTTAATTGGTTGTAGTTTGCTAGGTCTTGAAGAACCATATCCATGAAGAGGCTGCATAATATTCAAAAATTTCTGAGTTTATCAAAATTTGGCTTATGTCCGTAAGGCAAAGAATTAATGTGTTATTGGTTGTATATGAATATTTGCATACTGCTAAATAACAAAAGTTCACATTTATGTCTATTGGAAAAAGGATTGTAATGTTTAGAGGTTAAAGGCAAGTTTACATCTCTTGGTTTTGCTTGTTCAGAATCTATTTCTTTCCCTATTTTATAAAGATAATACTCTTATGTGTATATGGCAAGTAGTGGGGACCATATAATGTGATGGTAGGGCTTAGCTTGTCTCTTCCCTCTTTCAAAGGGATATATAGTAGATTGGGCCTGACCAGTCATGTTCCTGGCCACAGAGCTTGCTTAGGAAAGGACATGCAAGCCCAATCAGAGCTTTGGAGAAAAATACTCTGCTAGGGTTGCTAAACTCTAAAGGTGTGAGTCTTGGGCTACTAATGGCCATCATGTTCCACCATACCCATCTCCTTTCTAGGGATGAATAAAGAGAAACATAAAACCTGCAGATGTTCATTTTTCTATCTGCATCCAGCTAGCCTTCCCTCTCAACATTTTATTGTGTAAACTTTTTACTTAAAATAGCTTTAATTGAATTTCTATCTTGTGCAACTGAAAGAGTCTTGAAAAATATAGAAATAGACCTTCACTGTTCTCTGAAATAGTTTTTTTCACTAGAAGTGAGTTGAAAATCCATGATGGGATTATTGTGGGAATTAAAATCAAATGAACCATGTATGTTAAAGGTGGCATTGGAGGGTTATTTAACACTGTGTCCTTTGTAGACTTACATTATCTAGTTAACATTTCTTCCCCCTTGTGTTCCAGAATTTAAACAGTGTAGTAGCTGTGATGGTTAATCTGGATTGTCAACTTGATCTGATTGAGAAATATCCAGGATTAAGAGACTTCTGACTGTGTCAGTGAGTGTGTTTCCAGAGATGATTGACATGTGGACCAGCAAACTGAAGAGGAGACACACACTGAATGTGTGTGGTACAATCCAATAGGCTGGAAGCCCAGATGGACTAAAAGGCTGAAGGAGGCAGCTGAGGCAGATGCAAGCTCAGTTCCTGATTCTCCTTAAGTGGGAGCTTTGATTGCTGCTGTGATCAGTAAAGGACATCTGATGCCAGTTCCTTCATTCTTCCCAAAGGGATTCTGACCAACCAGTCTCCAGGGAGTTCCCAAGCCTTCAGTTTTGAACTGGGATTGCACTATTGACCTCTCTTATTCTGAGGTTCTAGTTTCTTGGATTGAGCAGCTACTGGTTCCTTTGGCTCTCTGCAGTGCAGATGGCAGTTGTGGAACTACCTAGCTTCTGATCCTGTAAGCCAATCTAATAAATACCCTTTTATAGTTATATGTGTGTGTGTGTGTGTGTGTGTGTGTGTGTGTGTGTGTGATTTTGGTTCTATTCCTCTCAAGAACACTGTCTAATATAGTAACCTTTTAAAACATTCTTTTACCCTCTTTTTAAACAACAATCTGAGGATAACTTGTTCCCCCTTCCATCATAGATTAATATGTTTTCAGTCTTCACAGTTCATAAATAAGATCTATATAGTTTTGATTATATCCGTATTTATATCTATTTGTCCATTCATCCTTCCAACTTTTTGATATAAAACTTGAGGAAAGAACCTCAAATCCAAAGTACTTAATTACAAGTTACTAGATTGTAAGAAGGAAAATGAATGACAGGCATCTAGTTAAGTGTAAAGATTAAGACTGCATGGTGACATAAAGGAGATTTTGTCCTTTTTACTTAGATATTTTTTTCAGAATGTCAGAAGCCAGTCAAGAGTTAGTCCTATAGCCCTGTGAACCATTCATGACCTCTATAAGATCTCCAAAGATTTCAGAAAATGGAGAGCTCTTATCCTTTTTTAAATTGCCATATAACTCAAAAATGCCATAGTGGGATCTTGTCACCAACAACAGTGGTCTTTTTAATGTCCCCTCTTCCCCTTGAATCCAAACTCAACCCAATGACCAATACTCTAAATTCTCAGCATTAGTTGTGTTTGTGTGTGTATGCATGCTTTAGCTCTGAAAATCTATCTACATTTTAAATAGAGTGTTTGGTAGGAGCAAACATTAAGAAGGAGTTGAATAAGAGTTTTATGTGCACTACTTTTATATTAGATAATCCAATCAAAAATAATTCCATAGTAAGGCGCTAAAGAGATGGGCACATGACCAGTAACACACTGTTTATATATTTTTATACATATATATGTATATATATCTATATGTATTTATAATATATTAGGAATCATGCAGCCTGGTGCTGATGTGAGAGTCTGCACAGAGCCAAGTTTCATTCCTGGGCCTAAGGGTGCTCTGGGGTAGGGTTGTGATGAAAAGGAGAAGGAAATTATGAGACTTGACTAACTTTCCCTGGGACCAGATTGGAGTGCTGTGATGATTAGTGGATACTCTGGCCTATACAGTCCAGTGAATAATTCTTAGCAAGTTCAGTAGGAGAAGGTGCCAAGTCACTCAGGCTTCCCTGGTGCCCAAAGGACTCCTGGTAGCAGATAAAATGCAATATGTTTTTTAATAGTACTTTCCTAAATTTTTTTTCAACATACAAAAACAATTTGTATTTTATATACCAACGATAAATAAGTTTTACATACTAACAATACACTTGAAATCTCAAAGTACAATGCAGTTTACAACAGCCCAGAAAATCGATATATTAAGGTACTACCCTACCAATATGTCAGGATGTGACCACTGAAAATGAATACACTGATGCATAAAATGAAAGATAACAAAAAAATGGATACTTTCCTAAATTTTTAAGCAGTCTTATTCCATGACCTTAGACTTTCATCTCTACTGATGTTCGGAAGCATTTTTTGTGAGATAGACATTTGATTTAACTCAAAGACACCTCATTTGGCTAAGTTTTTCAAAGTGTTTGGATTCCTCGAGGAATGTGTTCCAATTGGGCACTCTGCATTTCCCAGGAGAAAGCCTATATTCTCTGTTCCTTGTGGTCAGTCAGGGATCTAGGTCAGCACAATCTCCTCTATTTTAACTGGTGACTTCTGAGATAACTCTGGTCACTCTCATGCTAGCTAGTAGGAAGGAGAAAAAAATTAGGAGTTCAGGACAATAGAATTCTTCTTTGGCATGAGAAATAACAATTGGTAGCATCTGTTCTGCTCACATCCCTTTGTTGGGAGCTGAGTTACATGGCCTCTTCTCATTATAAGGGAGGCCACAAAGTACAGCCCTGATTGTCACCCAGTTAATATCTATTGCTGTGGGAGAAGAGGAGAACAGTTTGGTAGATACCTAGCAATCTTTCTGCCACATCTAAGTTTATATAATTCCTTGAATCTGTCAGGGAAATTAGAATCACTTATTATCAACTCTCAATTCCCCTTGACTTTGAGAGTTTTAAGTTAAATTTGGTGTCCTCTTATAGTAACTCATTTTCTCTTTTTAAGGTTTATTCATTACTGAGGTCTGGTTGTTGAGTTCCCTTTTTACTTCAAATGGTCTAGTCTAAAATATTTTAAGGTTTTAAGCCATCCTAAATCCTTTTAGGAAGTAGCTGGGTTATAAATAATTAATAGAATAACACAATGCAGTAAGGTAACTGCTCAAAAAGCAGCTAATGTAAGAAGTCTACAAATGTAACTGTGTTTGGCAAACTCAAACTGGTGAGCTGCAAGAAGAGTGGGTAGTAGAATTCCTGTGAAGGAATTGCAGCATTTCCTGTATCCATGGGGTAGGTGAACGGCAGCAGCAGACAGTTGGACAACTCAGTGATAGAGAAGGGGATGATTCTGAGAGGTCATGTTGCCTGTTGATATACACACATCTTTCCCCTTAATTTATAACAATTACTCTGTATTCTTGTGCTACCAAATAATGAATTTTAGAGGATAAAATTAATTTTTCATATGTTTTCATGATACAAAACATGGTCCTCTTCCTTAGAGATTTTATATTCTTGTCATCTTGTGAGGCATAATATACTATATTGCCAGTCTTTTCCCTTCACCCTGATAAACTTTGGCTCTTATCCCAGTGCTTGGCGCAGGGTGGATTCTCAGTAACTAATACTGAATGAATGAATAATATTAGAATTTCACAATGCTGAGCTGAAATTTGAAGTAGGTATTAGGAATCTCAGAAATAAGCAGGATTTCTGCTGATGCTTCTACAGACTACCAAAGGTTTTGCTTGCATGCAATAAGAAAAATGAAAAGTTGGTCACTAATTTTTCAGGGAAATTGACAGTAAAAAATTTTTTCCATTCTTTTCAAAAGATTGCAAATAATAATTGTACATACTTATGGGGTATGGTGTGATAACTCAATACATGTCTGTAATGTGTCATGATTGAATCAGGGTAATTAGCATTTCCCTGTCCTTTTACATCCATCATTTCTTTATGTAAACCTCTGATAATGATAATAAGCTGCTTCTGGATTCATCTGTGTATACGACTGTTCTCTCTGAGAAAATGTGCTGCATTCACAGCAGTATTTTCTTTAGGCATTCTGTGAACCTGAAAAGATACTTAAAAATGTGTGGGTATTTTGGACTTTGGATAATAAAAGTATTACGCTTTTAACATGTCTACCTACAGGCATTTATTAGAAGGTATTAGCACCTTATTAAGGTTATAAACTTTCCAAAATTTTTCATACTTTTTGAGTGTTTTCCATCTTTGTTAATTTACCTTTATTACATCTAGTTTTTAAAAGAAATTTTTAAAGTTTTCAAATTCACTGACAAGGCTTATATATTAAATCTGGTATATGTCAAGGTTTAGGCTTGTAACTAGGTGTCCAAACATACACATTGTTTATATGTGTCCCCACAGAGCATGGCTGCCTTTTGGAAAACAGAACATTTCAACTTCAATTTACCATCTGTACTGACCAACTTTGTGCTGATCATTCTTTACTCTTTGGTGATGTCAGAGGTACATTTTACCCCTATTGACTTTCTAAAGCATTGTTTAATTTGATGATCTACTATTTAAGAAGAATGTTGAACCTGTGAAAACAAAAAGAAAATTAAAAAAATAATTAGTGATAGTAGTATTTCCAGGCAAAACAATCTTAGTTCCTGCCCTGGCAAGTGACTCCTTATTTTTCACATTGAATGGGATTAAGGAGGCTTTCAATAATGGGGTGTTTATTGGATGTGCAATGGATGTGGAAGAAATCAATTGCCTAGGCATAATAACCTATGTAATGTTCCATTAGAGAAGCAATTCAAATAGGGCTTTAAGAAAATTTTCATTTCTCTTTACTTTATGAAAGTTGTTCACACTTCACCAATTAAGAACATTTCAAAGGCCTATGTGGCAAACAGCAAACACACAGAAGTCTCTGCTCTCTACTGGAAGGGTGATTTAAAGTGGTAATTTCACAAGGGAACTTGAGGTCTTTTCTAGTAGGAAAATCTCATGACTTCTCTGAGAAGAAAACATCCAGGAAGAAAAAACATCCATCTTTCCTCAGTCACCTATTAGCATATAGGTAACTTGGACTTTTAATCATAAAGTAACCAACCTTTATGGCTTATCTAGTCACAAGTTTTGATTGGAAGATAACTCTTAAAGTTTCTTGTATTTTGAGAGATTTCTATCTTCCCAAATCTTTGAGTTTTGAGTTGTGCATGGGATGTTACAGAGTAACTTCTCAGTAAATACTGCATAGCTATTATGCAAGACAGTGACTTTCACATAGGCCTCCAGTTTCACACAGAAGAGACCTCATTTTATTTAAGTATTTTCTCTACCACACCTCTACCCACAACAGTGGCAATACTTTGAGTTATTGAAGGTGGACTCAGGTGCCATATCCCTTGGTTCTTTCTTTTATAGTTTGGGGTTCCCAGAAAGTAGAACCTAGGTAGAGGATTTATATGCTGTTACTGTATCAGCAGGACTCCCAGGAAGCAGGAGCAGAGTGCAAAGGAGATAATAGAGGAGGGAGAGCCAATGCAAGAATTACTATGGATCTGGTTGCTACTAAATGCAAATAATTGCTTGAATCTGAGGGTTGTTCCCTGAACAGTCTTATCCTCAGCTTCTTAAGATTCTCCATCAGAACATAGAAAGCATGCCGTTGGAAGCCCCTCAGATTCTCTTATGGGTCTGTACACCCATTTCCAGATAGTGTGTTGGTTGCCAGGGGGACATCAGTGCCCTCTTCTCTGGAGAATTGCCAGAAGGTGACAACACAGGGGCAGCCCGAAGCCAATAATTTACTGAGGGAAGGTGAAGCGGTCCCTTGCCTCAGTTTATGCCCCAGAGAGCCCCATGGGATCAGACTGACACTAGTTTCTTACTGAGGTCAAATCCCTGTTTGACTCTTTCCTCTGCCCTAACCTGCTTGTCTCATTTCCTTTCTTTAGGGAATACTTCTTCAATAAATCACTTGAGCATTACTTCTGTCTTACATTCTAATTCTGTCTTCAAAGGGGAATAATTTATCCACTGACTCCTGTATCACTTGGTCTTGAATAAATATTAAAATAAAGAAAGGGAAGAGAGGGATTTAATTCAGTCGGGAGGTGACATACTGTCAGACTGCACCGACATGAAGTCAGTAGGAATCTACTTGGAGTTGGATCACTGTGGCAACAACTGAAATGAGACAGCTGAGGACAAGAGCATCTTAAAAGGCTCATAAGATAAATTTGCTACAATTTATCCCTTGGACCATTCACATCCTCTCAATCCTTCCATAAGTTTTGCAGTCCCATACCCCAGTCATAATATGGGATCTCCATTATAGTGACAACATGATAACCCATTTCCTCTCCAGTGGGGAGGTGACTGAGATCCCTTCAAACTGGTGACCCACTCTTGTCTGAATTAAGGTAAGAAGAAGAGTAATACAAGCAATAGTCCTAATGGCTCTAGTTAGTCCTGATGCTTTATTTAATAGGCATCATTCATCGTTTCCATCTTGTGTTCTTGATTTCCCTCATTCTTTATGAAAGCTTTATCTGGTCTGAACTGCTTGTCTTTTTCTCATGGAATCTACATCCTGGTTGTCTGTCCTTCTGGACTATGGTCATTACAATTAACTGTTATAATCACTGGGAACAGAAGCATGAGACATACCTTGGGTTCCAGATGCACCACTCTCTGCCTCATTGTTTAGAATCAATAGGAGCTCATGTTGGTAGCTAGGGTTCTCATTTTTGCCCGTACAGTCATGCCTTTTATTTTCTTCTAGTTCCCTGACATGAGGAACCAAAGTGACAAGATGGTGAAGACCCCTTTCATTTAACTTCCCTTCTCCCACTTGGGAACCAGAACCTCTAACATGTCAATGACTAAAGTTGTAGGAATGGTGAACATTCATCTTGTAAGTAGGTCACTGGGAGAGATGGTTTAAATGGCCAATTCTATTTTCACCCCTTGGGTCACAGATGCATACTCTAGTCTTTAGGGATATAGTTCCACAAAGCCATTGCATCTTGAATTGCAACAACTCAATCTTTAAGGGTGTTATCTCCAAGAAGATGTCTTGGATTTTCAACAGGACACCCATCACTCCATTAGGCCGGTCGTTTTTGGGTGATGGAGTCCATGGGAAGATCAGTGGCTTCTATTGTCTTCTGCCCTCTGTCATCACCTTGGCCTTACAGTAGGTCCCTTGTCCAGAGATAACATTCTTGGGAGGCCATCTTAGGGGCTTCCTCTAGGCTCTTCTTACTATAATGTTCTTATTTCACAGATCAGAGTATGCTTGTTACATTATAAAACACAGAGAATAGAGAAATAATACAAGCTGGAGCCAAACACCCATGGGAACATCTATCAGATAAACTTGGGGAAAAACTTCATTTATCAACTGGTGTTAGTAAGCCCCTATCTCTTAACAGAAAATTATGATGTTAGTTTGGACTCCTAGGTATCACTCATATTCTGTGTCTGTTTTGAATAGTGTGGTTATTCCCTTTCCTTTAGTACATAGTTGCTTTAAAAATGGTAGTGTATCCATTTGGGAAGAATCAAGGTGATATTTACAGTACATTTGCACAGTAACAAGCAGCATCCTTCCTCAAGGGAACCTGTCCTTCCTACCAATCAGTGACCTCTAAGAACTATCTTTGTTGTGGCAACTGTGTTTTTCTCTTGTGCAAGTCAGTGTTACCCTTCTGCTGGCCAGTTCTCAGTTTCTTTTATATTGTATATGACAAATTTTATCATAATCCTGCTCTGTTGTCTATATATTTTTCTAGGAACACTGTGATATGTTGGCCCTTTCCTGAAATGGTGTCTAAGATGTATCTGATACAGATATTATCTTCCCTGTTAAAAAAGTTCTAGGTTTTGTGTTGATCTTGAGTGATTAGGGTATCATTAATTTAGTTAAGACTTTGGAAAAAGGAAAAGATTTAAGAGTAGATGGGGGGTTTAATTTTGTTCATCTTGAATTTTGATGGCATGTCTGTGAAGATTAATGTTTGGATTTGGGCTTAGGGAAGGAGTCTGGGCTTGAGGTCAAGACTCAAAAGCCTCTGTATATAGAAAGTAGTTGAAGTTATGGAAATGAAGGTAATTACCCTGAGAAAGATTGAACCTAAGAAGAGTTTCAAAAAATAAGCTAAAAAATTACTACCATTGCATCCTGAATCATTTCACGCAGTGTTCTTTTAACTGAAAGTCAACTGTCTCTCAAAGATAAAACCCAGCAAAACCCTCAAGCACATATTTGTCACCAGTTTCCCTCACACCAAAGGTTCCAGAATGTTCTCCAAGAGCTCCATAGCTTCTTTGTTCTTTGACTAGATCATCTTCTAGTGCTCCTTATCGATGTTATATTTTGACCATCCTTTGTGGAAGATATTACCTTTTCCACCTGAATCCTGCCAACAGCATTTGTTCATGAGAGTGAGTCATGCAGTAACATATCCTTGGTGGGACACATTACTGTTTATGTGTATTTAGTGCCCCTCCCTATGGTGATGCTCTTTGTGAAAGAATTATGCATTCCTGCCTTGTGGAGCTGAGACATGACCATCTCGCTTGATCTGGTTAAGAAAGTTTGAGAGAAAGTGATGAGTGACACTTCTGAGTAGAAGGCTGGATAGATAAATCATGGTTTACCATATTATCTTTTCTTTCTGCTGTAAAGACTTGTAATGTTCCAGATGGGGGTTGCTTAGTTAGACTTGGCCCTAGTATAATTAGAACCTAGAGCAGAGCTTTGTCTGATCTGAGATGATCATGCACTGTGAACAAGCACTAAGTTTGAGATTCTGGGGATATTTATTACTGCAGAAGATATTTTCTAATATCTTCTTCAAATTCTCAGATTACATCAATTCCCGTAATTTATTCTGAAAGCCATATACATGTGTTTACCAATCTCTGATTCAACTCTAAAATAATAAAGGTTGATATATGAATCTGTAATCTACTAGACTTTTTTTTTTAGCTCCCTCATTTTCTTCACTTTTATGACTGTTGTATAACATATGTCTTCTGTGCTACTTCACATACACTCAAAGTCATCTCTCCAGCTACTGCTATCATGAAATTTTAGTTAGGATTTGGCCGAATTTCTGAAAGCACAATGCAGCAGCATGTCATCTCACACTCTGATTTGCATACTTCTTCCTTGATGCTCCCAGGCATCTCTGATGCTTCTGCATGGAGTGTCATCAGAAGCCAGTCTGGCACTCATACATGAGCAAATAGAACATGCAATGGAGTTAATAACCTTGGGATCATGATCAACAGCATATGAAAAGCATGGAAAAATGCTTCACCTTTTGTTTCTTGGGTGAACAGCTGAGAACATATTTCATGTTTTTTCAGAAGATCAATCAGGATCAAGCATCAGTTATCTATAGCAGTGTCTAATGTGATAATACATCCTTATATTGATTTTCCTTTCTTCCCTATTTAATACTCCCTGTTCCTCATTCTGCTTCCCTGGAGTTTCTTAAATAAACTGTGTACAGACAAGTCTTAGTCTCAGGCTCTGTTTCCATGAAGCTCAGACTCTAATAGTCTTAAGTATTGTTATATATTATAAAGTTATCCCTCCTTTGCTTTTCTCTTTATTGTACTGCCCACTCATGACTTCATTTCTTTCAAATGTTATCTAGAAGCCTGGGGCATAAGAGGTCTTCTGTTGTCTACCAGCACTCTCAACATCAGAGTCTCTGTTTCTACCAGACATGGTCTATTAACTTTGATTTGGAACAACCTTTGCCTTCTCTATTCCTATGTCTCAGATGCTGAGAGATACCAGATGAAATCAGAGCTGGGGGGACCAATCCCAAGTCAGAGATGTCTACTGTGACTTGCAACCACAGACCATCCTCAATCAGTTCCTTTTCTTTTTCCACATCACATTTTAAAAATGCTTACTCAGTCACTCTTGCCCCTTCTCACAGCAGACAAACTTGTTTATATGAGATACATAAAAAATGAATTTATCAGTATAGGTCTGTCTTTTGTTGAATTACATCTATATCCATACCAATTTATCTATATCTATTCAACCAGCTACTTTCCTTTCAACCTAAAAAATGTCCCTTCTGATATCTAAAAATAATTAACCACACCCCCAATGGCAGTATTGATTCCGTCAGTCCGGTTCTTGTTTTATTGGCTTCTCTTTTCTTTACTAGTTGCTGCCCCTCAAGTTGCAGCTCTGTCTCAGCTCTCCAACTTAAGCAGCCCTTAAACACCCTTATACGTTGTTCCTCCACTTATTATTGTTCTTTCTATTTCCTTCCACAACAAGGCTCGACAAAGAACAAAAGACACAATTGCTACCTTATCTTTGAAAGGACTGTTCTTTGAATCTCAGTATAATGGGTTCCATCTCCCAGCATGGAAGTGGGGTTGCTTCGAGAACCATGTCTACTTAAGAAAGTAGGCATGGGGGCTGCTCCTGGGTCCCTTCTGGGTTGCCAATTTGTTACTGAAAGCTCAGTCTTTGTCCGTGGTGCAATCCAATAATGAGGACACAGTTTTGAGAAAAAGAAAAAATAAATTTTATGCTTTGCTCGCAAAGGAGAAGCACAGAAAATCCTGTCCCAGAGGTTATGATTTTCATGGGTTCCATCTCTGTACACCATTACATCTGTGTGTACAAAGTATCTCCTTAAAGTCAAACACAGGAGTTAGGGGGTAGTTCAATGGTACAGCATTTGTGTAGCACTGCCAAAAACAAATAAATAAATATCCCTAATAAGGACTCCTGTTTTTCTTTGTTTGCTTGAACTTTTACCTTTCACTACCAACATTGACTTTTTTCTTCTCAAAAATCTTTTCCCCAGGTATTCAGAGGTATTACTGTATTCTGCCTCTCTTAACCTCTCTGAGTTTCTTTTCCGTCAATCTCTTTCTCAAGTCAATAATATCTACCTTTTCTTGACAACATTCATATTATAATTTAGTTTCCCAGGTAGGTTTGCCTGCAGGGTCAGAATGCATAGGTCAAGGGATTTCAAGTAGATTTGAATATTTATAAATCTCTTCGTAATTATTTGGCATTCTAACATGCCTATCATTCTCTCTTTTGACTTGTAAGAATGACCCATCCTCCATGAAACCAGTCATCTCTGTACACTGGACATCTCTGTACACCTTACTAGAAGAGAGCACTTGCCATGCAAGACATGATGACCATGCCACAACAAAGTCACTCCATGAGGCCCAAGTGACCTATGAAGGGAAACATGACTAGTTCATTTCTCTGTAGTCTTGTCACAGAAGTAGAAGCTTTTAAAAACTATGAGTGATTAAAATTAAATACAAAGGACAAAAGTATTATGGGAGTAAAAGTATTATGGGAGATTCTTTAAAAGAATTTTAGATAAAAGAGAAATATGAAAATTTTTATTGCAGGGATTCTAAGGCTGCCTTCTGTACCTGATGGGGACTAGTTTAGTGCCTGGCTTTAGAAGATACTATATGCATGTTTGCTGGGTGAATGATGGAAGAATCTCTGTTTGGAAATTTAAGCTTTTATCTACCTTAGGCTCCTTTAAAATTAAGGGTATAGTATTCACATTTTAGTTAGGTGGCATTGTAATGATAATCAAAAGCTTATATCATGAGTTTAAATGCTTCCATGGAATGCCATTATAATATAAGCAATTTTTAGTCTTTCTAACATAATCTAAAGATAGATTTATTTCTCCACTCAATTTTAGGGAAAAGAATGCTTTGTTTCATTGGGTTTTTGATATTGGTGTCTGGGGTACTTCATATAACTCAAGGAAATGCAGTTTAAATTATACAGAATATTGTATTCTTGGGATTTTTGAAGAGAGAAATTACTTTGGCATGTTACAATAAAAGTAAAAAATGAAGCTACATCTATTAAAGGCTTAATTGACAAATTCTAGTTACATTTGATTTTGCACTCTGTGGCCAAAAAACATATAGAAAAGTTTGAAAGTAAGTACAGTAATTGTCTTTTATAGATGTTGTAACTACATGTTTTTGGCAGATCTCATATTCATGTACAAAAAGTAATACTACAGTAACAAGTTGAAAGCTTTTCTTTGAGAATATTGATGACTTATCTTTTTATTGCTAGATTTAAGATGATGAACACTTGTTTTGAAAAATGTGATTTTTTTCTCTATTGCTGTATTAATTAAATGCAAAAATCCTAGAGTGGAGCAACCTTTAAGACTGCAAATTTAAACTCATAAAAGTCAGATAATGGAAAAGTGAAGGTTGTGATAGCAATGTTAACTCATCCATTGCATAAAGGTTGCATTTTGCATGACTAATTAGACGATTTAAGCAAGGGCAATGCCAGTGAGGTATTTTTCCTCTCCCCCTACCCCAATGCTGTGACTATTTTAAACTAGCCTTTCTATATGCACCATTTAATAAGAGCCAAAAATACTTTTAGCATAATTTAGTGTTCGTATTTCTCTCTGAGAAGTTGTGTTAACTTTGAGAGTAACCCCATGTGGCCTGGATTGGCACTGTGGTAACCACTTTCTAGTGCCTTTTCTCTGTTTTACACTTTAATACATGGAAGACTAAGATAAAAAAAAACACAATTTGAGAATTTTTATATTAACTTTAGTAGAATATTTCCAAGAGACCATCATTTAATGGTCTTTTGGAGATTTCAGTTATGAACTCCTTGAGATGGAGGATCTTTGAGGAATCATGATATCATGATGCAATAAATGGCATGTGGGTTTGGAACCAGACAAGCTGGGTTTAAATTCTGATTCAGTCATTTAGTAGATATGTGACTTGAAGTAATTTACATAATTTTTCTGATTTTTCTTGACCGTAAAATGGAAGATAAACCCTACCTGCCAAATGATTGGAAGAATGAAAGACACTAAATGGTAGTGAATTATTATTTCATTATTATTTCACTATTATTTTCATAGCAAATAGAATTATAATGATGTTCCAGAAACTAATGAAATATTTCCCTCTTGCCACTGAAGTACAATTTACTATCAAATTAGTCTGATGCATTTCCTGATGTGATGGGCATCTGACACCTGCTGAAGCTTGCTGGCCACCTCTTCCTGATTCTCTTGGAGCTCTCTGATCTGTTTTCCACACCAGAGTGATTTTTCTGTAGCACATGTATGATCAGCTTATTTTCTTGCTTAACATCCTTTAAAGGATCCCACTGCCTTCATGATGAAGTTCCCACTCACCCCACACCCTTGCCTGGGTGCTTCTGTTCATATTCTGCTCCTTTTCTTGGTATGCTTTTACCTATCCCATCCACAAGCCATACATTTTCATTTTTCTAATGACTTTCTATATATGAATTCTTTCCTGGGCTAGGAGAAAGAATTCACACATAGTGACAGGATTTTACATAGACAATAGATAAATCTGTTGGATATTTATTGATAGGATATTTCCCACTTAGGGACAGATTCCCTCTCTTTAGTTTATAATGTAAATGCCATAGGCAAGTTTTCCTACTTAGATCAAATGGTGGTCTAGGGAGGTTACTAATTGTTTCTTTTTATTTTTTTGGTTGGGGGAAAGTACTAATTGTTATCTATCAGTCAAACCCCTGTCGATTTTCAAAAACAAATTTGTCAGTACTAATTTCAATTAGGCATTTTAAAATAAATTAATCTATGGTTTTTCCTCATTCATTTAGGTAAGAACCATTCAAGTAAGGAACTATCTACCAATGAACCAGTTTTTAGCTCTTAGGGCTGAAATTATAAGTTAAATTAAACATAGAACCACACTCTTAGAAGGGTGGTGGGTGAGCATGAGGGTGACTGATTTGGAATGACAGTTCCCTGTATTCAGGCAAGTAGGAAACCGTTCTTTCAAAATCACACATGAGCCTATTAGATATGAATGGATTTAAGTGTGTGCCTCCTAATAAATATTGAATCAGTGCATTTGTACCCTCACAGTGCTTCTCTTATTAAAAGGTGTGGGGTGAGTGATGCCTTATAAAGATAGAATGTAAGTTTCCTTTATAATGTATGCAGGTTATTTTAAGATAAGTGGTTTTAATTTTTAAGCAAAGACATTATTAATTTTTGGATGGAATTTAACATTAAAAGAAGAGCTGATGATGATCCTAAAATCTGGAAAGTCTATTTTATCTAGGGTAAGAAGGAACTCTGGCATTTTCTAATGACTTTTGTAGCAGTGTAAAACAAATGGAGGCATGCAACTTTATGGATTTATAATAATTAGTTTAAATTTGTGTTATAAGATTTTGTGATAGGGTTCTGTTTTCCTAAAAAAATACATTATTTCTGTGAAAAACTGCATGCTGAAAATACATTAAGCCCTCAGTGGGGTGTGTGTTGAAAATGACTGGAAGTTTTATGCTAAATTATAGAACAAGCTGACTGTGGTGGTAGGATAAGAGTTGGTTATGGAACTGTGAAGGTCTAGGATAGTTGGCCAAGGAACCACTACAGATTAAATAATATCATAGGGTAAGCAAATTTGGAATCCTTAACACATTTGATGTGGTTTTGTGCAGTTTACCAAACTACAATCAATGCATATTCTGAATCCAGTGAAGTTATAGATTAGACTTTATCCTATAACTGCATCTGGAAGTCTCCTTTTCACACAATATCTCTAACTTGTTAATACTTTCAGAAACACTGGCAAGAAGAAGCAACATTTTGAGAGGATTTTAGACAAGTAATGGTTGGATATATTTCCTTTTGTTAAATATTTCAGATATCACAAGTCGTAAGTGTACATATTTAAAAAAAATCACAGATAAAATGAAATCTGCTGTTTAATTTTTTATTATCACATTCTTTTCCTGTCCCAGAATTGAGACTCTCTTGAACTTTTTTACCTATCTATGCATGATTTTATTCTACTGCTGGATATGTATTTAGACAAAAATGAATATTATTTTGCATGGTTTTAAGCTTTATAAAGTATGGAAAGAAGATAACAAATTATAATAAAAATGATTAAAGGGCATAGTGTGTTAGTGATAAGTGTTGACAGAGAAAAATAAAGCATGCAAGGGTGGTAGGGATAGGGTAGTGTTATAGTTTTTAAAAGACTGATCAGGCAAAATATCCCTGAGAGGGCAACTATTATGGCTTTGATGTGAGGTGTACCCCAAAAGCTCATGTATGAGACAATAAAAGAACATTCAGAGGTGAAATGATTCAGTTATGATAGCCTTAACCCAATCAGTTAATTAATTCCCCTGATGGGATTAACTGAACAGTAACTGAAGGTGTATAGGGTATGGCTGGAGGAGGTGGGTCATTGGGGGCGTGTCTCCCTGCTTACTGATCATCATGTGAGCTGCCTCCCTCCACCATACTTTTCTGCTATGATATTCTGCCTCACATTAAGTCCCATGGAATGGACTCTGCTGTCTATGGATTCGGATCTCTGAAACTGTGAGCCCCCAAATAAACTTTTCCTCCTCTACAATTTTTCTGGTCTGGTATTTAGTCACAGCAGCGGAAAAGCTGACTAAAACAGCAACCTATAAACACAAACCTGGCAGAGGTGAGAGAGTAAATTGTGTGGCTCCCTGGGGGGAAAGCATTTCAGGTACAGAGAACAAGTGAGAGAGTGTCCTTGGTAGGGTCAAAGAGTATCAAGAGAGCCAATGTGATGAATGAGGGGCAAATGATAAGTCAGAGAAGGATAGGGGTCCTCAATTGTTTATATTTAAGGAAACATCCCAAATAGCAGAGTTATTTAAGAAAACAATTACAGATACAATAAAACCAACTTTTTAGACCATTGTAATTGGCCTTTTCTCTGAATGAGATTGAATGTCTTTACAATGTTTTGAGCAGATAGGAGAAGAGGAAGTCATCAGTGATAGATAACTCTTTTAAGGAATTTTGCTGTAAAGGGAAACAAAAATGGGAGGAAATAGATTCAGAAAGTTTAAAACATTTTTTTCATATGAGAGAAATGATAACTTGTGTATTTGATGGGAAAGATCCAGTGGAGAGGGTAAATCTGAAATTATAGCAGAAAAGGGGGAAATTTCCAGAGTATAAAACAAGCTATAGTTTTATACTCAGTTTTAATAGATAAAGACACATTTATCTCCAAGTGGTTGTACCAACTTGCCCTGCTGCTTGCCCTCCTAACAGCAGTGCATGAGCTTCCATCTAACTTGCCAAAACTTAGTATTGTCAGATTGTTTTGCTGATGGGTTGGATGTATAATAGCATCATATTTTTGTTTAATTTCCCTGGTTACTAATAAATTTGAGTATCATTTCTATTGTTTAGTAGCCATTCAAATTTCTAATGGAAAGTGATAGCTCACTGTTAAGGTCATGTTCCTTTTATTATTCATTTGTAGCCGTTCTTTACATAATACAAATATGAATCTCTTTTCAGATAATGAGACTCAAACATTTTGCCATTCTATTTCTTGTCTTCTGATTTTAATAACTTATCAAAGTTGTATACACAGCTTGATAAACATTTATATGATTTTCAAACTTTAAATAGATGTCTTATAAATTGACTTCAAATTTGTTTTATTGTTCCTTTTATTAAGAAATTCTTCCCTATCTTAAAGCCATAAATTTTTTTCCTGCATAATCTTTAAGTTGTCCAGAATGTTGTGTTTTCCTCACATTTGTACCTTTATTTTCTTGAAAATTATTTTTGCAATTTTTATGATTAGTGTTATTTTATTTATTCTTCTTGGGACCTAGTTTTACTTATGTATTCATTTTTTTTTCCCAAAAGGTGAACCAATTTGTCATGCATGCTTTAATGGATAATTATTTCTCCTCTGAGTTGGATCGTTACCTCTGTCATTGTCTAATGTCCAGATAATTGTAAATCCACTTCTGAGATTTCTATACTATCTATGGGTCTGTCCTTGTAGCAATATTATACTGCTTTTATTAAGCATGCTTTTGATAAGTTCTAGAAAATATTGTAATATAATGATGGATCATTGAATTTATAGGTGAATTTGGAGAGAATAGGCATCCTCATAATTTTATCTCTTTCTATCCATTAGTTGGTATATCTTTACACTTTTGTCTTCCTTTGTGCCCTTAATCATTGTTTTATATTTTTTTCTTGTAGAGTTCTTCCACATCTTTTGTGACAATGGTTTTCAGATGACATAAATTTTCTTGTTCTTGAATATGATATGTTTTCCTATTTTATTTTCTATTTGGTTATTTCACATGGGAATACTAATGATTTTAATGAATTCATCTTGTCTTCAAAAACTTTGCCAAACTGTGTGAACACTAATGCACTTTCCATAGTTTTTCTTGAATTTTCTGTGTAGATAATATATTTTTCTCAGATAGAGTCAGTTATGGTTCTTATTTTCTAGTTTTAGTTTCTCATTTTTATTGATGAGAAGTGGTGAAGTGTATTCTTGTACTGATGCTGTTTTAATGAGATTATTCCTAAATTTTCTTTATTAAGCCCAGTACTTGCTTATAAATATGTTAAATCCCTTTTATCAGGCTAATAGGCATTCATTGTTTGATGAGGATATTTTTATGCATAGATAATGGATATTAGTAAATGGTTTTCTATGTTAATCATGATACTGTTACTTTCTCTTACAGTCTATGAAGATTGAGTATAAGAGTGATAGCTTTGGAAATGTTAAATTCTTCAGATCTACTCTATTTGCTTGTGATACACCTAAGAAACTGGTGTGCTAAATTTGGTTTGCTAATATGCATTTAGGACTTTTTTCTATATTCGTAAGATTGGTCTTGATTTTTTCTTTTTCTTGTACTACACTAGTCTGACTTAGTTAGACTATGTACCCTCATAAAGCATTTAAATCAAATTCTTTCCTTTTCTATTATCTGAAACAGTTTGTATAAAAATAATTTATTTTTTTAAAGTTTGGAAAACTTACTTATAAAATCATCTGTTTTGCTCTCTGTAAGTCTTGATTTTCCATTCAAGTTCTTAATAAAGTTATTCATAGATTTAAATTTTCTAATTATTCCTGAACAAATTTTCCAGAAAGAGATATACTTCATATCCAATTTAAAATTTATTGCAATTTTTTTTGGTAGTTCATGTGTGATTTCAAATCCAAACTGTATTTCTAATTATGTCTCCCTTTCATTTCTAATATTTTTACTTGTGCTGTCTCTCTGTTCTTTCCTTCCTCCTTCCACTGTCCTTTTTAAAACCTATTTTTCTCAGATGTCTTTATTAAAGTATCAGCTTTTGATTTGTTGCTCTTTACTATTGCTTTTTCTATTTCATTAATTTTTGTTACTGTTCATTATTTCCTTTTCTTTCTTTTTTATTTCCAGGTTTGGTCTGTTATACTTTTTGTAGCTCATTAGATTTAAAACAACTTATTTAAAAATTTTTTTCCCAGTCTGTAAAAAAATAAAGAAATAATAAAAGTAAAAATATTCCTTTCCTTTCTCTATAAATATATTTAAAGCTATAACATTTCCTCTAGGTATTCCTTTAACTATACACCATTAGTTATATATAACACTTTCATTATTATTTGCTACAGTTTCATAAACTTTAATGCCATTTTCTATTGAGTACATTTAAATTTATAAACATGCACTTTAAATTTGCTCCCTAATCAAATTAAATGTTATAGAATCAGATAGGTATGCTGATTGTTTAAAATTTTGTTGATTCTGTCATTATAGATTTTTATTACATAATCAATTGTTATAAAAGTTCTGTTTTTCCCACATGTGAAAAGAGTGTACATTTTCTATTTGTTGTCTGTTGGATTTTTTTGTCTGTTAGATAAAACTTGTTAACTTTGTGGTCACATCTTCTTTAGATTTATGCTTTTTCCTATTTCATTCACTGGTCTATATATGTATATATAAAATTATTATTCTAATTGTACATATTTATGGGATACTGTGTAATAATTTGATACATGTATATGATGTGTAATGATCAAATCAGGGTAGTTATCAGGGAAGTGGTAGGTTCTAGTGTTCATTCATTGGTTTCTGATAGAGAGAGATTAAAATTTGCCAGTATGATTGTGGATCTTTTGGTTTTTACATGCTCTGTCAGATTTTTCTTTGAATGTTTTGAGGCTAAGCTATTAATTGTTATATGTTATTAGTAAATTTTCCCATTATGTTGCATTATATGTGCTCCATTAACGATTTCTGCATCAGATTCTACTTTGCCTGGTATTATTGTTTCCACTTTTAGTAGCTGAGTTCCCAGTCACTAATGCCTGCCCCTGCATTTGGAGAGAGTGAGCCCCTGGCTTCATTTCATGCCTGCTGTTTTGCTCCACAGAGATTAAATTTCTGTTCCACAGAGATGTTTATATTGCTTTTGAGTCTGGCTATTTTTAAATCATTATATTTTATTAATCATTATGATTAATAATGAGGAGGTATGTAAAAAAAATGTGAACTTTCAGTTCTCCTGATTGTGACTAGTATGTCTATTTGAAAGCTGACCTGCTATTTTTTAAAGTGTGATCTGAAAAATATTTGTATCAGATTCATACAGAATTTATTACAAATCTATAGCACCTTGGGGTAGTACCCAGGAGCCTTCATTTTAAACTAGTTGTGCAGATGACTTACTTTCATGTGCACTAAAGTCCATGGACCACTAGTCCAGGACGTGATGCAAAACATTGCCATGTTTCTATGCTTTCATAATATTATTCTGATCATTCTGAGATGGTTCTATTTTTATGAGCTTGGTGGGTTAGATGAACATCATGGTTAAGGAAGCCGTAGTATTGCTATAGTTACTGGGAAACATAGTCATGAGTTTTGTGATGAATAGGGTGCTGTGACCTTGGGCTTAATACCTCCTCCTTTAAGCTTCAGTTTCTTCATATGACATGGATTAAACAGGTTTGTTGTGTTGAAAAAGTGAGATTATCAGTGTCTGACATCTAATCAGTGTTCACTATATCATTTTTACAAGAGAGGCATGGATCAAAAACTAAGGCAAGCTTGAACTTTGCAAAATAAAAATTTAAAACTATGCTTAACGTCAGCATAGGAAATGGTACACTTTGGATGAAGAGTGATAAAATGTTAAAGAGTTTAAATAAAGAAAAACAGCTAAATAAAGAATGACTCACATTTGACTTCAGTTATAACTTATATTTTAAAAATCCTTTAATTTTAATACCTATTTGAAATCTAGTTACTTTCTACAATGAAATTAAGTAAAACCAGTTTTTAGTTTCTTTAAAATCAATAGGTGTAACAGAATAAATTGACATTTTCAATAAGAAGTATACTGACATTCCATTAATCTCAGATATTAAAAATGTTTTTAGCATTGAAAACTGCATGATTATGATTGATCACTGTTTTACCACCTCCTCATTAATTCATACATTTGGAAGGAACAGTTTAAGGTGCATGAAATCTGGTTAATATTTGAAATATAGTTGGAAACGTAAGTTTAGTTTAAAGAAAAGATCAGGATGGTTAAGAAGACAAATGTAGAAAAAAATTCAGAAGATTTTCCCATCTGTATTTAATTGGTAATAAGGTTCACGAATATTCAGAGTATTCAAATCCCTGTTTCTAGTAAAAATAGTCCCAGCCTCGACTCCCAGTTCTGCTACTTTCTAACAGAGAGACTCTGAACAGTTCTTCTACTCTCTCCCAGTCTTGGTTTCTTTGCTATAGCATTGGGGAAATGAAAGTAGCTACATCATGAGACTCTAGTAAGGATCAAATGAATTAATGCATGTAAAGCTTTTGGGGCAGTGTCTCAACTTAGCCCTAACAGATGACAGTTAATAGCTAAACTATTTTCATAATTTAGCCTGTTTGTGTCATACTGTTTGTCTGTAAACAAACAGTGCAATATAATGAACATTGATTAAGTACCTGAGTTGACAGGTACTATTAGTACCAGTTATAGGCAAGGAAACTAAAGAATGGAAGACTGAAGAAATGAATGGATGGTCATGGTAGCCAAGGTTTGAACTTGGATAGTGTGTTTTTCACTAAAATACTCAGGAATTGGTGAGGGAAACATTTACCATTTTTTCAAGGATGGCCATGAAAAGGCCAAGAAAAGAGGTTATGAATCTTGAAACTTCCATTTGGAGTTGGAGAACCACCTTGTTGAAAGGAAGTTTTTATCAGGTTATTCTTGGTGGCTCAAATAATGTTAATTATTATTTCAATAATAGCTATACCCTTCTTTTTTTTCTTACTCCCGCTCCCTTTTCCCACCCCCAACTACTTAGCTATCCATCCTTAGCCAGGATTATTGGCAATCTCTATGTAAATTGAGAGGAATCTATAATGGGACATGGAGCAAGCTTCATTATACATTGTTTCATTTATTTCTATCAAAATGGCTTTTAAAATATCTTCTATTGTACAGTAAAATTTCACACTAAAAAATCTAAATTACTAAAGACTGAATTTGTCATCTTCATCAAGAAAAATTGATTTTCAGGACATAACTTTAAGGGTATATTCAGGTATATTCATTTTTTTCCTCTACAGTGTGCAAAGATTAATTTACCATCACATCAATAAGAAGGAGTGATTATGACAAACTCCTGAGTAGAGTTGAGTCATTAAAAGTAAGCATGAGATATTTCACAGGTCAAGTATTTTGTTGGAGAGACTCGCCCTGGTTATTAGTTTAAAAATGCTGTTCTTCAAGGCAATTTAATTCTGGTATATTGATCATCCCTTGTACAAGTTTTTTTTTTTTTTTTTAAAGAGAGTTGGTGGGGAAGAATGATTGGCATTAACTTTTTGTCAGGCCTAAAGAGTTAGAGTACTTTCCTGTCTTCAGAGTCCTTTTGGACCATCATTTATTACATGGAGCTAAATTATGGAATTAGTATGAAACATTAGAAGTGGTATTTCTGTAAGTGATTTTTTAAATAGCAAAATTTATATAAAAGACAGTAAATGCTTACTTTTGACTGCAGAGAATCTTTGGTTTTATGGTCCTGTAAACATTAAATGATAGTTTCAGACAATTGTAAAATTGCTATGATTTTACAGTGCATTCTTGAAGGCAACTTTAGGACCAGACTTAATAACGTAGAAGTTAAACTGAAATTAAATTTTCCCAGCCTGCTTTGGGGTTGACCATGAATGTGGCTCTGGCATTAGTATCCAGTATCACTTCTCAATCAACAGAATTCCCTGTATGGTAAATGTTAGGAATCTAAAGGAATCTAAAGGTCTTCTTTTCAAAAAACATTCCTTCAAATATTTATCATCTGGTGTGGACTTTGGAAACATTATTTAACCTCTTTGAGTCTCTGCTTCTTTATCTGTAAAATTAAGTTATATTTATTCACAAATATTTATCAAACACTTCCTGTGTGTTAGGGACTACTCCTTCCAGTCATATTTTAAGGATTGAAGGTTAAAGAAGATGCTGGTAGCACACAGTATGTGCTCAGTGACTGGTAAGTCATAGCCTCTATCATTTGCCTCTCAATTTAATTTAGTTAAATCAGCATACTTTTCTAGAGAAGAATTGGCTCATGTTGGGTCTTTGTTGATTTCTTTGCAAACTCTGGGCTCCAGATGTTGAAGTGTTTTTTTTGGTCTACATATTATTTTAAAAGCAAAAGAATTTGAATAGTTTTAAGCATGTCTTGTCTTCTCTAGTTTGCTTCTTTTCTGTGCTCATTTCTTAGTATGACCCTAAGCTTGTGGCTTTCAGCCTTGGTTCAACATTAGAATCACTTCAATATCTAGACTTAAATATCTGGACTCTCAGGCTGCATTTCAGATCAACCATGTAAGAATCTTGGGGATGGAACCCAGGAATGAGTATTATTTTAAATTCTTTAGTTGATTTGAATGTGCAGCAAGGGCTGAGAAGGATTTGGAGGCTTATTTCACCTGTTTATGTGAACAGTGTATCCCCTAAAGGCAATGGATGTCAATCCTGAAAGGTGGTCCTATGATCGAAGGTTTCTTTATTTCATTAACTTCCAGTCTCTAGACCATACCCTGTCATCATTCAGTTATGAAACTCTCTTTCTGATGGGGACCAGTCATACCAGGTGTCTCTGTCTTCCAATATATTCTGCAAGCTGGCAGAACATCACTGTGAGTAAATGTACAAGATTATTCCCAAAACCTGTTTTCTGGGATCCTGGGGATTTCCCCATAAACTGTGAAACCATCTTTCCCTTGGCCTGCTCGCTGCCAGTTGGGGATATAGGTCACTTTGTCCTCCAGGCTGTTCTCCTTAGCTTGCATGGCTGATTTTAGGTTCAGGTGGGAGCTGCCCAAGGGAAATATTTCTGGTTAGCTGTTTAGCCATCTTCTCCAGAAATGCCATTTTTCTTATGCTCCTATTGGGAAACATGCTGACCCTAAATGTAGAAATGCTAACATGAGGAAAATGGCAACAGATGTGTTCAGAGCTAGAAACATGGAGGGGGGTGGGAGGCAGCCAAGGGTGTCAGTGAGGATTTTCGGAGGGTTTAAGAGGAAACCTAAATGATTCCCATCTGTGTCTGACCTAATTTTTCTATTTCCAACAAAGTGTTTAAACAAACATATTTTGGAAAGCTCAACTGTATACTTTTAGTTATTTAATGGGCTCAGTAAAACCCTTGCGTGTAAATTTTTTTTTTTTTTTTCTTTTTATTGTAAACAAATGGGATACATGTTGTTTCTCTATTTGTACATGGCGTAAAGGCATACCATTTGTGTAATCATAAATTTACATAGGGTAATGTTGTTTGATTCATTCTGCCATTTTTTGCCTTCCCCCCCTCCCCTCCCACCCTTCCCCTCCATCTATACAGTCCTTCCTTCCTCCATTCCTGCCCCCCTCCCTAAACCCAACTCCAACCCCAACACTAACCCTTCCCACCCCCCCCATTATGTGTCATCATCCACTTATTAGCGATATCATTCTTCCTTTGGTTTTTTGAGATTGGCTTATCTCACTTAGCATGATATTCTCCAGTTTCATCCATTTGCCTGCAAATGCCATAATTTTATCATTCTTTATGGCTGAGTAATATTCCATTGTATATATATACCACATTTTCTTTATCCATTCATCAATTGAAGGACATCTAGGTTGGTTTCACAATCTGGCTATTGTGAACTGAGCAGCTATGAACATTGATGTGGCTGTATCTCTGTAATATGCTGATTTTAAGTCCTTTGGGTATAGGCCAAGGAGTGGGATAGCTGGGTCAAATGGTGTTTCCATTCCAAGTTTTCTAAGGAATCTCCACACTGCTTTCCAGAGTGGCTGCACTAATTTGCAGCCCCACCAGCAATGTAAGAGTGTACCTTTCTCCCCACATCCTCGCCAACACCTGTTGTTGGTTGTATTCTTGATAATTGCCATTCTAATTGGGGTGAGATGGAATCTTAGGGTGGTTTTGATTTGCATTTCTCTTATTACTAGAGATGTTGAACATTTTTCCATATGTTTGTTGATTGCTTGTACATCTTCTTCTGTGAAGTGTCTATTCATTTCCTTAGCCCATTTGTCAATTGGATTATTTACATTCTTGGTGTAGAGTTTTTTGAGTTCTTTATAGATTCTGGAGATTAGCGCTCTATCTGAAGTATGATTGGCAAAGATTTTCTCCCACTCTGTAGGCTCTTTCTTTGCATTGCTGATAGTTTCCTTTGCTGAGAGAAAGCTTTTTAGTTTGAATCTATCCCAGTTATTAATTCTTGCTTTTATTTCTTGTGCTATGGGAGTCCTGTTGAGGAAGTCTGGTCCTAAGCCGACATGTTGAAGCTCTGAACCTACTTTTTCTTCTATAAGATGCAAGGTCTCTGGTCTGATTCCGAGATCCTTAATCCATTTTGAGTTTAGTTTTGTGCATGGTGAGAGATATGGGTTTAGTTTCATTCTGTTGCATATGGATTTCCAATTCTCCCAGCACCATTTGTTGAAGAGGCTATCTTTTCTCCATTGCATATTTTTGGCCCCTTTGTCTAGTATGAGAAAATTGTATTTATTTGGGTTTGTGTCCGTGTCCTCTATTCTGTACCATTGATCCACCTTTCTATTTTGGTACCAATACCATGCCGTTTTTGTTACTATTGCTTTGTAGTAGAGTTGAAGATCTGGTATTGCGATACCCCCTGCTTCACTCTTTCTGCCAAGGATTGCTTTAGCTATTCTGGGTTTTTTATTCTTCCAGATGAATTTCATAATTGCTTGCTCTATTTCTGTAAGGTACATCATTGGGATTTTAATTGGAATTGCATTGAATCTGTATAGCACTTTTGGTAGTATGGCCATTTTGACAATATTAATTCTTCCTATCCAAGAACATGGGAGATCTTTCCATCTTCTAAGGTTTTCTTGAATTTCTTTCTTTAGTGTTCTGTAGTTCTCATTGTAGAGGTCTTTCACCTCTTTTGTGAGATTGATTCCCAAGTATTTTATTTTTTTCGAAGCTATTGTGAATGGGGTAGTTTTCCTAATTTCTCTTTCTGAAGATTCATCGCTTATATATAAAAATGCCTTCGATTTATGTGCATTGATCTTATATCCCGCTACTTTACTGAATTCACTTATGAGATCTAAAAGTTTTCTGGTGGAATTTCCTGGTTCCTCTAAGTATACAATCATATCATCAGCAAATAGGGATAGTTTGAGTTCTTCTTTTCCTATTCGTATCCCTTTAATTTCTTTGGTCTGTCTAATTGCTCTGGCTAGAGTTTCAAGGACGATATTGAATAGAAGTGGTGAAAGAGGGCATCCCTGCCTTGTTCCAGTTTTTAGAGGGAATGCTTTCAGTTTTTCACCATTAAGAATGATATTAGCCATGGGTTTAGCATAGATGGCCTTTACAATGTTAAGGAATGTTCCCACTATCCCTATTTTTTCTAGTGTTTTGAGCATGAAGGGGTGCTGTATTTTATCAAATGCTTTTTCTGCATCTATCGAAATAATCATGTGATTCTTGACTTTAAGTCTATTGATATGGTGAATGACATTTATTGATTTCCTGATGTTGAACCAACCTTGCATCCCTGGGATGAAACCCACTTGATCATGGTGCACTATCTTTTTAATATGTTTTTGTATGCGATTTGCTAAAATTTTGTTGAGAATTTTTGCGTCGATGTTCATTAAGGATATTGGTCTGAAATTTTCTTTCCTCGATGTGTCTCTGTCTGGTTTAGGGCGTGTAAATTTTTAATAACCAATTTGATTTGTGAAACTGAATGCCCAAGGAGAGCATCTTGGGAAACTGGTGGCTGAAAACATTTGTGTCTTTTGTTGTTTCCATGAACTATTGTGATTGGAAACTGGGAGAGTGACTAATGCAAAGTGCCCCAAATCACACTCACCAGTGAACTCTGGCCACACATTCAGGGTTATGCAAACAGCTTTTCAGGCTTCACAGAAGGCAGGTTTTTAGCCACTTGCATGAAATGGTGATGTAAAATCCCTGAACAAACATCAATATTAATAATCCTATAACAGTTTTATGAGAGTGATAATAAAAATCAAGGCAAGTTCCTGGAATCATTTCTCTCCCACTCCATGACGAATGCATCCTTTATCATGAGATTTTATTTTTCAGAATCTTTGGTAACCACGGAACAAATGGCCATGGTGGCTTTCTTGAATCTCATTATGATCAATGTACTTTATTTAATTTGGCTTTTCAATTCCCCCCATAGGCTGAAGTCACAAATTAATTACTTGTGTTTGTCATAGTCATTGACTTAACTTGAAATAGAGTATTTTAAATTTAGCAAATTCTTCCCCAGTTTGTATTAATCAAATCTGTTCAACCTCTAACTCTCCACCAGTAATCTTAATTTAAATCCCTTTTTTGTTCTTGCAATCTAAGTTCAATAGTCTTATTCTGGATAACCATTTCCTCTCACTTCACCTACTCCTTTAACAGCATTTTAATCTTTGTTGAAGATTTTGCTTCCCTTCTGAGCTGACCTATTGCTAAATACACTTGACAAGTCCTCAGGAAAATGTCACTTCCCTCCCTTGCTCTCCTCCAAAGAGGAACTGATCTATATTCCTGTTGACCTACAAAGAATTTTCACTAAGACATGACCTTGAGTAGGTCACTTGTGTTCACAAAACTCCAATGACTCCTTATTTGCTTTTCAGAGTAGTGTCTGGTTTGAAGTTCCTAATCCTGTTCCCTTTGGAAAACTATTCTGCTGGCTCCTGATAAAAGCAATTCCCTCTCTTCTAGAAATTCAAAGTACTGTTTTCCACAACATTTAATTTACTGTCTTGTATTGTAGCTATTTTTCTGCTGTCTATATCTCATCCCTCCAGTAGATGATAAACTCCTAGAAGGTGTCTTCTATAGAAAAAGTGCTCAATAAATATCTGTCATTGATGCTAGGGGATTGTAGATCACATTTTGTTGGAGGAGTGGAGTCAAAGTCTCAAAAGTAAATCTATAATTTTAGCATTATCCCCTTCTCCCATATAAAATAGGGAACATTTGTTGAAGGTTTAAATAATACTTGATATTTGGCATGGGTTTTCCTTTATTCTTCCAAATCCTATGAGATTAGTGCTATTATTATTTATGGATGGGAAACAGAGGCAGAGAAATCTTAAGTAATTGATCTGAGGTCTCACTGCAATAAATGGGTAGTTTCAAACAGAAAGCAAAGGAGTCTGATTCTAAAATCTGTGCCTTTAGTGTTTGCACATTTTACCTCACCTCCATCTTATTTGGACATAGTTTGGAATGCATTTAAGAAGTTTGAGTATTAAGATTTCATGATCCATGAAATGCCAAGTTTCTTAGAAGTCTTTTAGGGATTTCTGAAACACAATGTCAATGATCAGTTTGCACGGAGGTCCTAATCATGCTATTCTTTGACCTGTGAGGAAGAGGATGAGGGGGTCAAACCCTGAAGAGCTATTCCTGTTGAAAACTAATGTGGTGCTCAAAATTCTACCTTTTAATTGAGCCCACGGTGCTGGGGTGATATCATGTTGCACAGAATCTAAGATTCCATCAATTGCAAAGTGTACCAATTTTATTATATCACTAAGAAAATACAGAAAAACAATATGACATAAGGTTTTCCTATCACTTGAATTTTGAAATTTTATGTCTGTCTTAGATATATAAACAATATGAGTTGTTTTATGATGTTTCTAAGACTTCTTTACATTTGAGATCAAGTGTTTGTGTTTTCCAGATAATATTGTCCTTTGTGTGTCATCAAAAATATTGGTAAGGGAATATTACTTGAAAGAGCACTCTGCTAGTACCTCTGGCATTTTCTTGCAAGCCACTCCTATTGTCTTTGCAAGACTGGATGAAAATGTGCATGCAAGGCTACCAGAGTTTCATTTCTACTACTTCCAGGCCAAAGCATTATTTTGTTTTCAGACAGGTTAAAATATGAAAAAGTGTTCAACATGATTGGTGAAGTACAGCAAATACAATTTCATTTGAAAAAGTGGATGCTGCTGTTTTAAAAAATTTGAAAATACTTAGGGTAGTCAAAAGAATCTTGGTCTTAGATAATGAGAGGACCTGGTTGAGCACTGGCTCTCTTGCAACTTTTGCAAGTAGCATAAGCTCTCTGAGTCTCACTTCTCTAACCTATAAATTAGGAATAAGCAACTTATCCTATCGGATGATTACGAGACTTAAAAGACAAGTTAGTTGGGAGTGGTGGTGCATGCCTGTAATCCCAGTGGCTCAAGAGGCTGAGGCAGGAGGGTCGCAAGTTCAAAGTCAGCCTCAGAAACTTAGTGAAACCCTGTCTCTAAATAAAATACAAAATAGGACTGGTGATGTGGCTCAGGGGTTAAGTGACCCTGAGTTCAATCCCTGTTACCACTCCCTTGACAGGAAAGGCTGGGATATGGCTTAGTGGTTAAGCGTCTCTGTGTTCAATCTCTGGTACCAAATAAATAAATTAAATTAAATTAAAGTTAAATCTCTCAAAGGTACAAAGGAGTATTGTTTGCCACTATCTTTCCATTCTGTGTACAAGTAACAGAGACCTAGAAAGAATAAACGAAACACTAGATGAACATTTGGTACCTGTAAAAGTATCTGCTTTGGCACATTCCTATGGGGGAAGGCAGTATATTCTAATTGAAGGAGAAATTAAAGCAGGGAATATTTCATTAAATAAACATTCCTTAGATTCTCCTTCCATTTTCCCTCATTTTGTGGAAGAATTCTTTTTCTTAAAGGTTGGTAATTTCTTCCAGTCTGAAGTTGCTTGATTATTTTCTTGTATATTAAAGAAACAAAATCAACATAATCATAAGCCAGAAACTATTCTATCACTCTTGAATTATTAAAAATGTCATTTATTATAGTTTTGCATGTATTTATTATTGAAATATTAAAACATGCAAAAATGTGGAAAAGAAAAAAATTATCTAAAATTCCAGTGCCTAGATTCAATGATTATTAATACTCTTTTCTTACGTATTTTGCAATAGAGGATAACCTATTATTTTCAATCTGATTTTTCACTTGATACAATTGAGTATTTTTTATATATTTTGATGGTCTCCACAAGCGTTGTTTATGATGAATACTATATTGTAATTTATTTAAGTTCTATGCTTCCTAGAAACTTAGCAGTTGCCAATTTTTTTCTGAATTTTAGATATCATAGCAGCAAACACCTTTGAATAGTTTGTATTTATGCACTTTTCTGATTTTTTTTTCCAGAATAAATTCTTGAAAGTGGATTTACAGATTCAAAGGATCTGACATTTTATCCTAATTTATTTGGGAACTTTTGAATTTAGCTAAAAAGTTTAACCAGAAAGAGGTAAAAATAAAAAAGAGTTTTGAAGACGTGCCTGCATGGAAATGCCTCTGCTAGATTCATCTTTTTTCTTTCTTAAGGACTTGCCTATAGTGATATGGTTCCTGATTGACGTTGGGGGCTCATGAGTTGCTAGAACTGTCAGATGTTAGGACTGATAAGCCTCTTATTTATCTTTCTTTTTTTCTTCCAAAAAATTTGAACGTAGTGTCCTCGCTAAATGACGGATAACTATGAGGAACAGATCCCATTATTCCCTCATTTCGTTCACATGATGAATGAGTTAGAAAATGAATGCATTTGTCTGAGCACCAGGGGATCTGATTGTCACAGTATGAAAAGCCTTTCAGTGGTAACTGCGTACATGCTCCCACATTACTGCCAGCACAGCCAATACAATCTAGTTCAAATGGTAGATGTACTGACTCCCATGTGGGACCACTGACATTTTTTACAAACCATTTGTAGCCCAGTGTCATTGTGTTTTGCCAAGTTGCATCCTACCAGTGAAGTCCAAATAAAACTAAAGAGAGGCTTAGTTTTCAGTGCAGTGGGAAATAGACAAGGGAAAACTAGTCTGTATTACTCTCCAAAATTATAATGCAAACCTGCTGCAGAACTGCATATTATTTTTCTGAATGTGTTCCAGCTGAACCATAGGAAAAATAACAACCAAAGACCATAATGGCTCATGGGTGGATATTGTGTCCCATCTGTTGGTGGCAGTGAGAAAGACTCTAGGCTGTTACATCCAAAAAGCCTCTTGGTAAAAACCCCAGAATCTCCTCCTGGCATTTATTTACCTCTGAACTCATTTCGTATCTCATTTATTAGGAAGAAGAATATGAAATGACTGAACATTGTTATCCATTTGTCTGAAGGGCAGCAAGTTTCAAGTGCTGCTCAGCTCTTTCTAGCAGAGGGGATGGGATGGTTTCATAACAAGGTGCAAGAATGGATTTGTTGAGCCAAAAGTTTTGAATGGTATTTTTATAAAGTGCTACAGTCTCTAGTGAACTTTCATGCATTTAATAATTTACCACAATTTTCACTAAGGAAAAAAAAAAAGTCTGTAGTAGTTAAGGTCCAGTGTGTGAGTCACTGATTCTTACTCTTGCAGGTTCAGATTTTGGCTTAGGTCAGATTTAGTTCACAGGCACAAAGCAGGAACTCCATGCCAGTCAGTCATTAGCATGAGCCGAGGGACTCTAGGAAAGCATGAGCCATTGCAGAGGAAAGACAACTATGCTTATAGAATTGTGCCTGTCCTTTACATTTAGGTTCCTGCCTTTACTCCTTATTGGACACATGTCTGAATTGTGTTCAAGCCCCAGCACCATGAATAAAACTAAACCTTTTAAAAACCCCTGAGGCCCAGCGCAAGTCCAGTTGGGAAGCCATAATTAGTGTGTAAGTGCAGGGCATGGGCAGAGCATGGGGGAGATGGGGTGGTGTCCAGGGGAATCCTGCAGTGGAGGTTCAGTGCCTAGAGGGACAGATTTACCCTGGCACTTGTGACTCTATTGCTGTAGACTCCTGGAATCCTTGGTGGTGGGAGGGGGCGCTGTGAAGGGTTGGGGATATTGAGGACAAGTGGAATCATAATCCAGTGAAATTTGAGTTATTTCTGTTAATATGACCTCATTTACACACTGGGAAATTAGGATTCTCAAGTCATCATTCAGTTCACAAGATACTCATGAGCATCACTAACTTAAAGGGAATTAATGTTGCAGAGCCCTCGTGCTACAGAGATCTGATATTAACCATACTGAGAGCTAACTATGAAAGAAAATTGGGGAAACTAGTCAAACAGAACTCTGCTGAAGGGTAGAAAATATTTGAACTTACTTCTTCCTCTTATAATATTGTACCCATTAGGGAATATGGCTCCCCCAACCCCCAAATGGGATGGTAGTCATGTAGTGGGTGGTTGGCAGGGTATATAGGGGTGATGGGTGTTCTAAATACTTTATATAAATATTTACTTAATCTTCACAATAACCCTGTGAGTCAGGTACTACATTAACTGTTTTAAAGATTAAGATACTAAGACACAGAGCTAAAGTAAGTTACCCAACTTCACGTGGTTGAGAAGACGCAGAAGTAGAATTCAAGCCTAGGCATTCTGGTTCCAGAAGTTATATTCTTAATGCTGTGCAGACTTGCTTAGTAGTGACACTCATGTTTTGGTGGAGTCCTTTCGAAGGCATAGAATCTACAAGTGTGTGTGTGTGTGTGTGTGCGCACGTGCGTTCGCGCGTATTACTGAAATGTTGGGAAGTACATGGTGGCAGCAAATAAAAATACAAGTCAATGATATTGGAGGAATTTTACTTCTTTTTGAAGAACATTTAAAATTTGAAATATAATTTAAGAGTACCAAGAAATGGGCAAATTCTTCACTCAGAGTCCTTTCATCTCTCCTTTTTAAGGTAAAAGCCCAGTGTATTAATCCCGTATGAAGAACAGCAGCCTGATTTAGTTTCACACCCTTGGACAGAGTGACCCATCACTGTACTACCCGCATGGCATGAAAAGGATTAACTTTGATCTGATGAGCTGGATTTTATAAATAGCATTAATCACAGGCTGCAGGGAGATGAGGTCATCAGATTTACACTGAAGTTTTAATGCAATGAAGGCATCGAGGTCACATCTGCTCAGCTCACAGGGTGAACCTTCTTCTCTCCATGAAGGTATTTGGCCTTGACTCCTCAAATAAGGGCATTCTTTCTCAAAGAAGGGCAATCCTGACGCTCTCTGTGTTCATGCTGGAATGTGTGGTGCCTGTTAGAGTAAAAGGCGTATTTTCTTACTATTATTGCTATCCACCCAAAGCTATGTTTCATTCCAGGCTTGGAGCACTATGCACTTTCTTCTAGATATCTTTGACCCTTCCAGTCTCCAGCTACTGCAGTGTGTGTTGCATGAAGCTCCCTATGGCTGCTTACTTTCATCATCCATGAGAGGAGGGAAAATAAAATTTACCTGTTCATTTTTTTCCCCACTGTCTTGGGCCCTTGTAGATGGACCTGGTAATGAAATGACAAGCTGTCCCAGGGCAGAGAATCCCCATTTCTGAGGCCATAAGAAGAAATTTTTAAATTATGTTGTCTTTCCTCTGCTAATCATGGAATAGTTTCCAACTTGGAAGCAAAAGTCTCCATATTATAAACTTCCTTTTGGATCTGAGATTTCTTTCCAAAACACATCTCTCTCTCTCTCTCTCTCTCTCTCTCTCTCTCTCTCTCTCTCTCACACACACACACACACACACACACACACACACATAGAACCCTGATGTTAATATATGACTGGAGTACCTCCTGTATCTCTTACATTCCTCCTCTTCACTATCTTTAGCCTTGTGAGCAAGCAAGCTTGGTTTCTGGCTACTCAGTGATGAGCCCTTAAGATATGGTTTCTTTCTGGAGCATGTTGAGCTTCGAGTATCTTTCAAAGTGGAATTGATTTCAGGCCCCTCAGGGCTTCAGTACCTTCTAGGGGCGAGCTCAGAGGGCTTGTTTGATCTGTGATCTCTTTTTACACTCTCCAACCCATTTTAGGAGCTCTTAAATACAGATGTGATTGAGAGAAGACTATCATTTTGTGGCAAAGGAGGCCTGGAGGGGCCAGGACAGAACGTTTTTAACTATTTAGGACTAAAATGGTCTCAGATCCACAGCATTCAAGACCAGACTTACTATGGTTTAATATGGTTCGTTGACCTCAAAATTCGTATTGGAGTTTAATCCCCATTTTGAGATATTAAGATGATAGATATCAAATTTAACTATGGTGTGAAGAACTGGTGCCTTTGGGAGGCGATTAGAATTTGATAAGGTCATCAAGGTGGACCCTTTGATGACTGAATGCTTTATAAGAAGAGGGAGAGACCAGAAGACATATGCGCGCACACACACACACACACACACACACACACACACACACGTGAACCCGTTTCTGCCGTGCATCATCTCTGGACTCTGGCAGCTAGAAGATCATCACCAGATGTAGTACCTTGACCTTGGACCTGAATCGCGAGTCATAATAAGCTTTTTTCCTTTATAATTTATCCAACCTGTAATACTCTGTTATTAGCAACAGAAAACGGACTACTACCTGAGTCCTAAAGCCTGCTGGCCACGACTGGCCTTTTTCAAAGGGGCCATCATGCTGTGCACTGCTTGAGGCATATCTACTTCATGGGGCAATGTGCAAGTGTTTTGGAGGCAGTGTCCCAGCTTTAAGCCTGTTAATGTGAGGCTAGAACAGAGCCTGTCAGTGACCTGCTGCTTCACAATGTAGGCTGTCAAACGTGCTGGAGGATCATGAGGCAAAGCTTTCCCAGGTAAAAAAAGCCAAGGAGTCTTTAGAACAAGGGCCTCACACAGGAGGCTCTGAATCTGCAGACCTGGTAAAGGAAATCCGGCAAAGGAGTGTGCTAGTTTGGGTCCTTTGGGAAGCAGACTGTAAGACAGGATCCAAAGTGACAGGGTTATGTTAGAGCAGCCCTGTGAGGGAAAATGGAGAGAACTGGGAGGAGCAGGGGAGCTGACCGACCATGATGGATGTGGGGAGGAAAGTTGGGTGGAAGCATCGCAGACCACTAGATGATCTAAGATATGTTTGATCAGGTCTTTGGGGGGAATTCTGGAACCAAATTTGCTTCTTAGAGTAGTCTAAAGTCTCCCAGGAATGAACCTGCCTTAGCATTCTGTCGCTTCAGTCTTCATCCACTGGGAATAGTTCAGGAAATGAGGCCTCACTGTAAACACAGTGATGGATTTCAGAGCGCAGCAGCCGGCGTCTTGGCTGATCACATTTCCCTGTAGGTACAGGACTATTAGAAACATTCTCACGGCCACTGCAATAAAGGACTGGCTTGGTGTGGATCAAGAGTAAGGATGGCAGTATTGCAGGGACCAGTAGTGCAGAGAAACATTGTGCCCACAGCAAGTCAAGGAGGGTCTTGGTGGGGATGACAGTGGCTGGCTTCTTAGGTGTAAGTCAGGGAACAGAGCAGATGGAGAGCTCAGGGTTTCCACTGTAACACCACTGAGAACTTGCAGAGGTTTTCTTGGTGCTCTGGAGAGGCACCTGTCATCCATGTTTATGCCAATGGAAGAAATATCCCCTTTTTCTCTTCAAGCATGGTTAAATGAAGAAGTGACTGAAAAGGACATAGAACAATTAAACAGTTATAAAGTTGACTTGTATAACAGAAAACACTTGGTAAATATAGGCAGCGGATATATAATTTTCCTACCCTGGTTTGAGAAGAACATGGAGTGTATTGAACTAGGAGAACTAGCTCTTCAGAAATAAAATGCTCCTAGTCACTGTCTGGCAGTCCTTTATTTATTTATTTATTTATATTTTACATAAGCCACACTGAGCTGAATATAGGAGAACTAGCCAAATTAGCAGGATCTGGGTCCTCATTCCTGGAACATGCTAAGGGGAGGGTATCAATCAGGCTTACCAAATTAGCATTTTACTGATAGCAGTGCACAAAGCCTTTTTAATGAAGACTTTGGAGTTTTCTGAGCTTTAGGCTCTTGAGTGCCTGTTCCTAAGCAACAGAAGGATTGGCAGAGAACGTGTTTTGATGTATCATTAAATAAAGGCTGCACAATGCTGAAAATGGTGGGCAGAAATTGGGATAATTGTATTTATTTTTTGGTGTATTATGTTAAAAAAATAAACAAAGAAATCCTTTGTGCCCTGGAAAATGTGCTCTCACTTGTGTTTTCTCTCTCTTTTCTCCCAGTCTTGTTTTTGAGCACTACCATTTCTTTTTCTAATTTTCCTCCTAAAATTTAAGCACAGCATTTGTCTTTTTTATGGACAGCATGTCAAGGCTTTTTCTTTTTTTTTTTTTTCCAGCTCTGTTCTATCATAGAAAAATTGGATCATGCACTGTAACAGGCAAAAGGGATCTGAGGACTCCTCTAGCAAATTCTCCCCTACCCCTTATTTTATTCTTACAGAAACCCTGGTTGGGATGGTGAGGAGACTGCCCTGACTCAACTTGTCTTCAACTTCTCAGATCCTTCACCACCTCCTCTGCGGCACCTCCCCTGACTTCTCAGAGAGACCAGGGCACCTTGTTTGAAAAGATGCTCTACCTCTGCTACCTTCACCCTCCATGGGCGGGATACTGTACTGGGGTTGTTCACTTGTTGGTCTAATAAGGTCCGTGGTGATGCTTGCTATTTTCTCACATGCGGAGCTTCATGTGGTATCTGACTTGCATTAGATAATAAACAGGTAGTGAATGAATCATCTAAAGTCATGTGACCAGTTAGTGACTAAACTGGGACTAAAACCTGCATTTCCTGTTTTCTAATTTAATGTTTTCTCCAAGACTCACTGAAATTATTCAACAGATACTGGGAAAATCTCCGCATTCAGAGGGTATGCCTTCCTACGCTCTCATCCATGGCGGATGGATCCCAGGGGCATGATAATGATGACTGAGTTTGATTAGTTACTTCTGCCTGGCGATGAGCCGCCTGGGCTCTACCTCTGCCATAGGCTGAGCCACTTCATGTCTAAGGCCATTCATGGAAGGTCTCTACCTCTCATTAGCCCATTTTCCTTCCTCATGTTTAATAAAAGAGCAAAGCAGCTCTTCTCCAGGTGCTGAGTGAGGCTCTGGTGATTCAGGTTCACAAACGCAGACGGGGATCTTATTCAGATAGACTGACATCTGAGCACATGCACTATTGTCCCTCCTGTCTTTACTACATGCCATGCCCCAGTTTTCCAATTCTCTAATTATGGAGGTCTCTAGAACTTATGAGGGAGAATCCTCTAGTCGGGTTCTTTTGTGCTATTCATTTTATTGTTATTAATATCATTATTTAATTTGTTCTAATTAGTTAAACATGACAGTAGGAATGCATCTTGACACATCATACATAAATGGAGTACAACTTCTCATTCTTTTGGTTGTACATGATGTAAATCCCCCTGTTGTGTAATCATATATGCACATAGGGTAACAATATCTGATTCATTCTACTATCATTCCTATCTCTAAAACCCTCTTTTCTCCCTTCACTACCCTCTGTCTAATCCAAAGCACCTCTATTTTTCCCTAGGCCCCTTCCTTATTGTGAATTAGCATCCACATATCAGAGAAAACATTCAGCCTTTGGTTCTTTGGGATTGGCTTTTTTCACTTAGCATGATATTCTCCAATTCCATCCATTTATCTGCAAATGCCATAATATTTCTTTATGACTTCTTTATCTCCTTTATGGTTTCTTTATCCATTCATCTGTTGAAGGGCATCTAGGTTGGTTCCACAATCTAGCTATTGTGGATTGAGCTGCTATAAACATTGATGTGGCTGCGGTACTGTAGTATGCTAATTTTAAAGTCCTTTGGGTATAAGCTGAGGAGTGGGATAACTGGGTCAAAAGGTGGGTCCATTCCAAGTTTTCTGAGGATTCTTCACACTGCTTTCCAGAGTGGCTACACCAACTTGCAACTCCACCAGCAATGTAAAAGTGTGCCTTTTCCCCATATCCACGCCAACATCTATTATTGTTTATGTTCTTGTTAATAGTCATTCTAATTGGAGTAAGATGAAATCTTAGAGTTGTTTTAATTTGCATTTTTCTAATTACTAAAGATGTTGAACACTTTTTCATATATTTGTTAATCGCCCGTATATCTTCTTCTGTAAAGTATCTGTCCAGTTCCTTGGCCCATTTATTGATTGGGTTCTTTGTACTTTTGGCGTAAAGTTTTGTAAATTCTTCATAAATTTTGGAGATTAGTGCTCTATTTGAAGTTCATGTGGAAAAGATTTTCTCCCACTTGTAGGCTCTTTTTTACATTATTGATTGTATCCTTTGCTAAGAAAAGCTTTTTAGTTTGAATTCATCCCATTTATTGATTCTTGCTTTGATTTCTTGTGCTTTGAGAGTCTTGTTAAGGAAGCCTGGTCCTAAGACAACATGATGAAGATTTGGGCCTGCTTTGTCTTCTATTAGTTGCAGGGTCTCTCGTCTAATTCCTAAGTCCTTGATCCATTTTGAGTTGAGTTTTGTGCAGGGTGAGAGATAGGGGTTTACTTTCATTTTATTGCATATGGATTTCCAGTTTTCCCAGCACCATTTGTTGAATAGGCTATCTTTTATCCATTGTATGTTTTTGGCTCCTTTGTCTAGTATAAGGTAACTATATTTTTGTGGGTTTCTCTCTGTGTCTTCTATTCTGTACCATTAGTCTGCCTGTCTATTTTGGTGCCAATGCCATGCCATTTTTGTTACTATTGCTTTGTAGTATAGTTTGCTTGTATTCTTGATAATTTGTACTGCGCATTTTCTTATGTCATTAATCAGAATTGGATGAAGTTTTGCATACCGGAAGTGACAGCCAGGCTGCTCCTCTCTATCTGATTTGAAAGGATATGTGTCACTTGACTTCTTTACGTCTCAGTCATTCCATAACCAGGTACAGTCTGGCTTCTGTTCCTCATTCTTCCCACCCACCTTCCACTGGCATCCACTCTAGTATTAGGTCATTTCTATATCAGATGCTTTCTAATTCACAAATACAGTGGATAAAAATGTTCAATACCCACTTTACTTGTGACTTCTATAACATAGTAGATCCCTGGCCCTTGGGTGAAATATATCCCAAGAACATTATGCTCCTTAGATTCCTAAATTATCACTGTATAGGCCACAATGTCATCACAGCTTGCCATAGTTTACAGCTAAAGAGTTGTGCTGATTCAGATTCTTGATGAGAGTCAACATGTCCTGGAGAACAAGTAAAGGATTGTGAGACCACCAAGGGAAGCACATGCTCCCTGATGAGTGATGTAATCCCCATACCAGTTGTGGACTCAAGTTTGTACCCTGACCAAGATTTCAAATCATTAATTGTCTTGGAACTTGGAGTTGCTTAAGTAACTGAAACTAAGAAAGTTAAAGCTGCATGTTCCAGAGGCTACTTTACTGTTGCTCATCTCACCTTTGCCTTCTCTGGCTCTGGATCACTTGATTTCTATTTCTCCCAACTCTCCATGAGGGATTTCTGTCCTTTGCCCATTCCTCAAGTATTGGTGTTATTCAGAGTGATGATCTCAGACACTTTCCCTTTTTTTGAACAAATTCTCTTGGGGTTGTTGCTCCTAGGTGGTCTCTTTTCCATGCTCCAGTTTTCTCAGGCTCATAATAGCATAGTTAATTCTTCCCTGCTGTTGTTAGTCTCTAGTTGCTTCCCGGTTCTCTTGTTGGTTCCCTTACCATGCTTACGCCTCGGTAAATAGTGCCTTCATCTGAAATCTCTTTGGTTCAACCCTTCAGAACGTGCCATCTGCTTCCTGCAGGGTCCCTGAGTGATATAGAGCTAACTCACTTTGTAGAAGTAGGCATTAAATCATCTCCTACCTTTCCTCAACTAGCGTAATGGGTCTTCACATTAACTCTTGCAATCTTTATAACATAAAATCTGAAGAACAGTGAAAGCCACATGCAAGAAAAGATCTCAGAGAGGAGGACCCTATGTAACCTGAAAGAGCGATGGCTGAACAGAAGAAAAGGCAGCCAGGCACAAGGCTTCAAAGAAGCAGAGAAGCAGATTATTGAATCCTTTCTTTTCTTTCTTTTCATTATATATTCCTTAGTGGCACCAAAATGAACCTTAAAAAGTTAAGACTGATCTTGTTTTTTTGCCTTAAAACATTCAATGATTCTCTAGGACGCACAGAACAAATTTCAAAATCTAACTTAGTATGGTACACAATTCCCTTGTGTTGGATTTCTTAACTCTCCATGGTCCTCTGTCCTGATGACCTCTGAATGAGTCCTACTGACCACATCACATATTTTCCTTTTCCTAGCATCTCTCCCTTTGTGTCCTATCTTGTTTAATGCTACCATTCCCCATCCAATTCCTGAAAGTCAGAATAGACTTAAAATAACCTCTCTTAACTCCAGCATATAATGGTTTATCACATGCTCCCTGTGAGAGAGATCCTGCTTCACACTACTGGAAAATCTACTCCATGTGAGTTTTCAGTTTTGAACATTCTGAAGAGTCTGTTATACAGTAGGCAGATGATACATAAATTAGCCTAGGATTCAGAAGGCACACATTAGTGAAGGTGCTAAAAGTTTCCAAATAACTTGCTGCCCCTAGCTTTTCCTTAGCTCTTTTTACTGTATCTTTATCTCTTTTAGAAATGGACTGTTCCTTTACAATGTATGTCTCAATAATGCCGTAATGGAGATGTAGAAAATTTTGAGGACTGTGAGTGTTGCCATGACGGAACCACCATCTAGTGGCCTTAGAAGAAAATAGGAATAATTAAGAATTCATAGACAGTTCACCATCAAATTACAAAGTTGGCAGTTTTAATTTTGGAATTAAAACAACCAGATTGTGTTCATTTAAAATGTTTTATATTGGCATAACAGATGTCTTCCCCTGGGAAGATTCTTAGCAATTAAAATACATAGATACATAGAGTACTGAGGTATATATTTTTAAATTCAGTGTTATGTAGTATTGTTTTTATGTCACCAGCCAGAGGAAATTTTAAAATGGTAGCATTAGTAGACATCTTAACAAACTCCCCCTGCCAAATCAAGGGGGAAAAATTTTCCCCAACATATAAAGCAGATGGTTGCCTTAATCTAAAAAAAAAAAAAAAAAAAAAAAAAAAAAGTCTATAGAAGGAAAAGTCTATGGCTTTATATGGTTTTGCCAACTCATATTAGAACTCACAAAGAGCAGCTGCAATTTCTAAAGAGAGAAAAACTTTATATACATAATTTTTGATGTTTCGTTCAGCGAGAGATCAAGGGAAAATGTTAGTGTTGTTATAAAGAAGTAAATTTATTATGTCTCATTTCATTTTGATCTGGAATTTTGAAATTGACCTTGCTAGTTGTGTTATCCAGGGTTGAGCTGAGAAAACAAGAACCATTAATGTATTCCAAGTCTGGAGGTTTTAATTTAGGGAATTACATATTTACTGGAAGTTGGAGAGCCTGGAGAGGCTGAGATCCAGGAAGCCACCAACAATGGTATAGTTTTATAACTAGGGCTTCCCAGTGTACTTGGCAATCTTCTGAGAATCTCAAGAACTCTAGAAAGCTCCTGATACCATCTCAGCATGTCGCACTGGAGCAGCAACCTCAAGGACACTCTGACCACTAGCTCAGCTGCCTTCTGTAGCTTGTAGCTCCCTCTAGAGAAAAGTGATTTTTCTCTTTCTCCATCCCTTACCTACCAGCTCTCGCACCAAGGGCTCCACACTGGCATGTGTAACCCAGAACCAGGTGAGGAAAGGTATTCTTGGGTTGCTGTTCCTGATTTCCTCTCTCCAATTTGTAGGCATCTATAGAAGGAGATAGGGAAATGTGAAAATCATATTACATCTTTCAGTGATAAAGTGACATATGTATTTGCACATTGCAAATCACATTAGGAGATCTTTAAAATGTCTTTATGGGCCAGACAGAAAAATGTATTATGAAAAGGGAATAGTCTTTGGAATTGATGAACCTAAGTTTAAATCTTAGATCCACTATATTTTTAGCTTGGTGATCGTGAGTAAAATGTTCAACCTTGGAGGTTTTTATTCATCATCCATAAAAATGTGAATAATGATGTCCAGTTTGGCATCTTGCTTTTGAAAAGTAAATTAAATAACTTACGTAAATCACCTTTCAGGCATCATGGCCTGGCATATGATAAGCAATCAGTCAATGTTACATGTAAGAAATTCAAACTGGGCAGACTGACATTAGGGTGATAGTAGATTGTCTATGTCTATGCCTTAACCAAATTACATTGTTGTTGCTACATTTGTAATGGCTTGACTTTTCCCTTGTCGCACATTACTTACAACTTTCAGTATCAATAAGCTTTTCTCTCTTAGTGTGTTTCTTTTACAATTTCTAGTCTAGAAATAGCAGCACAAGGAAGGCAGCTAAGTTTGGAAGCTCTGCCAATAACTGGCTATGTTTCCCTGAACAATGGAGTTACTGTCTCAAAGTCTCAATTTCCTCACTGTGTCACATGATGCTCTGGACAGGTGCAGGGAGGAAGAAGGGATGACTGAGAAGACTTGATTTTTTTCATTCCTTTGCCCAACATTTCCTTGCCTATTTAAATCACTGTGTTAAGCACTCTAGGGGGTGATTAAAAAAGATGTACATAAAAACATAGCCCTTGCCATTCAGGGCAATAGAATCCCACAAAATAAAAAAAATATATCAATGAGAGACACATAAAATATAGCAGAATTGGAGCTTCTGGCCTAAAATTATAAGGTTTTATTGTGGTGATAAATCTAGTAAGCATACCAGAAGCTCCATAGAGGGAAGCAAGCAATACCTGTTTAAAAAAAAATTCCATTTATTCTTTAAGGTGCTGTTTTTCATTGAGAAGAAAAGTCACGTTGTGAACATAAATGATTAGTTGGGTTCTGTCTTAATCCTATTATTAACAGTTTGGTATGCATTTTCTGAATACCTGCACTGAAGTAGGCCCTGTATGTGGATGTGAGCATAAAGACAAACTATTTTATATGCCTTCAAGGCCTTTCCTTGTTAGCTATTTGAATGTGACTTTTGCCTATTTGCTATATCTTAGTTACTAAAATAAATGCTGGAAAGTTGGAAACCTGTCAGACCCTGTCTTTGCCATTATATTAAAATTTAACTCATTTTGTTTTCTCTAAAGTTTTGGATTGTTATTATTATTCCATCCTCTTACTGAGATTTGATTTAGAAATATGGGTGGTATTGCCTTTTCTAATGTTCCACCAAATTAAATTCAGAGTGTAATTTTGTATGCTAGATACACTAGTCATCATCAGTAAAATGTTAATTAAGGAAGCAATTTAGAAAGCAGGGCTGGTCTCAATTTAAATGCAGTTTTAACTGTGAAAACTTATGACCTATATATACAATTGAAATTAAGTTGCACTAAGAAAAATAGGTAAGTTGGATATTTGTTCAAAAGGTGCTGAAATGAATTAGAATGTGTAGTAAAAAGATGAAAACACAAAATCCTGAAAAAATCAGGCTACCAGTTAACTCAAGCAGTGGTAATTGCAGCCATCAGCATGTTTTTTTCATCAGGGACAGATTTCATATTTAGACAAGTCTTCCTTTCTAAGTCTTGTAGCTAATACTAATGGAGGGGTCATCACTCTTACAGCAGAACTACTTTAAGGTTTACTAGAACTAGTTAAAGGTTAAGGGTATACTATTAGTCCTTGACTTTTCATACCCTAAGAACTTGATCTGGGTTTTTCAAACCCTATTGCAAAATGAGATGTTATTAATTATGTACCATCTAGCTACTCATTATTGTTTTGTATAAACTTTTTTGGTGCCATTTTATTTTCCCAAGCACATGGCTATCGCTGTTGCTGATGATCTGTAACATTGCTATGTATTGCTCAGGCCATGCTTTATAATTAGGGCAGACATTTTCAATTTGGGTGTCCAGTGTTCAAATGGGTTTTCTTTACTACATTAGACTGTCCTCATAACAGATTATCATAGCTTGTTCCATCAACCATTACACTTGCATTATTTCCAATGACATTGAGGTTTCTTGGTACTAGAATCTACAGAGATTTGTTACAGAGTAAAAGAAATTCTGCAACTAAAGAGGACAAAATCCTTCAATATCTAATATCTAAAATATTTTTTTTCCAGTTTGATCATTTTCCAGATGTAGAAAGTGAAGCTGACAGATTAAAACACATGGTGTTGTTTTACTTTCCTGCTTACAATCCTTTACAGACTTATTATTGCTTTTTCAGCTAAATCTCCTACATGTTGGCCCAGGCTTTCACTCTCTGAGTCTGCTTTGTTTCTCCACACTCCTCTCCCACAACCCCTCCAGTCGACTCTCACCCTGGAGATTCCTTAAGATCCAGCCTTGGCAAAATACTTGCTTGTCCTTCCCTGTCTCCTTTCCTCCTCCACAAGGAATGTTCTTTTTTCTTTCCTTAACTTCTAACCAGAGCTTAGGTGACAACTCCCTTGGAAGCATTCTTTGACTAACCCTCAGAATTAATTGAAATAAGCAAATTTTTAAAGAGAGATACCTTTTAATATCTCACCAAATTTATCCAGAGTATGACATGATAAACCAGACTTTATCCCAGGCAGGTAAACGATATGTCACAGTATCCTGTATGTGCCTATAACGTTATGCTTATTCACCTGTATTGCTATTTCTAGTTACTGATTTACCTTTAACACCTCTCTCTCCAGGGCTTAGCACAGTCCCTGGAACAGAGGAAGAGCTAGGAGCTAACGTGCTGAGTGTTACTACATGCCAGCCATCTTACAAGGTCCTTTGCATGCATTCGTTTAATTCTCATTGTGATCCCATGAGTCAAGACTCATCTCCTTGTCTAGATGAGGAGTTAGAATGGAAGGAAATCTGGTCTATTTTCCAACGTCACTTAGTGTGTTAGTTAGCTTTTCCTCACTGTGATCAAAATACCTGACAAGAACAACTTAGAGGAGAAAAAGGTTATTTTGGCTCACGGTTTCAGACTTTTGGTCCCTGGTCAGTGAATCCATTGCTCTGGGCCAAGTGAAGCAGAATATCATGGTGCAAATGGAAATGTAAGGCAGAGGAAAGCTATTCAGTTCATGGCAGTGGGGAAGCTGGGGTGGGGGAGAGGTGCATCTGAGGAGCCAGGGACAAGACAAAATCCCAAAGGGCATGTTCCCATTGACCTACTTCCTCCAGCTACACCCCACTTGCCACAGTTACCACTTGGTAGTCCACTCAAATTAGTCCACCCAATGGATGAATCCACTGATGAGGTTATAGCTCTCATAAGCTAATCATTTCCCCTCTGAACATTCTTGCATTATCTAACACATGATATTTTGGGTGGACATTAAAGATCTAAACCATAGCACTCAGTAAGTAACAGAATTAGGATCTGACTAGCAACACCCTGAAGCCCATGCTTTTAACCATGGTATATATTGTCCCTTATGAATGATACATTCCTATAAATACTTGTTGGATGACTAACTATATAATTAATCAGTGTCATGCATTCAGTAGCAGAGTTAGGAAAAGCCTGTGTCTGCACTGTCAGTTCAATGAGCCTCCTTTAACCCTGGCCTGCTTTGTGCTTTGCAGGTGAGAAGCACAACATAGAAAGTATGCTGTACTAAGAGACCTGCGTTCTGGTTAGATCTTTCCATGAACAACCTATGTGACTTTAGGTTGTAAGTTTATATATTTGGGCCTCAACTTCCATATGTGTGAAATGAAAGGATTGGAAACTACCAACTCTAATTTTATTGTTCTTGGGTATAATGCTATTCACCTTTACAATGTGATTAAGTGAGTATTTTAGGTAATCCTACCAAATACCTCAAAATCAGTATATATGTTTTATAAATAATCCTGCCACCTTAAATTATGGTTACTTCATGAATAAGATAAAATGGGTCTGCTCCACCAATTCCTGTGTCTCCTTTGGAGAACTTACTTGACCTCATGGTTACTGTGCCGTCCTCAGCGAAATCAAGATGACAGTAGTTTTGCTGCAGAGGATTGCTATGAGAATGAAATGAGATAATGTGTGTGCTATGGGTTGAATGGTGTACCCCTAAAATTCACATGTTAAAGTCCTAGCTTCTTGTGCCTGGGAATGTTGTATTATTTGAGGATAGGATCTTTACAGAGTTAATCAAGTTAAAAAGAGGCCTTTAGGGTAGACCCTAACCCAGTATGACTGGTGTCCTTATGAAAAGGGAACATTTGGACATTGAGGTAAGTGTGCACAGAGGGAAGATGATGTGAAGAAACATAGGGAGAAGATGTCCATAGGCAAGCCAAGGAGAGTGACCTGGAATGCATCCTTCCCTCCTAGTCCTCAGAAGGACAAAAACTTTGTTGAGACCATTATTTTGAACCTCTAGCCTCAGGAATTGTAAAATGACAAATTTCTATGTTTTAAACCACCCATTGAGTTACAACAGTCCTAGAAAACTAATACAGCATGAAAGCATGCCTGCTCCAAAAGTATTGGTACATTAATGATATGTTAAGAATTCCTTCTTGTTGATAAAAAAAAAAGTGGTTTAGATTTTTTGATTTGTTCTTCATGCTTTGTTTTCTTATGTATCATAACAATGACTGGAATTAGCCTAATTTTTGTTTTATACAAATTTTAAGGGTTGAAGAGGTATTACTTCTATTTTATAGATGGGAAAACAGAGGCAAAGGGAATTAGGAGCCTTTTCTTAGGCCATTTGTGTAATTATTTTAAGTTTTTCCTCAATGAGCTTCAGAATTCAATTTCATTTTAATGCTAGACATTGTCCTGTGGATGCAGGCTATCAGATGAAATGATATGGCCTTTGCCTTCAAACCTACCACATTTTACTAAAGAGAAAGACATACAGACTAACATGGTGCCACTACTGGTTACATATCCTATTATCATAACCCATTCTTCAGTTTGCAGAATCTCATTTTGGTTCATGTGCCAACTGACTCAGGCCTGAGTGCTGAATCATGATTGGTCTAATACAGTCTTGATGACTATTCCTCTTTGACAGATATTGGTCCAAGTATGGTCTGATGACCAGATTGAGTCAATGCAATGCAGAAGAAAGTCCTAGGTGGTATCCTGAAAGTAGTTTCTTTCTTGGAAAAGAGAAAGTCATTCTGCCCTGTCTCTTCCCTTAAGGCTCCATCCTGTGAAGAGACAATGCTTGAGGGCATGAAGGCCATCTTGCACCTCTAGGGAGAAACATCACAGGCAAATTGAGGATGATGGTGGGGAAAGAGCCTGGACCTATTATGCATAGTTAAACTATTGCACATGCTAGAATTGTCTGAACTTCTTAATGTATTTAGGTATATTATATCTTAATATAATTACATGTCTTTATTGTTTTAAACTACTCATTGGCATTCTGGTTTCTGTAGCCCAAAGCATCCTAACTCATATAATTATAAAAGTGTAAAAAAGTAGAATTGAAGAGACTATAGAGGTAAGTTAAATGTTTAGGGTCAATATCCAGAAGATAGTAGTTAATCCTATTTTGGAAGGTAAACAAAATTGTCACTGAATTTGATTTTGAAGGATGAAAAGGATATTTCCAGGTAAACAGTATCAGGAAGTAAATGCAGGTCATGAAGACATGATATGTAAGGGCAGATATGACCACGGTCCTTGGGTATTAGAGAAACTGCCAGTAAAGCAAGTTTCTTTGGTGTTGAAATGTAAAATGCATGGTGGGAAGCATTGAAGATGAATTGGAATGTGTAGTGGAGTTATCTTAGGAGTTATATTTAGGAACATTTAATATTAAGCTGGAGAGAAACAGTGGCCATAGTGGTCACAGAGTGTTATAGTAAGACCGATTCTTCCAAACATAAATGATGGAGTGTGTGTGTCTAAGTTAGGTTAACAACTGTAGAACCTTCAGGTACAGACAGTGAAAACTCAAACTAAGGAATACTAAGGAGTCACTAATTAGATCATTCACTTAATAGCTATTTATTGAACACCTTTTGTATTAGGATTTTCCAGAAAAATGTAACCAAAAGGGGACACACACACACACACACACACACACACACACACCACACACAGAGGTTTGGGGGAGAGATTTATTATAATAAATTGAAATCCAAGAATATGGAGGATGAGAAATCCCAATATCTGCAGTCAGCAAGCTGGAGCTCCAGGGAAGCCAATGGTAGAGTTCCAGTCTATGCCGAATGGCCCAAGAATCAAGAGAGATGCGAATACAAGTTCTAGTTTGAGTCTGAGATCAAAGGCAGGAGAAGATCAATGTCCCAGTTCAAAATAGTCATAAAGAATGAATTCTCCCTTAATCATTTTGTTTTTGTTGTTGTTGTTCTATTCAGGACTTCAGTAGATGGCTGGGCCCACTTCCTATGTTCATTTCATCCAGAAACACCGTAATAAACACATTCAGAATAACGTTTAACTAAATATCTGAGCACCCCAGGACTCTGTCAAGTTAACAGATCAAATTAACTGTCAAATTTTCTATGTGTCACACATTCTTTAGACAGAATTACATCACTGAATAAAACACAAAATTCTTTACCCTTCTGGACCTTATGTTCTAGTGGAGAGGGACAAATGATAAAATAAGAGTGAGGAACAGAGATTCTTCCTGACTTTGGCAATTGGGCTAAACCACTGTCACTTGGGCTAAACTGGAGGAAGGGCAGAATTGGGAAGGAACCTGCTGGCTTCCATTTCTCTTTCTCCTTTTTCTCTCCTTAGCCATCATATTCTTATATGTTTTTCAGAGCCCCACAAGCTCTGCTCTATCATTCAAGTTTATTATTAGTGAGAGATGAAAGTTACTTTTTGCCTTCAGTCTTTTTTCAGATATCCAGTGGCAGATTTAGGTTGAACAACCTTTTAATTAAAAAAAAAAAAAAAATTGAGCCTCTCTTGTGTGTAGTTGTGTGATATTTGCTATGTTGCAATTTACAAAGAGAAAGCACTGCTAAAACATTGTCTGTGAGTTGTGAGGAAAAGAATATAGCAGGCTGGCACAATCAGGGGCTGTACAGGGGCTCTGAATCTCTATTTTATAGAATGGGGAGGATTTCAGAACATGAATGGGAGAAGGGAAGATTTTGTAGGCTTGTGGTTGCACATTGGAATTGTTCCAGGAAGTTGTAAAAAATACTAATATGTGGGCTGGACCTCTGGAGGTTTTGATTTATGTGGTCTGGGGCTAAACCTAGGTATAAGGACTTTTAAAACCTTCTCAAGGGTTTCTAATGGGCTACCAAAATTAACAAGCTTTGTTTGGGGTGGGGATGGTCAAATGACCAATGATTCCAGGTAAAAATGAATACAAGATATGTCTGAAAATGGTGATATCAGACTCCTGAGGTTGGGTATGTGTGTGTGTGTGTTTGTGTGTGTGTGTGTGTACATGTGGGCCAACTATCAGAAGACAGGATGAGCTGGGGCAGATTTCCCTAGGGCCAAGGTTAGAATATTGGGAAACCACTGAAGGATTCTGAATAACGAAGAGCATAATCAAAGTATGTTTTTCAAAGATACATAACATCATTTAGAAATTAATTGGTTTTAAATAGTGCTTTGGCAGAATTAAAAATGTTGGCAAACAGCACTACTAGACCAGTGTGCCTCAGATTTTAATGTGTGTTTGAATCACCTGGGGATCTGTTAAACTGTAGGTTTTGATTCCATACTTCTGAGTGAGACCTGAAACTCTGAATTTTTAGAGAACTTCCAGGTGATCCACAAGCCACTGAGGGGCAAGGCATGACTAGTCAGATATTTTGCTATGGGAAACTCGAGCCACATGAAACACAAGCTAAAAAAAGGACTTGACAGTTCTTCATGGTTGTGCTCCAAGTTTTCATACACTTAGAACAGGGATCATGTCTCAATTATTTTTCTGTTCTTTTGTTTTTGCAATCACAATATTAATTATTTAATGAGATAGAATTATAACAAATCAAGACTTTTTAAACAAAGAGGACAGCATTTATACAACTATGTGATCATTTTTGTACTTATTGGAAGAAGTTCCTTTGAGAACACTAGACTCGTACCAATATGATGTCATTGTACAGAATTTTTTCTTTGTTTTGTATTTTCTTAAATTATTTTTTTTATTTTCACAGACTGCATTTTGATTCATTGTACCGAAATGGGATACATCTTTTCATTTCTATGGTTGTGCACGATATGGTGACTTTACAGTCCTTCAGACTGAGGGGGGGGCCTACATTTACCAAATGAACTATATTTTCCTTACAGTTAATACCATACTGTTACTTAAAACAAAGATTCTATCTCCCTCACAGCAGCTCTGGTCATGCTTCCCTGTTCTTTTATTTCCCTATTCCTTCTACAATAGAATCCGCACTAATTTCCTCTATGTTTTCTCAGCTTATGCTATTTCCTAGTTAGTTTTAAATGTCTTCAATTAAGGGGTTTCCACAGCAGTTGTAGGATTCTGGCAACTTTAGTATTTTTTTTAATACTCAGTATAAATTCAATTTTATTGAATTTTATAAAATCAACCACTCTTTTATAAAAGAGCTAATAAAGGGTGTGTGTCTTACACACACACATGTGCTCACTCATAAATATAAATTCTGTCCAAACTGCATAGATTTCATTTTTCAAGGATGAAGATATAATATTTCTGAGTTTAATATGTCTGAATGAACCACATTTTCAAATATTTTGTGCTAACTTCTATACTTTAATATCTAGCAATCTATCCTTCATTATGTTAAATGCATTTAAAAAAAGTATCCTGTGCAAAATCCACAGATGACTCACTGGCATACAAAATGGGTTCATTCCCATAAAAATGCAAATTAACTGTGTGCAAATGTAGGCCTTGAGCATTTGTATAGAAAATAAAAAAAAAAAAAGGCTTCTAACTGAGCCCAAAGGAGCTCTACCAACAATGAGCTGATCAGCAGCCACAGTAATGGCACTGGATACATTACAGTCTTTCTCTGAAGATACTTCCTGAGTATTTAACTAGGAATTCAAAAGTTTTTAATCAGAAAATAGTCTGCTTGAAAAGAAGTAAAGACCTGTTAGGCCTTTGCTGAGCACAGTAGCCCCATATTCTGTCAGTCTTAGATTATAGGAGCATTGTCAATTTCCTGAATGAGAGCAGAAATTGTGCAGTAATTGGATCAAACTCTGAAATGATCAATGAACAAAGAGAAGTAATTATTTAAGCAGTGGCAAGCATGGGCCTCTAAGCCTTTGGCGATCTTTTATCAGGGATATCTGGAACCGTGTGTGTGCAGTTGTGTTAGAAAGTCTGGTTTATGACAGCTGCACACCCTGGTTGGCAGGGTGAAACTCTGGCCGTTTTTTGCTTTCTGCAGGGAGAACAGTAGCTGAAGATTTGCACCAAGGTTATGTCAGCTGTGTGTGTTTGCCTCAAAGTCTGACATGAATGTCACACGTGTAATTGTTTTAAACTCTCCTTCCTGGTTTTTAGTGAGTGAAAAGAAACCAGATATATTCTGGCAAACTGCTCATCACCTTTCTCATTGTTTCCCAGAACATTTTACTCTCTAGCAAATCACAATTCCTGATGGTTGTTTATTTGCTTTTTATCTTGCCAAGGCTTGCTAGAGTGGGAGGAAAGGCCATACAAATTACCGGGGCTTAGCAGCCCAGAAGGCAGGTCGGAGGGCCAGTCGTCTGTTCGTGGTTTTAGTCAATTTGCCCTTGCTGGAGAGTAGAGTTTCTTTTCTTCCTGTTGGGAATTTTGGGAGTCCTACTTCTCTCTCTCCTTTACAATTTCCACTAGAACTCTGTCCTCAATAATTTTCTACCCCTGTTATTTCAAGAGTTCCTACTCACTCATACCATTTTAAAGTGACTCTTGAGTATACAAGCGTAAAGCCATTAGACCTACTTGAAATTTTGCTCTGTGTAGTCGAGCATTCCTGAATCATTCTGATGCAATGCAGTTTGCAAATTGGACAATTTCTATGTTAACATGTGTTCTGAAGTCTGAGCCACTGTGGCAGTGGAACCGATGACTTTTCAGGAGTTTCTCCTTTAACTTTATATTTTCCTCTTTCTCCTATCATCGTCTGCCTTGAGAAAAAATGGTTATCAGGCAATGGGGAGTTCAGAATAAGCTGTGGTCAGAGGGTAGAGAAGTCCTGTGCCCTTTGTTTGGGGTGGGGTTCCGGGTGGACAAACTTCCAGTTAGAGATTGTCTAAGTGCTATGAGACAGCTTCCCACAATATGGCTGGGAAACCACAGAGATTTCCATACCGCAGTGCAGCTTGCAGACTGAGTGGAAGGAGCCACAGGACTGGAGGAGGCCTTGGACAGAACTCAGGAGGATCTGTAGAGAGACAGTAGAGGCCTCAACTGAACCCTTAGCAGATGCTGCCTGGTCAGGTGACTCAAAAGCCATCCCCAGTGTCCGGACACTCTGAACACCTCTGGGAACCTCACCAGACATTTGGAGGAGAATGTCAGACCCTCAGTTGGTGTACCTTCACTTCCTGACTTCCTGGTAAGAGAAACTATGTTCAACTATTTAAAAATAATGTTCTCACTTTTGAACTCTGGAGTTTGTAGACTTAGATTCATACAGACTTCATGAATATGTTGATAAAAGTATGTCTTGTGAAAGGCTCTTTGTCCTCTTTTTAAAGTCCCTATATTGTATTTTGAGTTCTTTGGGGATTTTTTGGTAGTGTTACCTTCCCTTTCTCTTTCTTCCCATCTTTTACTTCAATAAGTAGACAACTTGACACATTTTTTCTTAAGTAGGGAGGGGAACAAACTCTGTCAAGAAACAAAAGTTAGTTATAAGAAGTTCTGTGTCATGTCAAATAAGATGGCCAAAGATAATCTTATTAGTAGCTGCAGAGACATGGCCAGTCCTGCATTAAGAGAGAGAGCTCTTCACACACCAAAGTGAAGAAATCTGAAAAAGACCCAGAACCTTTTTAATTCATATAGGAACATATGGAAAGGCATCTCCTTATTAGGGGCAAATCTGTTTTGTAGAAAACTGAGTCAAGGACTGTTTCTGAGCCTGCAGAATAATAATTCTTTATTTCTGGTTCAGTCAGGACATCGTGGGTGAGTTCTTAGGTTAACTTGAGGTTGGATGGGTCAAAGTCTCTTCTGAGGAAGCATCTGTTATTGCTGATGTTTGTCCCAAGTCCTTAGTAGACCGGTCACCTACTAAGAGTTCAGAGTCTCTCAGGAGATTTACAGCCAGACACCCATCAAGTGTCATTTTTTTTTTTTAACTAAAGACAGTAAATGGGGAGAATATTTAAAAACAGAAATTGAGGGAAAGGAAGGGTAAAAAGAGCACAAGGCTGTCATTGTCTAATTTCATAATTCTAGTGAATGATAAATGTAAGTGTCAATTTTTCTGATAGTTATGGCAAACTGAGTTAAGGCTCCCAACTGATTTTTAAAAAGTGTTGGGAAAATATAGAGTTCCTTGGCTTGAAGAGAGCCGAGATGACAAAGGGTATCAGGACCTCGCTGAGGAGCAGACTAATGCAAACTATTCCCAGCTGGTAGGGGAGTCAGAGGCGTGGCCAAGGGAGGTGAGCAGCAACACCTTTGTGGAAAAGCTCTTTGTTGGGGAGCTGACTTCTGGTTAGGCGGTTATAGTAACAGCCACAGTACCAAAGAGGAATCCAGAAAGTCGTGAAGTCGGGAAGTCAGGAGGAACACGGAAAAAACAGACGCTTGGACTAAAGAAATAAGGAAGAAAATAGAGGCAATGGCTAGGCAAGGCCTTGAACTTCCAAATGACCAGTTCATACAGGTAAGGAGTTTTCAGGTTTCACTGGGCATCTGGTCCCACTGGATGCTAAGAAAGCTGAGATGATCAGCTGCACATGTTGGATCTGACAGCTTACCAGGAGGTAGCACCTTTTGGTGCTTTTTAATTTTCTTTTTCATTTTAAAAATGTATTTTTATTTTTAATTGGCATACAGTTATTATGTATTTTGATGGGGTACAGTGTGACTTTTTTTTTTTACATTTGAAAAAGAATGTTTTTAAATCTATATTAATTACACATAGTAGTGGAATTTTGTGTAATATTTCCATACATGCATACAGCAGGCATTGATTGTATCAGCTACCCTTCTTCCACCTTCACCTCTCCCAGTCCCTAGTAATCACATTAGACCTTTTTAGTTTCCATATATGAGAGAGAAAATGTGATACTTTTCTGTGTTTGGCTTATTTCACTTAAATAATGCCCTCCAGTTCTATCCATTTTGCTGCAAATGTCAGGATTTTATTCTTCATTATGACTGAATAATACCCTGTTGTGTACATATAGAATAATTTCTTTATCCATTCATCTGTTGACACATGTCCAGGCTGATTCCATGCCTTAACTGTGGTGAATAGTGCCACAATAAACACAGTCATACAGGTATTCTTTTGAATGCTGCTTTCATTTTCTTTGATTATATACCAAAGAGTAAGATAGCTGGATCACATGATGGTTCTATTTTTAATCTTTTAAAGACCGGTCATACTGTTTTCCAAAATGGTTGTAGTAATGTACATTCTCACTAATAGCACATTTCTTTTCTTCGTATCCTCACCAGCATTTCTTAATTTTTTTATTCTTCTCATAGCCATTCTAATTGGGGTGGAATGGAAACTCATTGTAGTTTTGATTTGTGTTTCCTTGATAGCTAATGATATTGAACATTTTTTTGTATATTGGTTATTTATTTTCTTCTTTTAAGCAGTGTCTATTCAGATCATTGGCCTGTTTTAAAAATCACATTACTTGCTTTTTAATTAAGATTTTGAGTTTTTTTTTTTATATATTCTGGATATTAGCCTCTGTCAAATGAATAGCTGGCAAATATTTTCTCCCATTTTATAGGTTGTCTCTTTACTCTGTTGATTGTTTCCTTTTCTGTGCAGAAGACTTTTATTTTGTGATGTTTTAATACATGTGTACAATGTGTAATGATCCAATCAGATTAATTGGCATCTGTCATCTCAGATATAGATCACTTATTTGTGATAAAAACATTAAAAATCCTCATTTCAAACTACTTTGAAGTATTCAATTAATTGTTGTCACCATAGTTATCTTACTGTGCTATAGAATGTTAGGAAAATTTTCTCCTATTCAACTACACTCTTGTACCTGTTAACCATCTTCTCTTCATCACTCTTCCCCTTTCTTTTTATAAAGCAATTATTGTATATGTTTAAGGTATCCAAGGTTTTGATGTACTTACTTATCTTGATATAATATACAGAAGTAATTTCCTCAGTCAAGTAAATTAGCTTATCCATCATTTACGTAATTGCTTTTTTTTTTTGTGGTAAAAGTACCTAAACCCCCTCTTGAGAGATCATCAATGTATAGTATAGCACTATTAACAATAGTCCTTGTGTTGTATATTGTATCTCTAGATTTATTCATCCTATACAACTACATCTTTGTTGTTTTTGATCTAATCTTCCTATTCCCCTGGCCTGGTAACTACTGTTTTACTCTCTGTTTCTATGTATTTGATTTAAAAAAAAAAAAAAAAAAATCCACACATGGACGAGATTATGCAGCATTGTTCGTTCTGCATCTGGCTTATTTCACCTTATATAACGTCCTCTAAGTTCTTTCATATTCTCACAAAGGGCAAATGCTCTGTTCTCTTTCTACGCTGAGTTCTCTGATTCTCTTGCCCCAAGGACTATGCCTGGATGACTTCCTCTCCATTTATCTACCAGTACCCTGGTGTTTTTTTCCTGCTCTTATCTTTTTTTTTTTTAGAATATTTTTTTTTTATTTTTTTTTACGTTTACATAGGGTAATGATGTTTATTTTATTTTTCCCCTCCCCCCACCCCTCCCACCACTCCCACCACTCTTTTCCCTCTATACAGTCCTTCTTTCCTTCATTCTTACCGCTCTCCTTAGCCTAACTCTAAACCTAACCCTAAACCTAATGCTAGCCCCTCCCACCCCCCATTATATGTCCTCATCCGCTTATCAGCGAGATCATTCGTCCTTTAGTTTTTTGAGATTGGCTTATCTCACTTAGCATGATATTCTCCAATTTCGACCATTTGCCTACAAATGCCATAATTTTATCATTCTTCATTGTGGAGTAATATTCCATTGTATAAATATGCCACAGTTTCTTTATCCATTCATCAACTGAAGGGCATCTAGGTTGGTTCCACAATCTGGCTATGGTGAATTGAGCAGCAATGAACATTGATGTGGCTGTATCTCTGTAGTATGCTGATTTTAAGTCCTTTGGGTATAGGCCAAGGAGTGGGATAGCTGGGTCAAATGGTGTTTCCATTCCAAGCTTTCTGAGGAATCTCCACACTGCTTTCCAGAGTGGCTGCACTAATTTGCAACCCCACCAGCAATGTATGAGTGTACCGTTTTTCCCCACATCCTCGCCAACACCTATTGTTGCTTGTATTCTTGATAATCGCCATTCTAATTGGGGTGAGATGAAATCTTAGGGTAGTTTTGATTTGCATTTCCCTTATTACTAGGGATGTTGAACATTTTTTCATATATCTGGTGATTACTTGTACATCTTCTTCTGTGAAGTGTCTGTTCATTTCCTTAGCCCATTTGTTGATTGGATTATTTGTATTCTTCGTGTAGAGTTTTTTGAGTTCTTTATAGATTCTGGAAATTAGCGCTCTATCTGAGGTATGGTTGGCAAAGATATTCTCCCACTCTGTAGGCTCTCTCTTCACATTTCTGATAGTTTCCTTTGCTGAGAGAAAGCTTTTAAGTTTGAATCTATCCCAGTTGTTGATTCTTGCTTTTATTTCTTGTGCTATGGGAGTCCTGTTAAGGAAGTCTGATCCTAAGCCAACAAGTTGAAGATTTGGACCTACTTTTTCTTCTATAAGATGCAGGGTCTATGGTCTGATTCCGAGGTCCTTGATCCATTTTGAGTTGAGTTTTGTGTAGGGTGAGAGATAGGGGTTTAATTTCATTCTATTGCATATGGTTTTCCAGTTTTCCCAGCACCATTTGTTGAAGAGGCTATCTTTTCTCCATTGCATATTGTTGGAACCTTTGTCTAGTATGAGAAAATTGTATTTATTTGGGTTTGTGTCCATGTCCTCTATTCTGTACCATTGATCTACCTGTCTATTTTGGTACCAATACCATGCCGTTTTTGTTACTATTGCTTTGTAGTAGAGTTGAAGATCTGGTATTGCAATACCCCCTGCTTCGCTCTTGCTACTGAGGATTGCTTTAGCTATTCTAGGTTTTTTATTCTTCCAGATGAATTTCATAATTGCTGCTCTATTTCTGCAAGGTACATCATTGGGATTTTAATTGGAATTGCATTGAATCTGTATAGCACTTTAGGTAGTATAGCCATTTTGATGATATTAATTCTGCCTATCCAGGAACATGGGAGATCTTTCCATCTTCTAAGGTTTTCTTTAATTTCTTATTTTAGTGTTCTGTAGTTCTCATTGTAGAGGTCTTTCACCTCTTTTGTGAGATTGATTCCCAAGTATTTTATTTTTTTCGATGCTATTGTGAATGGGGTAGTTTTCCTAATTTCTCTTTCTGAAGATTCATCACTTAGGTATAAAAATGCATTGGATTTATGAGCATTGATCTTGTAACCTGCTACTTTACTGAATTCACTTATGAGTTCTAAAAGTTTTCTGGTGGAATTTCCAAGTTCCTCTAAATATATAATCATGTCATCAGCGAACAGAGATAGTTTGAGTTCTTCTTTTCCTATTCGTATCCCTTTAATTTCTTTGGTTTGTCTGATTGCTCTGGCTAGAGTCTCAAGGACGATGTTGAATAGAAGTGGTGAAAGAGGGCATCCCTGCCTTGTTCCAGTTTTTAGGGGGAACGCTTTAATTTTTCACCATTTAGAATGATATTAGCCATGGGCTTAGCATAGATTGCCTTTATAATGTTTAGGAATGTTCCCACTACCCCAATTTTTTCTAGTGTTTTGAGCATGAAGGGATGCCGTATTTTATCAAATGCTTTTTCTGCATCTATTGAAATAATCATGTGATTCTTAACTTTAAGTCTGTTGATGTGGTGAATGACATTTATTGATTTCCGAATGTTGAACCAACCTTGCATCCCTGGGATAAAACCCACTTGATCGTGGTGCACTATCTTTTTAATATATATTTGTATGCGATTTGCTAAAATTTTGTTGAGAATTTTTGCATCGATGTTCATTAAGGATATTGGTCTGAAATTTTCTTTCCTCGATGTGTCTCTGTCTGGTTTAGGTATCAGGGTGATATTGGCTTCATAGAACGAGTTTGGTAGGGTTCCCTCCTCTTCTATTTCATGGAATAGTTTGAGAAGTATTGGAATGAGCTCTTCTTTAAAGGTTTTGTAGAACTCGCCTGAGAACCCATCTGGTCCTGGACTTTTCTTTGTTGGTAGGCTTTTGATGACCTCTTCTATTTCATTGCTTGAAATTGATTTATTTAAGTTGTGTATGTCCTCCTCGTTCAGTTTAGGTAGTTCATATGTCTCTAGAAATTTGTCGATGTCTTCGAGGTTTTCTGTTTTGTTGGAGTATAGATTTTCGAAATAGCTTCTAATTATGTTTTGTATTTCACTCGTGTCTGTTGTGATGTTTCCCTGTTCATTCCGAATTTTAGTAATTTGAGTTTTCTCCCTCTTTCTCTTTGTTAGTGTGGCTAAGAGTTTATCAATTTTATTTATTTTTTCAAAGAACCAACTATTTATTTTGTTAATTTTTCCGATTGTTTCTTTTGTTTCGATTTCGTTGATTTCGGCTCTGATTTTAACTATTTCCTGTCTTCTACTACTTTTGGTATTGGTCTGCTCTTCTTTTTCTAGTGCTTTGAGTTGTAGTGTTAAGTCGTTTATTTGTTGATTTCTACTTCTTTTTTTGAATGCACCCCATGAAATAAATCTTCCTCTAAGTACTGCTTTCATAGTGTCCCAGAGATTTTGATATGATGTGTCTTTGTTCTCGTTTACTTCTAAGAATTTTTTTATTTCCCTCCTGATGTCTTCTGTTATCCATTCATCATATAATAGTGTATTATTTAGTCTCCAGGTATTGGAGAAGTTTCTGTTTTTTATTCTGTCATTTATTTCTAATGTCAATCCATTATGATCTGATAGAGTACAAGGTAGTATCTCTATCTTCTTGTATTTGCTAACAGTAGCTTTGTGGCATAAAATATGGTCTATTTTAGAGAAGGATCCATGTGCTGCTGAGAAGAAAGTGTATTCGTTCTTTGTTGGATGATATATTCTATATATGTCCGTTAAGTCTAAATTGCTGATTGTGTTGTTGAGATCGATAGTTTCTTTATTCAATTTTTGTTTGGACGATCTATCCACTGGTGAGAGAGGTGTGTTAAAATCGCCTAGTATTATTGTGTTGTGGTCTATTTGATTTCTGGAATTGAGAAGGATTTGTTTGACGTACGTGGATGAGCCAATGTTCGGGGCATAGATATTTATGATTGTTATGTCTTGCTGATTTATGCTTCCCTTAAGCAGCAGGTAATGTCCTTCTTTATCCCTCTGACTAGTTTTGGTTTGAAGTCCACATTATCTGAGATGAGGATGGATACTCCAGCTTTTTTGCTGTGTCCGTGTGCATGGTCTGTTTTTCCCCATCCTTTCACCTTTAGTCTATGGGTGTCTCTTTCTATGAGATGAGTCTCTTGCAGGCAGCATATTGTTGGATTTTTCTTTTTAATCCAATCTGCCAGTCTGTGTCTTTTGATTGATGAATTCAGGCCGTTAACATTCAGGGTTATTATTGTGATATGATTTGTATTCCCAGTCAATTGACTCATATTTGTTTTTGACATGATTTGGTTTCTCCTTTATTTGGCTATTCCTTTAGGCTAGCGCCTCCTGTTGCTGATTTGCATTGTTGTTTTTCATCTCTTCTTCATGGAATATTTTGCTGAGAATGTTCTGTAATGCTGGCTTTCTTTTTGTAAATTCCTTTAGCTTTTGTTTATCATGGAAGGATCTTATTTCATCGTCAAATTTGAAGGTAATTTTGCTGGGTATAAGATTCTTGGTTGGCATCCGTTTTCTTTCAGGGCTTGGTATATGTTGTTCCAGGCCCTTCTAGCTTTTAGGGTCTGGATTGAAAAATCTGCTGATATTCTTATTGGTTTCCCTCTGAGTGTAATTTGATTCTTTTCTCTCGCGGCCTTTAAAATTCTGTCTTTATTTTGTTTGTTAGGTATTTTCATAATAATGTGCCTTGGTGTGGGTCTGTTATAATTTTGTATGTTTGGAGTTCTGTAAGCCTCTTGTACTTGGTTTTCCATTTCATTCTTCAGATTTGGGAAATTTTCTGATGTTATTTCATTGAATAGATTGTTCATTCCTTTGGTTTGTTTCTCTAAGCCTTCCTCAATCCCAATAATTCTTAAATTTGGCCTTTTCATGATATCCCATAATTCTTGTAGATTCTGTTCATGATTTCTTACCATCTTTTCTGTTTGGCCAACTTTGCTTTCAAGATTAAATAATTTGTCTTCAATGTCTGAGGTTCTGTCTTCCAGTGTTCTAACCTATTGGTTATGCTTTCTATGGAGTTTTTAACTTGGTTTATTGTTTCCTTCATTTCAAGGATTTCAGTTTGGTTTTTTTTCAGTATCGCTCTTTATTGAAATGATCTCTTGCTTCCCATATTTGGTCTTTTAACTGTTGATTGGTGCGATCATTTAATGCCTGCATTTGCTCTTTCATCTCCTCCTTCAATGCCTGCATTTGCTCTTTCATCTCCTCATTAGCTTCCCTGATCGTTTTAATTACGTACATTCTGAACTCCCTTTCTGACATTTCTTCTGCTGTGCTGTCATTGGGTTTTATTGATGTAGTATCTAGGTTTGTTTGGGACATTTTCTTCCCTTGTTTTCTCATATTGGTCAGTTGTCAGTGGGACCCTGAGATATTGCAGTTTTCCGCTATTGGCTTATAGTGTCCCGGTAGATTTCCAGTGTATCACCTCCCAGCCTTCAGTAGCCTGATGTCTTGGAGGAATCTGATAAAGCAGCTCATCCGAAAAAAACTGCCCCTAGCCCCCTACTGGTTCCACGGTTTGGAACTGGCTCTGTGCGGAAATGCTCTCACTGTGGGCCTGCACTGTGCAGCTGGCCGTGTGGGAGGAGCCCACTGCCGGAGTGTGGAAGGCTACCTTGGGAAGACTCTAGCTGCCCTGCCCAGCTCCAATAAGCCACCTCTATCTGGGCCTGCCACCCGGGCCGAGCTTTACCCAGTGGGCAGACTCACCCGTGGCTCTATTTCAGTCTGAGTCTCTCAATGCCTCCCCTTCTTAACTCCTGGGTTCTGGAGCGACTAGGGGGTGCAGTCTCCCTCTAGGCCGCCATCTTGGATCGCCCCGTGAAGAGAGCCTGCAGCCGGAGTGGGCAGTGCCGCCTGAAGAGGTCTCTGGCTGCCCTGCCCTAATCCCAGAGGCTGCTTGCGGATCGAGGCTCTCTGCTGGTTCGTTGCCGGAGTACGCTGCGCTGCAGTGGCTCCGGGACTCGGAGCTTGTTCTGGTCAGAAAGGCTCTCACTAGTGGGCCAGTTCCGTTCCGAGAACCTGGAGAAGCTGGCTGTGTGGGCGGGGCCCACCGCCGGAGTGCGCAGGGCTGCCTGTGGATGACTCTAGCTGCCCTGCCCGGCTCCGATAAGCCACCTCTATCTGGGCCTGCCACCCGGGCCGAGCTTTACCCAGTGGGCAGACTCACCCGTGGCTCTATTTCAGTCCGAGTCTCTCAATGTCTCCCCTTCTTAACTCCTGGGTTCTGTAGTGACTGGGGGTGCAGTCTCCCTCTAGGCCGCCATCTTGGATCCTCTCTCCTGCTCTTATCTTGAAGATCTTATTTTGTTTGGTCTGATATATGGTATACACAAATCAGGTCTTTAATGTTTACATTTCTAGGAAAAAATAAAACAATAGAAAAACATTAAGATATTGGGTGGAAACCAAAGGTAATATTTCAAAGAGTAACAAACATATTATCCACCTATTCCTTCTAAATAATTGTTCATAGATATTATAAATGACTTCAATTATTGAAATTCATTGTTAATCACAACTCTGAGAAACAGCACAAAGAACACTTCCCTTTCTCATTGTGTCACATTGTAGCTTAACTTTTTATTTATGAATCAGTCCTCTCAACTAGAATGTGAACTCCCTAAGTTTAGGCACTGTATTTTAGTCTCCCTTGAGTTCACTTAGTTTCAGGAACAACAAAAATTCCACCTGAGTTTGGTTCTTGTGCAGCTAAGCTTAAGAGTCTTCTATTAGGACAGAGGTGTTGAGTGGTATTTCTAGCACAAGGTCCGGTGTGCCAGGTATTTTCAGTGAATAGATAAAATTTGATATTCAGCTAAACCAGTAGAGATGAAACCCATACCTTGTAAAGTCTGGTTGAAGAAAATAGGAGAAGTCACAATTGCCTTTTTGAATGAATGGAGGAGAGAGGGGAAGAACTATATCATTTTTTGAGGACTTTGACATTTTGTGATTGTATAGAATGATTTTCTTGAGAAGTAGGAATCCTGTAGGGATCCTTCTTTCCTTGATTATATGTCGTAAGCTGTTCTCCATTTCTGAATCTTTTGATAGTACAAAATGAGGAACAATGCCTTTGCTTTTTTTTTTTTTTACATTGAAACGTTTGTGTGTGTGTGTGTGTGTGTGTGTGTGTGTGTGTGTGTATGTGTGTCTTTCAGGGGGAATTCTTGAACATTAATAAATACCTTAATATCATTCCAAATTGTCTGTGCTAAGTAAAGATGATTTCAGAACTATTAGGGATAATACTCTAAGATATTTGTATCATCAGGCTGCTCAAGAAATGGCCTGGGAAGAACCTCCTTAAAAATTACAGGGATTAGAGCTAAGAAAATTACAAATGTGAAAAAAGAAAACACTCAGTGGTGTCCCCAGAGATAGATGTGAAATGAGTTCATTTGCTAAATTATCAGAGGAAAAATATTTTAACAGAAGTAATTTAAAGACATTTATCTATATTATCATGTTCTATTACAAAGGGAGATGAATTACATAGGCGTTTATGAGAATCATCTCATTTCAGATTTTTTTTTTTTTTGGAGAAGAAATATCCCCTCACAAAGCCTTGTCAAGTGAAAAGAAATTGTGAGGGACAGTGTTTGTGATGAGCACCTCAGCCGTGGTGTGGTCCAGATGTTTTATTTCCTATGATGCCCCTATTTAATTAGTAGCAGGTTCAGTATAGTCGAAGATGTGAGTCAGTGAAATGATGATGATGGAGCCATTACACTGTATAATTGTTTTAGCTGTTCCAGTTACTTTTTTCTTTTTCTCTAATGGCCTATTATGCATTCTTATCACAGATAAAATTTGTGCAAGTGGAGAAGCTGTAGCATGTTGTGTTTAGTAATGGTTACCTTTGAGATTATTTTTCTTAAATGATTTTGGACTTTTTGGATGTTGTGTGTAAAGTTGAAGTTGATAACAATGATTTTAAAAAAAATCCTCAAAACAAACAAAAATCCCGCACTTGGGTTGGAGAATTGTTCCACATAAAACATTGAATTGTTGGTTGGGAGTTTGTTGGAACAACTTCAAAAACTGAAGCATTTCATTTCTTATTATTAAGAAGAAAAGCAGATGTGTGGTTTGGATTAGAATTCTAAATAAGGACTCTAGCTTCTGGAATAATGATTCTCAGCGATTTCTGAACAATTTATCTTAGTTTGCTAAAACATGTTTTTATTTCTCCCTACCTCTGTGCATTATCTATGCAATCTGTACTAAGGCATCAAAGTCTATTTTAACTATTTCCAAGGGAGTCATGTGTTCTTTCTTAAATTTGTTTATTACCAAGGCTATCATTTTATTCTACTGCTTGATGAAATGCAAAAAATAAAGACAAATAAGCGAAGTACATTATCACAGTCCATAATGATTTACATGGAAATAATTTAGATTTCTAAAGAACTGTAATTATTTGCTGTATTAAGATGTACTAAGCTGAATGTTCACCTAAGCCTAAAATTTGTTGTGTTAGCAGTTATGTCTTGGATTCAGTGCAAAGAATGTTTTTGTTCTTTTTTTTTTTTTAATAACCCCAGGTATGTATTGTCTGTTAATATCTCAAGTAATACCTTTTATTTATAGGTAGGCTGTAGTGATTTTTAGAACAAAATCTCTTATTGTTAATTGACTGCATGCATATGTGTTTGATTTTTGGATTCCACTGAGCCTTTGGGTCCAATATCTTAGGACTTCTTCATTTAATCATTTTAACTTTAATTGATGAAATCAGTGTACATATTTTTGGGGCACAATGCGATGGTTTGATACATATATACCTTGTGTATTGATCAACTTAGAGTAGTTAGCATATCCATCATCTGAAACATTCATCATTTCTCTGTGATGAGAATATTCTAAATCTACTCTGCTAGTGATTCTGAAATATACAATATATCATTATTGACTATAGTAACTGTTCTATGCAGTAGAACACCCAGACTTACTACTCCCATCTAAATGTGACCATTGACCAGTCACGCCCATTCTCCCTTCTTCCCTCCTCCCAACTCAATAACTGCTATTCCATGCTTAATTTCTTTGAGTTCAACAATTTTAGGTTCTACATGTAAGTGAGATTGTATAGTATTTGTCTCTCTGTACTTGAATTATTTTACTTAGCATAATGTCTTTAGGTTCATCCATGTTGCTGCCAATGACAGGATTTCCTTCTTTTTTATGACTTTCTTAATTTTAGAAATGCAATTTTCTTGTTGTTGCAGCTATTGTTATTGTTGGTGATGATGCATTAGGCAGAAGGTGGATTTGTCTTTGCAGTAGCTTTCTACCTATATTTTCTGCATATATGTTCCTCCTGGTATGTAATAGAGGCAAGGAGGAAGGGTAATCATGGCTATACACTTAGGTGATTCCGTGACCAGTAATAACTATAAATGGACAGCCAACAATCATGGTCTGACAAAGACAAGGCAAACTGAGGACTCATACTCAGTCATAAAGGTCTTTATCACCTTGGCAGATGAAAACCCAGCCCAGCTGAAGTGCTGGTTGCAGGTGAGGGGACTAGAAAACTGTTAGTGGAGGAGGGAAACCATGAGCTTCACATGCAGCATTGGGACCAGCTATAGTATTGAGTGCTAGAACTTAGTTTCCTAACCATCTGCTGTATTTTTTGGTGACTGAAATTAGAAGTGTCTAATTCTAAGGAGGAAGGGTAATCTTAGAAGTGTCTTAGAAGTGTCTTCCTTGTCAGGAAAGAAATAATGTCATTTTATTTTTATTTTTATTTTTCCAGAAGAGGATGTGAGTGATTCTGAATGGTTTAAGAGACTGTGTTGGGTCAGTTTAAGCAGACCTCTGGGTTTGTGCAGCAAAGATTTTCTGCTTGATGTTACAGATGAATCTCCAGGAATGTGGATCTGCACACCGTACAGATCTTAAAGTAGTGGTGTTACCCTTCATGAGAGGGAGTCTCAGTGATCTCCATTGTTGCTTTTTGTTGGGGGCAGCTGTTCTCAGGTTCCTGTGTTGCTCAGGGGCATGAAGTCACATCACCTTTTCTCATGCATCAGGTAAGAGATCCCCTCTTTCTCTGGGTCTTTGTTGATACTGAGGCACAGGGTGTGCAGTGGGACCTGCTGAGCATTCATGTGCAAAGAATCAATAGGTTGAGCTTAAGAAGCAGCTGGTGAGAAGGTGGGGAGTACCTAAGGTCGCAACTACCCTGGACTTGCCCTGCTTGTAGCTCTGCTGTAAGTGCTACTAATGTTGCCACCACTGTCTTGGGGTCTGGTTTTTTGAAGATTATCTCTTTTGGTATAACTTGGAAGTGTGGGGGGATTTGGTGTCTCCTGGGGCAAACAAGATTGCCCCTTCTCCTTTCCACGTCTCAGTGGGACTGTTAGGAGGAGCAGTAATTTGCACTTCCTTTTGGAAGGTGTCGTAGGAGATTGGGTATTCAACTTAAGTGGAAAGCTGAGACCCTCCTTCCTTTTCTGCCTCAGGCTCACTTTTCCTTATTCCAGGCATTATAATCTGTAAAAGAATATTGGTATGTAAAGTTTGACCACAAACTTATTTGTAGAAAAGGGAGCAATAGCAGTGGCTTTTCAGACTCTTCAGTAATCGAGGAAGGGAATGGAGATGGCCATGTTAACCACAGATCATACACAATGTATTAGGTCTTTAGGTCAAAGTAACTCCATTTTGAAAAACAGCACCTGCCCACCCAGGTATAACCTTCCCGGTAAAGAGTCCCAATAACAAAAACCACAGCCAAGACGTGAAGTAACAGTCACAGGGCCAGACTGGTTATTTTTTAATTACTCCATTGTACATGACTGCATAGTTTAGAAGTTTTTCTGCGGGCTGCTGTTCCTTGCAGAGGGGCAGCCTGGCAGACTCTGTCAATAAACCTTTGCTTGAACTCACATCTGTGTCTCTCATGGATATTTGTGCCAGTTGCCCTAACACAATGCTCTAGTGTACATTAACCACTTAATTTCCAGCCATCCAACAAGGACAATTACAACTGCCTCTGGAGGACATTTGTTAGTGCTCAGATGGAGAATCATGTCATGGAACCCTGTCTGAACTCCAAGAAGATATTTTTCTGAAGATCAAAACTTTAGTGAATTCAACCTAGTGATGCTTTTACTACTGACAGACTGACAGGAGGGACTCAGAATTACATAGAGGCAACACTTCAAGAATCACAAAGCATTTGTACAGAACATTAGGGCTTTGATATGTTTCTGAGTTATTGAATATAAGTTTTAGAGCTTTTCAAACTTCCTTGAATGAGGTGCTTCCTTCAAAATGCTAGTCATTTTTAGGGGGTGAAAACTGAAAATCTTATCTGAAGGTGCTTAAGAACCAACTCTAAGTGGACAGTAGTGACGTAAGCTATTTTGATCTTTCTATCTTTGTTGGCAAAAACCCAGAAACAACAACAGTAATGAATTTTTACAGTGAAAAATTCTTGCCTTTTTAGGGTCACTTAATAAGAACCAAGAAAATGAACATATAAAACCAAATGAGAAAAGGTGGACTTAATTATATTCAAAATTGAGATATATCATATAATTTTTGATTTAAGAATTAAACTATAAAGGAAATACCTCATTTTGTAATTTGAATTTTCAAAGCCAGTGGCAATTCAGACCACAGTGCATTTTGCATAGGAACATCCCTTGGTAAAAACTGATTTTTCAATTTTTGTAATCCCTGTTCTATTAACTATTAAGGGGAAGCCCATCCTCAGACATCAAAGCATAAGTAAGAATGTTTCCCAACATTGGATAAAACCTGATTGTCTTGTTATACAGGTTATTAAGTTTAAGCAAGTTAAGTTTCCAGTTTTGTTTTAGCTCAAACAAGGATATAAAATGAGTGAAAGTACATATTTCTTTCTTTTCTTAAGAAAGAAAGAGGATCCAAGACGGTGGACTAGAGGGTGACTTCATCTCCCGTCACTCCAGAACTCAGGATTCAAGAAGGGGAGGTATTGAGAGACTCGGACCAACATAGAGCTGCGGGATGAGTCTCTCCCACTGGGTGAAACTCGGCCTAGGCAGCAGACCTGGACAGTGGGCAGCTTCTCAGAGCACGGCAGTGAGAGTCTATCTCAAGCAGCCCTACTTCCTCCCACGACAGGCCTGGTCCACAGCCAGGTTCTCAGAGCAGGCCCGCCCAGTGAGAGCTTTTCCACACAGAGCCAACCCCAAGCACCGGACCCAGCGGCGGGCCCTGGCCCACAGACGACTTCTGGGACCAAGGCAGGATAGCGAGAGGCTTTCCCGAGGAGCCCAGCTACCTCCAGCAGCAGCAGGCCCTGTCTACAGCCAACTTCTAGGAGCAGGCTTGCCCACTGAGAGGATTTCCATGCAGAACCAGCCCCCAGCACTGGACCTAGTAGTGGGCTAGGGGCAGCTTTCTTCAGAAGCACTGCATTATCAAGTTCCTCCAAGACTTCAGGCTACTGAAGGCTGGGAGGTGATACACTGGAAATCTACAGGGACACTATAAGCCAATAGAGGAAATCTGCAATATCTCAGAGTCCCACTGATATCTGACCAATATGAGAAAACAAGAGAAGAAAATGTCCCAAACAAACCTAGATACTATATCAATAAAACCCAGTGACAGCACAGCAGAAGAAATGTCAGAAAGGGAGTTCAGAATGTACATAATTAAAATAATCAGGGAAGCAAGAGGAGGAGAAAGAGCATATGCAGGCATTGAAGGATGAGATGAAAGAGCAAATGCAGGCATTAAATGATTGTACCAATCAACAGTTAAAAAAGCAAATATAGGAAGCAAAAGATCATTTCAATAAAGAGTTACAGATACTGAAAAAAAAAGAACAGAAATCCTTGAAATGAAGGAAACAATAAACCAAGTTAAAAACTCCATAGAAAGCAAAACCAAGAGGATAGAACACCTGCAAGACAGAACCTCAGACATTGAAGACAAAATATTTAATCTTGAAAACAAAATTGACCAAACAGAGAAGATGGTAAGAAATCATGAACAGAATCTAGAAGAATTATGGGATATCATGAAAAGGCCAAATTTAAGAATTATTGGGATTGAGGAAGGCTTAGAGAAACAAACCAAAGGAATGAACAATCTATTCAATGAAATAGTATCAGAAAATTTCCCAGATCTGAAGAATGAAATGGAAAACCAGGTACAAGAGGCTTATAGGACTCCAAATATACAAAATTATAACAGACCCACACCAAGGCACATTATTATGAAAATTCCTAACATACAAAATAAAGACAGAATTTTAAAGGCTGCAAGAGAAAAGAATCAAATTACATTCAGGGGGAAACCAATAACAATATCAGCAGATTTTTCAATCCAGACCCTAAAAGCTAGAAGGGCCTGGAACAACATGTACCAAATTCTGAAAGAAAACGAATGCCAACCAAGAATCTTATACCCAGCAAAACTTACTTTCAGATGTGACGATGAAATAAAATCCTTCCATGATAAGCAAAAGCTAAAGTAATTTACAAAAAGAAAGCCAGCATTACAGAACATTCTCAGCAAATTATTCCATGAGGAAGAGATAAAAAACAATGATGCAAATCAGCAACGGGAGGAACTAGCCTAAAGGAATAGCCAAATAAAGGAGAAACCAAATCATGTCAAAAAACAAAAATGAGTCAAATGACTGGGAATACAAATTGTATCACAATAATAACCCTGAATGTTAATGGCCTGAACTCATCAATCAAAAGACATAGACTGGCAGATTGGATTAAAAAGAATGATCCAACAATATGCTGCCTGCAAGAGACTCATCTCATAGAAAAAGATACTCACAGACTAAAGGTGAAAGGATGGGAAAAAACATACCATGCACACAGACACAGCAAAAAGCTAGAGTATCCATCCTCATTTCAGATAATGTGGACTTCAAGCCAAAACTAGTCAGAAAGGATAAAGAAGGACATTACATACTGCTTAAGGGAAGCATAAATCAGCAAGACATACAATCATAAATATCTATGCCCTGAACATAGGCTCATCCATGTACGTCAAACAAATCCTTCTCAATTCCAGAAATCAAATAGACCACAACACAATAATACTAGGCAATTTTAACACACCTCTCTCACCAGTGGATAGATCTTCCAAACAAAAATTGAATAAAGAAACCATAGATCTCAATAACACAATCAACAATTTAGACTTAACTGACATATATAGAATATAGCATCCAACAAAGAACGAATACAATTTCTTCTCAGCAGCACATGGATCCTTCTCTAAAATAGACCATATTTTATGCCACAAAGCTAACGTTAGTAAATACAAGAAGATAGAGACACTACCTTGTATTCTATCAGATCATATGGATTGGAATTAGAAATAAATGACAGAATAGAAAACAGAAAATTCTCCAATACCTGGAGATTAAATAATACACTATTATATGATGAATGGATAACAGAAGACATCAGGAGGTGATGCTGCCTGTCTGGCAACAAGATCCGATGTACCTCCTCAGGGCTCGCCTGAGGAGAGTACGGGGCCGAGCAGGATTATGAGTGTCGGTGACAAAGGAAACACACCAGAGACGGGAGGTCTGTCAGAACACGAGGCACAGCAGGAATCTTGTTTATTGAGGAAATCACACAGCTTTTATGTAGGATGGTGACTAGGCGGGAACCAATCAGCTTAAAAGTCAACAAGGCATGGAGGGTTCACGCTGGTGAAGTCCCATAGGACTATATGGCAAGCACAAGCTGATCACGTTCGCGTAACTGTTGTTAACCAATCTCTGACGGTGGTCCGATTTATGGTCAGTAACTATTGAAATCGCCTTTGAGGCCTTGATCTTGTTCACTCGCCAAGGAGTAAGGAGTCAGCCTGAGTTAGTTAATGTGTCATTAGTCCCAAAAAGGAGGGAAATAAAAAAATTCTTAGAAGTAAACGAGAACAAAGACACATCATATCAAAATCTCCGGGACACTACGAAAGCAGTACTTAGAGGAAGATTTATTTCATGGAGCTCATTCAATGAAAGAAGAAAAAAATCAACAAATAAAAAACTTAACACTACACTGCAAAGCCCTAGAAAAAGAAGAGCAGACCAATACTAGAAGTAGGAGAAGACAGGAAATAGTTAAAATCAGAGCTGAAATCAACGAAATTGAAACAAAAGAAACAATCAAAAAAATTAACAAAATAAAGAGTTGGTTCTTTGAAAAAATAAAGAAAATTGATAAACCCTTAGCCACACTAACAAAGAGAAAGAGAGAGAAAACTCAAATTACTAAAATTCGGAATGAACAAGGAAATATCACTACAGACTCAAGTGAAATGCAAAACATAATTAGAAGCTATTTTGAAAATCCATACTACAACAAAACAGAAAACCTTGAAGACATCAACAAGTTTCTAGAGACTTATGAATTACCTAAACTGAACGAGGAGGACATACACAACTTAAATAAATCAATTTCAAGCAATGAAATAGAAGAGGTCATCAAAAGCCTACCATCAAAGAAAAGTCCGGGACCAGATGGGTTCTCAGCCGAGTTCCACAAAACCTTTAAAGAAGAGCTCATTCCAATACTCCTCAAAGTATTCCATGAAATAGAAGAGGAGGGAACCCTCCCAAACTCATTCTATGAAGCCAATATCACCCTGATACCTAAACCAGACAGAGACACATTGAGGAGAGGAAATTTCAGACCAATATCCTTAATGAACGTCAACGAAAAAGTCTCAACAAAATTTTAGCAAATCGAATACAAAAATATATTAAAAAGATAGTGCACCACGATCAAGTGGGTTTTATCCCAGGGATGCAAGGTTGGTTCAACATCTGGAAATCAATAAATGTCGTTCACCATATCAACAGACTTAAAGTTAAGAATCACATGATTATTTCGATAGATGCAGAAAAAGCATTTGATAAAATGCAGCACCCCTTCATGCTCAAAACACTAGAAAAAATAGGGATAGTGGGAACATTCCTTAACATTGTAAAGGCCATCTACGCTAAGCCCATGGCCAATCTCATTCTAAATGGTGAAAAACTGGAAGCATTTCCCCTAAAAACTGGAACAATGCAGGGATGCCCTCTTTCACCACTTCTATTCAACATTGTCCTTGAAACTCTAGTCACAGCAATTAGACAAACCAAAGAAATTAAAGGGATACGAATAGGAAAAGAAGAACTCAAACTATCTCTGTTCGCTGATGATATGATTATATATTTAGAGGAACCGGGAAATTATACCAGAAAACTTTAAGAACTCATAAGTGAATTCAGTAAAGTAGCAGAATATAAGATTAATGCACATAAATCTAATGCATTTTTATACCTAAGTGATGAATCTTCAGAAAGAGAAATTAGGAAAACTACCCCATTCACAATAGCCTCGAAAAAAGATAAAATACTTGGGAATCAATCTCACAAAAGAGGTGAAAGACCTCTACAATGAGAACTACAGAACACTAAAGAAAGAAACTAAAGAAAATCTTAGAAGATGGAAAGATCTCCCATGTTCTTGAATAGGCAGAATTAATATTGTCAAAATGGCCAAACTATCAAAAGTGCTATACAGATTCAATGCAATTCCAATTAAAATCCCAATGATGTACCTTACAGAAATAGAGCAAGCAATTTTGAAATTCATCTGGAAGAATAAGAAACCCAGAATAGCTAAAGCAATCCTTAGCAGAAAGAGTGAAGCACGGGTAACACAATACCAGATCTTCAATTCTACTACAAAGGAATAGTAACAAAAACGGCATGGTATTGGTACCAAAATAGACAGGTAGATCAATGGTACAGAATAGAGGACATGGACACAAACCCAAATAAATACAATTTTCTCATACTAGACAAAGGGGCCAAAAATATGCAATAGAGAAAAGATAGCCTCTTCAACAAATGGTGCTGGGAAAACTGGAAAACCATATGCAACAGAATGAAACTAAACCCCTATCTCTCACCCTACACAAAACTCAGCTCAAAATGGATCAAGAACCTTGAATCAGACTAGAGACCCTTCATCTTATAGAAGAAAAAGTAGGTCCAAATCTTCAATATGTCGGCCTAGGATCAGACTTCCTTAACAGGACTCCCATAGCACAAGAAATAAAAGCAAGAATCAACAACTGGCATAGATTCAAACTAAAAAACTTTCTCTCAGCAAAGGAAACTGTCAGTAATGTGAAGGGAGAGCCTACAGAGTGAGAGAAAATATTTGCCACTCATACTTCAGATAGAGCACTAATTTCCAGAATATATAAAGAACTCAAAAAGTTCTACACCAAGAATACAAATAATCCAATCAACAAATGGACTAAGGAAATGAACAGACACTTCACAGAAGATCTACAAGCAATCAACAGATATATGAAAAAATGTTCAACATCTCTAGTAATAAGAGAAATGCAAATCAAAACTACCCTAAGATTCCATCTCACCTCAATTAGAATGGCGATTAACAAGAATACAAGCAACAATAGTTATTGGCGAGGATGTGGGGAAAAAGGTACACTCATACATTGCTGGTGGTGTTACAAATTAGTGCAGTCACTCTGGAAAGCAGTGTGGAGATTCCTCAGAAAGCTTGGAATGGAACCACCATTTGACCCAGCTATCCCACTCCTCAGTCTATACCCAAAGGACTTAAAATCAGCATACTAAAGAGAAAAAGCCACATCAATGTTCATAGCTGCTCAATTCACCATAGCCAGATTGTGGAACCAACCTAGATGTCCTTCAATTGATGAATGGATAAAGAAACTGTGGTATATATATACAATGGAATATTACTCAGCCATAAAGAATGATAAAATTATGGCATTTGCAGGCAAATGGATGAAATTGGAGAATATCATGCTAAGTGAGATAAGCCAATCTCAAAAAACCAAAGTACGAATGATCTCACTGATAAGCGGATGATGACACATAATGGGGGGTGGGAGGGGAGCAAGAATGGAGGAAGGAAGGACTGTGTGGAGCGATAAGTGGGATGGGAGGGTGGGGGGAGGGAAAAATAACAGAATGAATCAAACAACATTACCCTATGTAAATGTATGATTACACAAATGGTATGCCTTTACTCCATGTACAAACAGAGAAACAACATGTATCCCATTTGTTTACAATAAAAAAAAAGAAAAAAAAAAAAGAAAGAAAGACACACATACACAATTGCCATGTTCATGAACACCATTTCGATGTTCTAAGAAGGATAAAGGAGGCAGCCTCTATTAATTATCTGAACAGTTTCACTAAGGGAAAATAACCTTGAAGAAACATTTATAGTGTTTAGGAACTTTATTTTGTAGCTGTGAATTTGGGTCCAGGGAATATGAAAATATTTGTTTTCTATGTCTGTGTAACAAATTTCCAGTGACACAAACTTGGTTTACATTTCTGTAGGTCAGAAACTCAGTTGGGTTCAGCTGGGTTCCAGGTATATAAGATCTAGGACAAGGTCCTGGCACTCTGGGCTTTTATCTAGATAGCAATGCTAAGGAAGGATGCTTCCAGTTCACTCAAGTCTTGCTACCATCTAGTTCCTTGTGGTTGCAGGTCTGAGGTCCCTGTTTCCTTGCTGTCTGTCACTGTATGCCCTGAGCTCCTTGAGTTTCTCTTCCATCAAAGAAGCAACTGTGTACGTCGTCCTCATGCTTTAAATACCTCAGACTTTCTTTTTTACCTTCTTCTCTGCCATTAGCCAGATAAATATCTTTGCTTTTAAAGGTTCATGTGATTAGACCGGGCCCACTTGGATGATCTCTCAGTTTTAAGGCAAACTATAAAATGTAACATGACATTCTCATCTGCAGGTTCTAGTGATTAGATTGTGGAATCTTGGGGGCCATTCACAAAAATTCTGCTGAGTGCAATGCTTTTGTAATCTTGGAGAGGTAGGCAAGTGTTGCAAAAGATTAATTTAAAATTTATCTCCTGTCTTTGTCTCTTTGCTTTTCTTCTCTTTCACTGAGATTGCCTGCCTTCTTCCTGTTGCCCTCGGAGTAGAGGTGTGGTTAGAAGGAGAGCAGAATTTGTCAATTTTTCTTTCTGGCATTTGCTTTGAAGATTTAAGCCTAAGGAAGCCATCTATTGCCAGCTGTAAAAATTAGTTGTCCCCAGAAAGAAAGGAATCAGAGGTTCCCAATGAAAGGAACAGGTGAATGTGATAAGAGCAGAGAGGTATGGTCCTTAGGCAGTGTAGCTGCGGAGGAGCCTGGTCCTGAGCTGGAACTGCTGCTAGATAGGCAAAGAGGTTTATCATCAGTTGAAGGATTGGCCCGGTTGTGCCACAGAAACATCTGCCAGTCACAAATGTCAAGAAAATTTAAGGACTGATGCTAGTGACCCTCCTGTGTTTGTACATGAGACTTTACCCCTTTTCTGTGACAAGGAGAAATCAAGTGCTAGTGACACTGCCATTTACCGGTAACGAGTTCTGCTTCCTCAGGTGTTGAAGTATAACAACCAGAGGACCATGCCAAGGCAAGCATATATTAAGCAAATTTTATTTAAAAGTAGTAACAGGCTTCTCCCAGGAGGGAGAAGGGGGCCATGACTGATGTTCTAGAATCTCAAGAAGTGAGCGCACCCTACATCTTTTGTAGATTAGGGTCTTTGTTCTGTTTTCTTCCCCCTTATCTCTCCTTCCTGCCTATGTGACTAAGCCCAGGAGTTGCTGGTGACATAGCAAAAAAAGGTGAGCAGCAGATGGCAGGGGAAGGGCCAAATGGAGATTCCAGTAGGGGCCAAGGGACATTAGCAATTAGAATTAGCAATTCCCTGCCTGCAGTATTTTGGGAGGGGTAGTTAGGCCAGTAAACTTGGTGATCAAAAGTGTTAGATATAAAGCCAACTTTTCCTCTCCCGCTACAGGCATCACCTGTAAAATCTGTGTTAAGCCCGCCTTTCCCGTTACAGGAATTTCCGGCTTACGTGGCCGTAACCTTCCTGCCTCCCACATTACGTTCCAATATGTCATTGGTCCATCAGTCTGTCTGTAATAATTCTCCTCCGTGATTGGTTCCTCCCAGCCCACGAAATTCCAATACAAAGAACCATGCGCCATCTTCTTCTCTCTCTTTCCCTTTCCCCTTTCCCCCGAGCAGACACGTTTTGTCCGCTTGAATAAAAGTTCCTCGTGTGAGACCTGTATCTGCGGAGCGTCTTTTCCGGGAGTTATCGACGAACCAAAACTGCCTCCCTTTACATCTAACTAACAAAAAGGGCTCTGGAAACACTGACATTCCAATCTCCCAGGGGCAGCCTTCAACTTTGCAGACTCTGATGGCTTCCATTCCTTGATTTGACCAGATTCCCTTTCCTATACTAACTACCTGTCCTCAATTCTGGTTTCACTAGCTGGTTGGTTGGTCAACAGAGTTTTCAAAGCAAATGAGATAAAGACTTAGATTTATTATTCCAGAAAGGTTGGTTGGTGCAGAAACCACTGATTTTGGGCTCTATCCTGCAATACTGGTTTGTGCTATCTCCTTAAACTTATCTCATGGGCCAAGGATGAAAGGTGAATGAGTATTTGGGGATTCTGGTACAAAAATAAAAGTAGTTGTAGTACCTACAAATACAAATAGTTGTATTTACTAGAACATGCTCACTGGTTCTAATTTTGGCCTTTGTAATCCATCAATCCTGTAGTAGTCAGCGTAGGCTAAGTTATTCTGCAGTAACAAAACCTCGCACATCTTGGTAGATTTCAGGAAAAGATTGCTCGCTTGCTTGCTTCCTCGCTCCCTACTTGTATCCCTCTTCCCCTTCCCTTCCCTTCCTTATATTCTGTTTTCTTCTATTAAACCCAGAACCTTGCTCAGGCTAAACATATGATCTACCACTGAACTATACCCCAGCCTCACAAATTTCTCTGTTGATCCTACTACTCATTTATCCTTAGTCAACTGGGACTCTGCACTCTGTCAGCATCATTACAGTATCTGGACTGGAGAAACTGCACTCATCTGGGGCATGCCAATCTCATGACAGGGCACAAGAGGTCGTGATACTTAAAACCTCTCTTTGGAAGTGGTTCATCTCATGGCTTCCATTTTATTGCGAAAGTAAGACATATAGTCAAGGATGGCGTCCATGGGGTGGATATATACAATACTCTCACAGGGACAAGTGTAATTATATTTTTTTTAATGCAGTCTACTATGTGCCCTTCCCCCCAAAATCTACTCATTTTTATTCCTAAAGCATTCTCTGCAGTGGTTTTTATATTCCAAATTAAAACTGGAAAGAACTCTGGAAAGAAAATTCTTATTTTTTTCTAATACATGATATCATACATTTGTTTTAGAATTTTTTTGTTTTTTTGTTTTTGTTTTACTATTTGGATTTTAAAACACACCAAATAGGGGCTGGGAATGTAGGTCAGTGCAGAGCACTTGTGAGGCACTGGGTTTGATCCTTAGCACTGCATAAAAATAAACAAATAAAATAAAGGCATTCTGTCCATCTACAACTCAAAACACACACACACACACACACACACACACACACACACACACTCACACACACACAACAACAACAACAACAACAAAAAGCACCAAGTAGAGTATTTCTGGGTCCTGCCAGTTTTTCTCTGGAACATTTTTGGATGCTCCCTTTCCTGGAAGATGTCAATGATGCTGATGCTGACTGGATCGGGATGCTGGTACAGATTTAAAGAGTGCAGTAGCTGGAGGCTCTGCCTCACGTCTGTCTCCTTTCACAGTTTATTAAGTAAGCAGCATGAACATGGGCTCTGTGAGATTCGGTCTTAGGAAATAAGATGGAGTTCATTGGTCCCTGTCGAGGTTAATGAGCTCATAACTTTTTTATTCTTTTTGTTTTACTTTGTTTATAATATCTTTGCAATCTTAATGATTCACATAATTGCACATACATTAAAAATTAATTTCAACTCAGAAATCTTGGGATACGCAATAACTGTGTACATATCTGAGAGGAAATTTGCCTCAGAAGGAATTATTTTGGCTCTGAGATGCTAGGAAATGAATATGAAGAACCACAGAAAAAGTATAGATTTGAATTAAGAAATGGACTAATACTTTGATTAAAGGGCCCAAAGAACTTACTTTATATTGGATATCAAAAATCATTTGATAACGAATTCAGGGTATTTATTTGAGGTTCATTCAGTCTTTTTACTATTTATATTCTCTTGTCTCATCATAGGTTTGGTCATTCACATGGTTTTTGACATCCAGCATTTTCTTTCTTTCTTTTTTTAAAATTTATTCTAATTAGTTATACATGACAGTAGAATGCACTTTGATACATCATACATAGATTGAATATAATTTCTCATTCTTCTGGTTGTTCATGATGTGGAATCCACCAGTTGTGTGGTAATAGGATGATAATGTCTGATTCATTCAACTATTCTTCCTACCCCCATACCCCTTCATTGAAATGGCTGCCCAAATGGATCCAGCAGCTTTAAGACAGAAATAAGTGCAGCACATTTTCAAAAATTTATGACAAAAATGATTTTTAAGAATTGGGTAAGTAATAAATAATTGATAATTTTATTTTCTTTAAATAGAAAATTCAGTTTCAGTTCCCTCAACTGATGAGGTAGCACCAGAATCTGAAAGTCTAGTAATTAGTAGAAAATGGGAGAAGATAATGGTCACATTTTCCAAGCTCATTATGGAGTTTTAAAAATTTATAGCCTTTTGTTTGTGAGCATCATATAGTGCACTGGCAGCTTTGAATTTCTGGGAACCTGTGGGCAAGGAACTCATGTCGGGGTACATTATACAGCATGTTTTGTCCTTTCTGGGAGTGCTCCTTTCGGAAGCACTGTGGATCTGACTCCCATCCTCTCCTTTCCTACTCTTATCTCTCATATGGCTTTCCTTTATTTTTGGTCTTGTGAAAATTGCTGGCCCTCTCTAGTTGTTTAAGAGAAAATCTCTCTCTCTCTCTTTCTCTCTCTCATTTTTGCCTTCAGATGCAGCATTCTTTCTGTGCAGCAGAGGGGAGTTGGCACCGAGGCTGCTGTGTTCACGTGACCTGCATTTCACTAACTCCCTGAGTGTAACCATGATGTCTCAGATGTACATTATAGGTTCGGTTCTTCTTTTTTCAACTAGCGAGTGACTCTACTTTGTGATTTGATAAATATTTCTTGTAGGTGTCTCAGAGGAAACTATGCTAGCAATCGTATGTCACTTGATTCCACACCAACACATGAATCAAACAGCATGTCTTGCTTTTATTTGAGCTCTGATGAAGCCAGGATGTCTGTCTGCATTCCAACAGATGTTCTGCCTTTGTTGATTCAGCTTTCATGATTCTTTCTCTTTTGACAGCCTATTCCTGGAATAACAGAATTCAGGGAGTTTCCCAGTGCTTAAGTGTTTTTGTTGTTGTCAGTCATTAACCAATTAGTTCCTTGATCTTATCTCAATTTTGTATACCCTCTAAGGTTTGTGTGTCTTAATAGAAATTATCTTGGTGCTGTATCAAGTATTTTTTTTTTTTTCATGTGTGTGTGTCTCTGGCAGGCTGCAGTAATGATTAGTATTATGTGATTTTTGAGGTTTTGAAAATGACAGTCAATGGTGGTGCATTTATCAGGCCCAAGACTGGATAAATAGGACTATTTATCCAAGTGTACATTATCATGAGCCCAGTAGTACTAGTGACAGGGAGGTGAGAAGGGCATAATGAGGCTTGTGCTTCTGTGTAAAATGTGGGAAGTTGATAAGATGCTGCTTCTGTAAGGCACTGGGAAATTAAATTTCTGAATGATACTAGCATCACTAGGAAGTAAGTCTCTACCACAGACCAGTATCTGAGGGTAGGAGGGTAAACAGGGCATTTTTTACAATCAGTAAATATAACACAAGTTATGAAGATGAGATTTATCACATCCTTCAATTATGAATGAAGTCAACAAGCCAGTGTATTGACAGCTCCTGTGACTTTGTCATCAATATAACCCACAGGTGTCTTTATATTGTATTGTATGCTGCCTCCTCTTATGATGCAATGTGCTATAAAAGAAGCACACATATTACTTTATGACAGCAAAAATTTTGACATTTGTATTTTATTGGTTTTCTTTATAATGATATGTATTTATTTCATATATTTAAAAAAATTATTCCAAGAAGAGGCCTGTGACATGAAAGATTAGGAGCCTCTAGCTTCATAGAAGCCCTGGATCTTGCCAGACCACCACCAGACTCCTTTTCCTATCCTCTCTCTTTTCCTTATTCTTCACCACTATCCAGGATGTTCCTTCCAAAGCTGTGCCTTGCCTGCCTGCCCTGCATATGAACACACACTTTCTTTAGTCCTGATTCACTGTTGTAATTTTCAAATTTGCAAATGTGACTTGAAATAGAAAAACTTAGCAAGTTTTTCTATTATTTCTAAAATAATATAAGGCCCAAAAGCTTGGGTTGACATAATCTCTGAGCTCCAGAGAATGCTCAGTAACAATTGCCAAATTATAATGCAGATCAGAATATCTAGTATGTGTATTCAATTGTAACCACCTTTCAACTTTATAGCTATCTGCAAACCCTTCTAAGAGATAGCTCCTTGAGGATGGGGCATATGATTTGCTCACCATCACATTTATTGCAAAAACCCTGGCATTTAGGAGACATTCAATTGATGTTTCTTAAATTGGATTCGAAATGAGAAATAAATGCAGTTTTGTAGAAAAACTGAGAGTATGCTTGTTGCTTTGAGTACTACATTAGTGGCTAACATTTTCTGGATGTTACTAATACCCATTTTTAAAAAAATAACAATGTAGTCATTAGAAACATGTAAAACAAAATGTACTTCTACAGAGAAAACAACAGTGACCTACAAATAAATATGATTGTACAGCTATGTTGGAACCTTATGGAGCCTATCATAGTTATGACATTCACTGAAATAAATTGATCCTGTACTAGATTGACAGCTGTTCTGAGGCAGCAGCTGCTTTTCCCAGAGTAATTACAGATATTGTTTTTAGTGTACAATGTCAGAACACAATTTTATTGATATGACTGACATGATATCACCTTTGGAACTAAATGGATACCATCAGATTTAAGATGGCACATTTCTCTTTCTCACTCCTCTTTTAGCTGTGTATTATATTAACTCCAATATGAATAAATTTAAGGAATGTTGATAAAAATAGACAGTTTTGTAGTGTAAAAGCTCATGGATATTTAAAAGAAGCAATGATACTTGAAACAGTGATTTTTAAGCATTACCTGTTTGCTGGTGAAAAAAAAATATATATATTATTTATTGGTGCCAGGGATTGAACCCAGGGGCACTCAACCATTGAGCCACATCCCCAGCCTTTTTTTATATTTTATTTAGAGACGGTCTCACTGAGTTGCTTAGGGCCTTGCTAAATTACTGAGGCTGTCTTTGAACTCTCAATTCTCCTGCCTCAGCCTCTCAAGCCACTGGGATTACAGGGGTACGCCATGGCACCTGACCCAATAAAATTTAGAAACAGGACAGGCAGCAAATCTTGGTTAAAATGACACCTTGACTTTGGTGAAAAATATATTGACAAAAGATAAGAGTATTTCTCTCTATGCCACCATCTTGATCTTCATTTTCTCCTTCTTCATGTCCTCTTCCTCCTCTTCTTCCCCTTCCTCCTTTTTTTCCTCTTGTTTGTATATGGCAGGGGGTGGGTGGGTACTGGGGGTTGAACCTGAGGCAAGTGTTCTACCTCTGACCATATCTCTATCCCAATTTTCCTTGCACTTATATACTTCTAGACTTCTCAGATACTATATATTTGTTTATTATATATTTTTTTTACTATCTGTCTCTACTTAGAAAAAAAGGTCTCCTTCAGGGAAAATTTGGTTAACTGATGCTTGACACTGAGTGCCTACTTAATAGATACTTGTTGAGTAAATGAGTGATTGTTATATATATATATATAGTTACATATATATATATATATATGTCATGCGTGTTTTTGTCAAGTCTAGTTTTATAATATATTCACATCTCCTTATGGTCAGTTATATCCTGGTAGCTTAACATCACTTCCAGGTATGTTTGAATAACTGTAATTGATAACTATAGACTAAATTTACAAAACTTTGTAATTCTATTAATACTGATGGATGCCTAAAGCAACAGGGAATTTTCCACCACTGGTTTGGGATCTAATCACTAGTGGTTACATAATTGTGTCACTATCCTAATTATTTTGAAAATTAGTGAAGTGTTAATGTTAATATTCATCTCCCATTTCCTACAGCAATGTGAAATGTGAACCAGACAATATGTATTAAAAGGTCAGGCCTAATTCCAAGAAATTGGCATTGGAGTAGCTGAGCAGAGATTATCAACCACTGTAGAAATTTAGGAACTGAGTACTGATGGTTAATTAAATAACACAAAAGAAGTTTGTGAAATGGAGTTTTGCTTTTTTGCCTTCTAAAGATTAGTGGCTTTGACTTAATTTCTTTTTCTTGATTTTTATGAATTCTTTTAATTCCAATACTAATTGCAAATTTATATTTAAAAATTTATTTTCTCAGCTCTGAATGCCTCTAATTATTGACAAAAAAAGAAAAACAAATTTGTTTTTAGACTAGAGTATAAAAGTTTCAAGCAACTGTTTCTTGACACAGAGAGATGTTGTTGTAAATGAAATGTGAGTCAGATAATCATGAAGTGTATGAATCATGAGTACATTGACTCCTGGTTACTTGGAGAGTAGACACTAATTACATAATCCTCCAAAAAGACATGTGATTTCCTTAGACTTCAGAACCATAAGGGATTTACTTGATTGTTTGAAAAATCATTGCTATTAGGAATGAGATAAAAATAAAGTACTGTTCTTTCTTCCTGGTAATAAAACAAGAAGCTAAGAGGTAAAGTGTTTAGACAAGTGCCATTAATTATATTATTAATAAATCCAAGAGCAGAGTTAACTGAATTCAACAACAACAAAAAATTGTGGTTAAAAAATTGTGTGTGCCAACATGCCTGCTTTTCTTTCTTGCCCATGTGCCAGTGATGATAAAGAAAATAAATGAGCAAGGGAAGCAAGAGACATCTTTGATCTGACCAGTTTGAAAGGAGTTTTGGAAATGGAATGAAGAGAATGAGTGTGCTAGTGGTTCTAGGTTTATCACTAGCATCTTCTACTTCATAATTATGCTGTAACTCATTTGATCCTAAAAATAACCCTGTGAAATCAGTATGATTATCATCTGCATTTTCTGTCTGAGAATGTGATGTTCAGAGGTAAGAAATTGAATTAAGCTCATTTTGTTAGTACATAGGACCTGAGGCCAAATTCCCTGATTGCAAATTCCATGTATTTTCTATTACATTATGCAGCAGCTCCTAATTTCAAGTATCTGGGGGATAAAATCATCCTCCTAGACCCCCTAGAAGGACAGCCCTGATCCTCATGATTCTGGATCTTACATATCCTTGGATTTCATTACCAGTTTTGCCCTGAATGTTATTTTGGTGTCTGAGAAGATTATTTTACTGGTTTAAGCTTAAACATGGATCTACATTTAAGGATTTCAGAGCTTAATAACTTCAGTAGAAAAACAAGCAGCTGAGAGGATCTTTGGAATGAGGTCAACACCATAGATGAATGAGGTGTAGTCCACAAAGTCTCATTGACACACATATTCACTATATGAAATTCCAATAATATGTAGGTTTAATATAGTGTGATTCTTCTTTTCACCTACCATCTCTAGGGTATTGAAAGACAAACTCTTATCTCTGAGTAATAAGAGAAGTAGCTTCCTACATGTTCTCAATCCTGACCCACCCCGTCTTCCTCTAATCTCCTGGCTTCTCAGTCCACGTTGGTATGGCTATTCTGCATTGGTACTCACAGGCTCTTCTTACTGATCAGGCCTGAGCACACAGGATGCTGTTTCTCAAGAGGCCTGGGTCATACTTCCATCTGATTGACTTTTGCTTCTGTGATTTTAAGCAGGAAAAGGATTTCGGTCCTTGACCAGAAAACTTTTGCCCATTATCTGAAACCTACCCAGACCTGGCCTATATGTAGCCTTCTACTAAAAGCATTGCCACATAATTTTATTACCCAAAGAGATCTCTTTGAGGGGACACTAATAATAATCATACCAGGATAATATGTATAAACAGGGCTGCCTTAGGCAAAGCAGGACTGTAGCCATGCTACCAATAAAGAATTCTTACCTGAATAAATGAAAATAATGCCCTTTACTTCCTATTAAAGTTCTGGGACTAAAATTCAAGAAATCAAGTACATACTGTTCTGGGGTCCTGAGCATGGATGGCTCACCCATCAGGGCTTCAGTTTAGCCATTTTGTATCTTCTTTCAGGTAGGGAACAAAGGAAAGTTCAAAGTATTTTAACTGCCAACTTTTACAATTACTTAAAAGGTGAATTCTAGTAATTATGCAGAACAGAAATGGAAAGGGTCATATTTGGAAAAACTTTTCTATTATTATTGTACTCTAGGTAGAGGTTCCTTTGAGGCTTTGAAGAGAAGGTTAATGGTGTTTTGCTATAAACAGATAAGCACCTGCATATTTGTGAAGGATATTTTGTCTAAACTTTCATATTCTTTTGTATCGTGTATAATTCAGTGATAAAAGGCAAAAGTCCAGCAACACATATGTGACTCCATTCTTATGATCTATTCAGACATGAAAATTTTTAGACTAGACAACCATAATGCTCCTCTGTTCTCTGATTGGAAGCTGTGATGGAATTATACTTTTATGCAAATAAAAAGCCATTAACTTTGGAAAAGTAACGTAATGAATCCCTTCTGGGGTTCCAGGAAGGCTGTTGAATTCAAATGTATTTTGAATGCTATAAATGATATTGATGTGAGAAGAGATGAACTATGTTCAGGAGAACAGCTCTGGAATTCCTATCGACTTGGAATAAACCACCACCCTGATTCTTTACATCATTTGTGAAATATTAACCTTTCTGAATTTCTGCATGTTTGAGAAGCAAACATTTCTTTAAAGAAAAAGTTTCACTGAAGATAAACATACCATCTTCATGTGGAGCAAAGGTCTGATTTATGTAGCTTTCAAAGTTTTTAAACATGAGCTTGACCTTCAGGTCCTTTCATGCTATTTTATGCTCAGATTGTTATCAACAGCTTTGGAATACATAAAAATAAGGATATTCTGGGCTATCTTATTTATAGTTTCTAAAGAATTGGATATGTTGAAAAGCCTATTTTTGAAATTAAAACACCAATGGGAAGTTGACTATTAAGCAGTTTTGTATTTGATATCACTATCAAATTATTAAGAAAGATCATATAATAATGTGCAGACTGATTCCTTACTAATGTACATTTGAGAGTAGACCCATAATGGCTCTTGTCTATAAAAGAACTTAGCCATCAGAGGCTACTGTGATATTAAATACATAATTTTAATTGTGTTCTTCAAGTATTTTAGTGATGTGATGGAAAATATGTAATAAGCTTCTAAATTCAATCATTATAATTGAGCCCATAGATATATAGTTAATACCAAACATGCTGAAACAATAGAAAGATAAACAAGAAAAGAGACATATATTAAAAGATAGGAAAATTAGAATGTATTGCACCATTTCAAGAAATAAAAAGAACACTCAACATTCTATTTTAATTTAGCAGTGGTAGTTGGGGAATCATGAGGAATAGTGGGGTTCATATTAAGAAATACTTTGGTTGTAGACTAGATTGAACTTGATGAGAGCATGTTCTTTGGTAAGGCAGAAGGGAAGGTTAAGAATGCCTCCACATTTTCCAATTTATGTTAAGAGGGTGGGGATACTATGGAAGAAAAGCATGGAAAAGGAAGAGGAGGAAGGGGCTCATGTGTAGGGGGACAAGGTTTGCACAGTGATGGAAGTCAGATCACCTTACTGCAGAAAAGGATTGTAGTGTGTGATTTTAAATCAGAATATCAAGGAAAGAAAGGGATAAAGAATACTGTGAATGTAAACAGCTTTGGAGAGGACAAATTGTGGAAAGGAGCCACCAGAGAAAGGGGTTTTACTTTGTTCCTCTGTAGAACATTCACACACGATGATGTTCAAAATGACGACAAAGTAAAAGTATACATTTACAAGCACATTCTTCAAGTGGATAGCACCTTAAAAACAAATTAGATGTTTTATGTCAACACAACAGTGATATACATGTATACTCATTGGCTCTTTTTGGTCTTGTTTATCATTGGTAAGAAAGGAGAAAATTCTTTTTGTCATTTTGCAGGACAGGTATATAACTTTTTCTGGTTGAACATAAAAATATATTTTTATTTCTAAATATAAGAAAAACAAGAAAAGCATAATAATAATAATAGCTAGCACGGACAACTTACTAAATTGAGCATTTTGCTAATTGAGAGGTCTTGTTTCATTTGATCCTCAAAACAATAGTTAAGAATAATTGTCCTAAAGAATAGGCATTCATATTTATGCTAGTGTAATTTTTCCTACTAATATATTATTCACATACATTTCATAATGTAAGAGAAAAAGTTCGCCCTTGGAAAGTTAAAAGCAATGTACCAACATTTTGGAAGGGATGCCTATAACATAAAAAGTCATCATTTATAATTTGGTTTTAAGGAATTAGAGAAGGAAAAGTTCATGCCTAAATACAGTAACAGGGTGTTAGTATTTCCATTGAATTATTTATAAATCTTAGTTTATTATGTCATGTAACAGATAGGAAAGAAATCTGATATAAAGAAATGTGTTTTTATATTTTCATGTGTATTCACATTCAGTGCACACATGTGATGGAGAAATTGGGTACTGCATATTCAAAAGGTGAATTCAGTGCCAACTCTGATGGGTCTGTCTGCTGTGCACTAGCAGCTAAGTTGGAAATGGGGTGAAAGTCTTAAAAGAGGGATTAAAAGTCCCATGGATTGCACTTGCATTATTGTGTATTACTCTGTTGAGGAATAACAGGTCAACACCACAGACAGCATAATGCCAACATGGTGTGGTGAAGGTCAGTAACAGGCCTGCCCAGAGGCCCAGCAGAAAGCCACTACTGAAAGCCCTAGGATTGTGGAGAGCCCAGATTATAAATGATATCCTTTTAATCTTTTTCCATGATTCTCTAAAGCCGCTTATGTGAACAGCTGATAACTCATGCCTCCTTGTTTATGACAACTATTATATTAAGGGTGGAGTAACTCCAAATTTAATCTATTGTTGACATTTCTGTAAAAAATAACCTTGTCATCTTCCCACAGGAATATTCCCATATATTCTTGGTTCTTCAGTCTAAACCCTCAAACCTCATCAACCTCTTTTGTCTTGTGACAAGGCACATACTCATTTATATAGCTGCAATGTATTTTATTATTACTGGGTTTCTTTGTTTTATGTAGGAAGGTCAAAGAAAAGCATAGTATATTCACTCTGACATTAAGGTTGGAAATTTGTGAACCATTATAAAAGAAAATGAAAAATTCATTTGCTGAATTTTTTATATTGCAAAAGTACTACTATTTAACACATTTATCATTACTTTAATGAGCAGCATTGAACAGGGTGAGAGAAAAGAGAAAATTATCTTATAATAGTCTGCCACAACCAGGATAAGAATTTCACATGTCTTACCAATACATGTGGAAAACAAAAAGTAGCTGCACTATTGAGGCACATTTTGCATAGTGAGGTTCTAATATTTGGACTTTTTTTTATTAGAAAATTGTATTCATTTTAAATTACTATATTCCCTTGTCAGGTAGATACTCAACATGATATCCATATCCATATATTTTGGTTCAAATGTAAGAATTCAACTCAATGAGTAATATTTTTTGTTTTCTTATGAATGAACAATTAGTAAGCAGGTATGCTTTATGGGGGGCCATGACAACTTCTGGTTCTTAAAGTAGTTGTGAGCATTCAGAATGTTCACATTCTTCCAATATGTGTGTCTTTTCTATTTTCTTGAAATGACAATTATTGTTTTATACTAGGGTTTTTCAAAACTCAATGAAACTTATATTAGTTAATGATAGGCAAAGTTGATATAACAAAAAGACTAGAAACGTGATTTATTTCATCTTACATAACAGTTCTGACTTAAGTGATCTAGGACTGAGGGATGTCTGTGCCATCCCAATGTAAGGCTTTAGTGGTGGCCCCAAGTGGTGTTATTTCCGACCATTGGGAAGAAGAGAAAAAGAAGTACAGGCAGAAACACTTAAGGAAGTGACAGGAAGGCACGTCTATCACTTCCACTCATAGTCTGTTAATTTAAATTTAGTAACAGTACCACATTTCACTGCAAGAGAGATTGGAAGATATAATCTGCGGGTGGGTAGCTTTGGCCCAGCTGAAATCCTAAGGGTTCTATCACTCTAAGGAACAAGGGGTGACAGAAGACTTCATCACCATCTACCTCTCTGTTTGCCTGAGTTAAACTCCTGGCCCTCCTCTCCTGCATAAAACATACATACCTCTACAACAGACAAGCATAAATACGACCCAGTTACTGCAACCAGTTCAGTCTAGCCTTTGATGCTTGTCCTCTTCAGCAGGTCAGGTTGTAGCTGTTTGATGTTCACCAAACTTAAACTAAAAGGTGAGGCATTTTCTCAGTTACCCCTAGTACCTGATGTCAAGAAGCAATAGGAAAATCAAACTTCCAGGTTCAAGTAGAATATCCAGAAGTTATTGGTCTGGAGTAGTTGCCAAACCCTTTTGGTAGAAATTGTAAGGCTTCACTGCCCTGATAGGAAGATGAGTTCCTTAATGGACCCATCTTGCTGCTTTTGCCCCTGAAGTTATTACCTTGATCCTTGGCTTTGTCCTCTGGGATGTTCTTCTGTTATCTTCTCTGGTCATATTTGAAGAAGTTGTTGGAAATTATGCTCTAATGGGCACTGTTTATCTTTTATGGCCAGCTTCTTGCTTGTGTAGCCTGGCATTAAAGACAAATAATTGTCTTCCTAATCTGTGGAACCAATGTTACCCTTACAGGAAAATGGGTCTTTGCAGATGTGGTTGAAGATTTTGACATGTGATTATAATTCTAGATTATTTGGGTGGACTCTAACTCTAATCTCAAGCATCCTTATCAGAGAAAGGCTGAGGGAAATGGTATACAGAGAAGAGGAAGGTGATATGAAGATGAAGGTAGAAATTGGAGTGATATAGTCAAAAGCCAGGGATTGCTGGTAATCCCCAGAAGCCAGGAGAGGATCAAGGAATGGATTCATCTTGAGATGCTCCAGCAGAAAACAACCTTGCTTGATCTTGGGATTTTGCACTGCAGAACTGTGAAAGAAAAAATTTCTGTTGTTTTAAGCCACCAAGTTTGCATTATAGTCAGCTCTCCTTATCTGTGGATTCCACAACCCCGGATTCAACCAACTCATGATTAAAAATGCTGAGAATAAAATCATGTTTGTACTTGTCACTATTTTCTAAACAATACAGTATAGCAGTTATTTCCATAGCATTTACCACATATTAGGTATTGTAAGTACTATAGAGATGATTTAAAATATACAGGAGGGTTTACATAGGTTATATGCAAATACTACAAAATTTTATACATGAGAGTTGAGTATATGTAGATTTTGCTATTTTTAGATTTTGAATCCATAAAGGGGCCTTGGAACCAATCCCCCATGGATACCAAGGGATGACTGTAATTTGTTATAGTTATCACAGGAAACTCATATGCTTGGGTTGACATTTATTTGGCAATAAAATTCCTTCAAAAACTTCACCAGGTCTATATGTGCCAGCAGTTCCATGTGAAAATAACCACACACACAAATTTCTTTGGGTCCTGATCCTTAAACCTGCAAAATCTCTTATTTGTTTATTAGGTTTGGTGCTCAATCTTTCTCTTTTTAAATTTAGTGTTAACTATTCCAAGATCATCAAAGGATAAGATATATCTTACTTTTGCAGCTGGATTTGTTCTGGGTGACAGTCTTGTTTTTAACTATTTGCTAGAGAATACAAAAACATTTGATTTTCCCACTGCTGAAAAGTGCCAAATTTCTGGTTTCTCATTTGACTTTGAATACAGGATACATACAGGTAAAGAACCTTTTCTAGAAGATTTTCCCCTTCAATTTCAGCTTGCCAACTGAAAAATTTTTACTTTAGATGAACTTTCTCATGGATCATAAAAGCAGAAAAATCAACTATCATATGGCAATGTTCTGACTTTCTGTACCTGGGTCCCCAGAACTGTAGATTCAGTAGCTACTACTGACCTTCCATAGTATAATAAAGAGTAACTTCCCAGCCATAGCACCTTTGTGCATATGTGTGGATGTCATGCCAATCTACTTTCAGTGCTAATTTGTATTTTCATGTTATTCACAGTGACTCTCAAATATGGTAGCATCAGACAGAAGTTTTCTAGCAGAAGAGTATAGAGGTGAGTGGGCTAGGATTAGTGGGAGATCTCAAGCATCTTTCAACATCCTTGGCTTCTAAGTTTCTTCCAGTTATTGGTGGGAAGGAAGAAGTGTCTTTAAGAAGGCAACCTAAGAATTATGAACATTTCTTCTTGTTAGCTCATATTCATCCTTGAGCAGCCCCTCTATGCCTGAGGAGTGGAATTGGTAACCAGGAGGTCACGTGTATAACTATATCCTAGGGTTTCTCTTACCATAAGGAACAATGGTAACAGGAGCCAGCTACCACTGCTATTTTTTTCTTAGTAAGCTTATTTGGCCACCTACATAGATAAAAGGCCAGAAAAACTGAAAAAATCTAAACATAAACAAATAGCATTCAGAGAGTCAACAAAGGTACTATAAAAATTATAGCATAGTCTGAAAATAGTGCTGTTGCCTATTCAGGCAATGAAGAAATGGCAGTCACATATTCAATTCCTGCAGCTCATGCATGATTTACAGTTCAGAAGTGTGCTTTGCCATTCAGTTAGCTAACGTTATTGAGCCCTGCATGGTGGTGCATGCCTGTAATCCCAGTGACTTGGGAGGCTGAGGCAGGAGGATGGTGAGTTCGAAGCCAACCTCAGCAACTTAGGGAGGCACTTAGCAACTCAGCAAGACCCTGTCTCTAAATAAAATACAAAAAAGGGCTGGGGATGTGGCCCAGTGGTTGAATCCCTAGGTTCAATCCCTAGTACCAAAAAAAAAAAAAAAAAAAAATTATTGAAAGACTGTGATGCTCTTCATCCCAGCACTAATTTAAAATATTAATTGCTCTTGAGTAGAAGTTTTCTAAATATTCTGCAAATCTTCAGCTACATTCATGGAGGACAGTAGGGTGGGGGAGAGCAAAGTGATTTATTGTGGCCTCTGTTTATTCAGCTGACCAATGTACCTTCCAGATCTTTACGATATTGGACATCAATGAGAGCTTTCGTGTGAACTGTTATTACATATAAAAATTGAATTTAGGAATTTTTCTATCAAAGAATATTGAGATCACATGATACTTTGTTAATCTATTACCTGTTATAATATACCATTATAGTATAATGTGTTAGAAAAGCAAAGAATCTCTTTAAAATGCTAGTTACCACATTATATTTTTGGCAAATGTTTGTTCATGGGTTTGCCTAAAGAATGTAGCAATTGAGTATGGTGGAAAATTTTTGATACTTTCATCTAACCTACATATATGAATAAACCTTTTATAAACTAAAGTATATTTTAGCTATTTTTTTCTGGCTTTTAGGATTACCAAAGTAACAAGAAGTAACTCATTTTATAAGTTAACTGGACTATTTTCCTTAGTGAATATACCAGTAATTCTTTGCAAGACCTTAAGTTTTCATGAATACAAATTATATGTGAAATATGTGATGAATGAGACATTAATTACAACATCAAAACTTTATATACTTATAAATATAAGTATTTTGCATACACAGGCTTGTCTTTGTTTTGATATAATGAAAATTCACAAAGAAATTGGTGTTTGGATTATGATCTAATCACGTTTATAAGTATTTGTTAAATCCTTGAATGACACATTGGATAACATAGTGAAAATTGACTGCAATTTCTCATATCTAATGATGGTTAATAGTTCAGAAAACAAGCTCAGAATTCACACTCTTATAATGGGGATATGCCACTGTCAAATCACTTAGATATAATTACAATTTCATAGTCATAATGACTAAGTGTGTGCAATTAACAAAACCAAACTGAATGAGTAGTAAATGTTGTGAAAATGTATTTGAGTGTTAAAAAACAGAAAACATAATATCCATTTATTCTTTATTTAAGGCATACCACACAATGTTTCGATATACATAGTAAAATGGTTACTATTACCAATCATCTATTTCTACCCTTACCAAATTTTCAGTATGCAGTACATTATAACTCTAGTTCTCATGGTGCACCATAGATCCCCAGTAACTGCCACTCTTTGGTCTCTGTCTTCCCATTTCCTCATCCCACCCCAACACCCTGACCGTAGGCTTTACTGAAAGGCAACATAATACAAATTCCCTCTTTCTCTCAAAGAAATATCTAAAAAGCCAAAATCAAACAACTGAATATAATACCCATAATGAGAATATAGTGAATGAACTTCTGTTGTGGCTAAACTCACTTCCTTAAGATGTAATTTTGCATTAAAATATTTCACAAGGCTCCAGTGAGGTAGTAAAATGTGTTTAGCTTTAGGTTCTCTGTGTTAAAAAGGGGTGCCAATTTTTGTGACTAATTTCTACACATGGGTCTTTGAAATACATTTTGGATATGAGTGAAAAGAAGAGGAAGGAAAGAAACTGGGCTTCAGATAATCCTGTATACTCCAGACTTGACCCAGGGTTAATAAAATCATGCATGACTGGCTCCTCCATGGGAAGCAGGACTATCTGAGATAAAGTGCTTGGTTTAGTAATGTTGTTGTTTATAGTTCAGTTATCTAAATTTGCTTGTTATTGAACTTTAGTCTGATCCTTTGGCTTTCTCTTACTTTTTCCTACTATTATTTTTTACTTACATAATATTTTTGACCTCCCTATAAACTAATGTATTCATGTTTCTGGTAGGTCCCTTTAGGAAGCAAAATTCTGAAAACCAGAAACAATGTTTAGCTCATTCTCGTTTCTTAGAAAAATTCTATAGAAGATGCTTAATACACATTCTGTGAATCATTATGAATTTAAAAGTTTTTTTCTTTTTCCATTCTTGTTCAAAAAAGGCAAGATATGAATTTCTTCCCAGAGTACTTTGTTTTCCAAAATTCTTACATATATGTGCTACTTAAAATTCATTAATAGGTAAGATACCTTCAATCTTCAATTGAAGGCACAGGAGACTTGATTATGTACTTTCTCTTTTCCCAGTAGAGTGTTTAGAACACATACTGGAAAAAAAAGAAAAAAGAAAGAAAGAAAAAAACAAAACAAAACAACAACAACCAAATAATTAGCACCTTTACCTTCTCAGAATTTTCACTTCTTTTCTTGGAAGTTCTTGCTCTCAGATTTTGGTACCATAATATTTTCCTTACACCTGACACGAGTTCACCTAACAGGGTGAGGACTGTCTCTATTTCAGAATACACTTCCTGAGGAGGCTTTGACCAGAAGGTGACACTCTGAAGTCATGAGCATGAGCAGGCATGTGTTACCACACCAGTGTGCCAGGAGGGTAGGACGGCATTCAGATACTGTTCAAAATGGCAGAGTCAAAAGGACCTGCAGGGTTTTCCACCCAGCTCTTTTGCTGGTCTAAGGTCTTTGTTCTCAATGATGATTGTTGGGGGAAGAAATCATCTTTGTACTCTGTTTAGGAGATCTGTGATTCATGAAGCAAACTCAGACCATGTGTTGAAGTTTTAATAGTTTTATCTAAATTCAGCTCCATACAGACCATAATTATTGTAAATTTCTTCCAGATTGTGACATGACAATGTTAAGTTTCTGTTTCTGGCATTGTGAATATTTTTATCTTCTTTTGTGAAATTATGAGTATTTAGAGAACTGGGAAAGGGATTGATGTGGGGACTGGAGACAATAAAATTTATGGTCATAAAATTGCACGAGTCTATTTAAATAAAATTAATGTGTGTTTATATATAATATATATATAGCCCATGTCTTGAGTGATAGTTTTACTCAAATACCTCTGTATATATACACATATACACATGCTGAGAGAAGGGAAAGTGTGTTGCCAGAGGGATAAATACCCAAATGTAAATAGTTGTTTCCCAAGTGTTACTTTAAAGGTGAATAATTTAAATTTAAAAAATTTTCTATTTATTATAATTATGTTGTGTTTTTTGAAAACTGAGATGTTATCAGGGGACTTGATTCTCCTAAATTCTAAATAAGATTGCTTAGAGTCTCCCGTTTCACACAATATGGTTTTCCAAAGATTTGTCAGGGCAAGGGTTTATAGTCTCATGCTCACCTTTCACTGAAAACTCTTGTGTTCCCAGATTTCATTTAACACAGGGACTTTATCCCCCTTGCTTGCTGCTTTCTGCTATTATGTGGGATCTTAAATATGAACTTCAAGATTTAGCCCAATTTCCATAAAGTTATTCTCATAGAGCAGCCATGTTCAATTGAATATACTACAGCCTGAGGGAGGGAAAGGAGAGCTTTATTACATAGCTGTGCAATAATTCAAATTATGTTAGAAGTTTTTGGTTTTCTAATTCTCTGTAAGGTGGGATTTTTCGTCAGCTGTTTCACCATCATAGATGATGACCTCACACCCTCCCCATGTCTCCTTTGCACCTCCTTTTGTCCCTATATGATAAGGTAGCATGGAGTATAGCTGGGTGGGTTCTTTGTCTCATGAATTCAAAGATTGAAATCCAGAGACATGAGGGTGAAAGCAAAGTAACAGGACTTATTAGAGTAATAGGAAGCAGAGCTGCCTGGGGGCCAGGGTCCCATGAGAGGGTTGCCAACAGTTATCATTGTCTACAGAGGGTCTTTGAGTCCCGTCATACCAGGGCACCTGGTGTTCACATACCGCCTGCCCAATCTAGTCTGGATGCTAGGCACCAGATGTCTCACTATCAGTTTCTTAGGCTTGCATTTGGCATCTGTGTTCTTTTTACTTTGTTACACAGCAATCTGACCTTGGTGGGGCTCAAGTTTTCCATTTGCCTAACTCGGCTCTTTCTCTTGCCTCTATAGCACAGGCAACTCCAAACTTTTTTCATTCTGTTCTATAGAGCAGTATAGTTCTTCTCAGTCCTCATCCGGAATTCATTATGATGCTCAGAGCAAAAGCACCCCTTCGGAAAGAAATGCCAGACATTTTGGTTCAAAATAGCACATTGGTACTTTCTCCCATTATGCTTCCTTACTTAGAAGAGTAAGGATGAAGATGGTTTTATTCTTTTCTACTAGGCTCCTTCTTCCTCCAAAAGGTGGATGATGGAATATAAGAAAGCAGGCTTTTAACTTGTTCCTTGTTTCTCATTTTCATGTTCAATTGTATTAGATTACCCAAAGACATCAGCTGTTTAACAACGTAGGGGGATTTGGGTACAGACTGTCTGAGGACACACAGGTCTGAAAGTTGGGATGGTGATCCCTGGTAGAGTGACATTATTGTCAGCATGATAGTATGGAAAATCAACAACTAAACAGATTTGTCTTTCCCTTTTGTTCTGATAGTTGAAATTTTAGACATTTTTTTTACAGGGTTAAACTTTAGAGAATTAAAAAAGCAAGTCATGATCTTTTTTTTTCCCAGGAGTGGACATTACTTTATAATTTTACAAGTGCAAACATATTTCAACCTGTTCTTTCTATTTAATCATCTCCGGATGTATGACCTGCAATAGGTTCAAAGATGGATCAGGTGGATAAGAGTATAAGTATTTCTTAGCACAATTTATTTGAAAATTTGGTTGGTTATAGGTGAGATTTCTGTTCCAAGTTGACCTTGATTTGAGATGGTGCCTATAACATTTGTTTCCCAGAACTATTCTGTATATAATTTGCTGTCCACACTGTGATCTGCTAATGTGGTGGCAGAATTTGTGTGACTGATAATTATGTGCTTTTACCCACCACTGTTAGGACATTGAACATGGAGTGTACTCTGGGTTCCTGACCCAGACATCAGGGTTTTATGTTATTTCTGGACTATTATTGTTATAATCTCCAGCCTGCATTTTTCCTTTTGTTACTCAGAAGCAACTGATAAAAATCTGTCATCCATTGTCATCTTACTCTTTCCCTAGTGCAATATTTCCCAAACTGTGGTGATAAAGTGACATTAGAAAGTCAGAGTCCCACCCTAGACCTACTGAATCAGATTTTTTAGGGACATCATATTGATGTATGGAAAATATTAAATTCTGATATCTGCCTGGTCTTGAGGGGGGAAGTTTCTTAGATCTAAGGTCTCTCAGACATTCCAGAATTTTTAATGCTCAGATATGACTTTTTTTTTTTTTTAACTTGTTCTCCTTCCTCTACCTTTCTCTCCCCTTCAGGATATGAGCTGGAGAGGGGAGGCAGGACATGTACAGACAAGAGAGGTCTTGCTCCATAAGCCAGTGATCTGGCTTCCGAATTCCCTTGGTGTGGCAAGTATTTAAAACCTACCTGTTTTGCCCCTCGTCTGAGTCTTTGATAGAACATCTTGGAGAAAGAGGAGCTTAGGTTTCTTAAACTCAGAAAGCAACCAGCTTGAGGTAAGCAGTCAGTATCCCTGACTGATAAATATTCACTTTCTGAAGCTCTCCTCACCACAATTTAGATTGAGTTTGGGGGATACATAAGTAGAGGAGGGAATCCTAGTATCCTAGTTTAGAATGTGTGTGCATAGCATTCCTTATTTTCAGCTTTAAGTTAAAGTTTCTAATAATTTCTGATTTGAGCCATGCTTGTGAACTCTGTTAATCCATTTATTATATTAGGCAATTATTGATTTTTATTGTTTTTTTTTTAACATGTTAAGATCGATTTGTCCATGTTTTAGTTTATTACATCTCTATTCAATAAGTGAGATAGCCCTGGCATTCTTTTTTTTTTTCTTTGAACTAGTTTCCATATCAGAATCAGTTTCATAAGTAATGTTTTTGACTTTGTATGTTCTGTGCTCTAGAAGGGGTTCTGTGCTCTAGAAGGGTCCATGAAGCACTAGTATTTACTACCTGTAGTTGAAAGTGTGGTGGATCACAGATGATTCTGAGGCAATGGAGACAGGAAGCATGGTCTACTTGAGAGAGGGTCAGGGTAGCCTGAGTTCAAGAGGTGACCTATTTTTTCCCTGATACTGAGGATATTCCACTCTTTTCAGTCATTACTCTATATGCCTGCAAGTCACTTGGTGAGGATTATAAAGAATTGGATGCTCCTTTTGGATGGAAACAAAATGTGTCTTTCTCTTCCCAGGAAAAAGGATGAAAGAACTCGAACTTTCCTTTGACACATGGTACTGAAAAATTTGAAAGATCATTTTATCCCTACCATGTCACCATGGTAACTTGGACTTCTGTAGCTAATTGCATGCTTGCTTTATTCTTTCATTCCTAGTAGAATGAGCTGCACCTCTGCTGAACATTCTAACAACAAAGTAAGGCATCCAGAAATATAGACTGATAATTCTGTGTATGGAAATTTATACTAAAAAATAATTATTATGTATATGTGGGAAAGGGAAGAAGTAAATTTGTGAGTCCTCAAATTGAAATTGAATACATTGTGTTTATCTTTATTGATGTTTTGCTTTCCTGCATCATTTGGCTTTTGGTTAAAAGGATGAGGGCAACATTATACCCTTTGTTCCTTTTGAAGTCAACCTACCAGTAAGTGAAACCACTGGAATGGATATCAAATTGTGGTTTGGGCAGTGAGAAATCTGTATCCCTCAGAGGTAGTTGAGTATTCTTTTAGTGAGATGCGGAATTAATTTAAGAGGGGTCTATAGTTTAAACTTTTTGAGTAATTAATATTTTATTTCCAATGATTGTGTTATAAATAGGCCTCATGTTAGGCTGATATATTTTTAAGTGCTTGAAGCACAAAACTGATAAATATAAAACTCAAATTTTCTCAAGAGAATGTAGCATTTGTCTCACTTCAGTAAAGAAGAGAAAAGAACCTTGGAAAAATGCTGTCTATGTATAAGTATGCACATAACTGTAGAATTATTATGGAACCATTCTGTTCAGTGAATTGCAGTTAGTCAACATGAAAACACATTTAGCAAAGATTTATAGTACCAATCTCTCAGCTATTGAGGATATGTCATAGGTAACAGCAATTATACTTCAAATTCTGATAAGAATACCTTATATCAGTTCTTTTTGAGTATAGATGAACTTATTTTATTTATTTTAAAATTAGAGAATGAACTAGTCTTGGGTAATTAATTTAACTTTGAATGCAGAAAAGTAAGTGATAGCAATACAATTATTATTATAGGTAGAGTGGCTAGAGATTCACTACTGTTCACAGGGAGGTTGTAGTTGTTTCATGTTATAAGCTGGTTATACTAGACCACAATGAACTGCATTCTACTTTACCATTTTAAATAACATTTAAGAAGAATGTTATTTAAAATGGTAAAGGGAACAATGTGTTTAAGTTGAAGAGTTGAGGTAGTTTCTGAATGGAGGGACCAATATCTCTTAGTGATATTACATGTCTAATATTTTAACTCTAGATCTAATTTTATCATCATGATAGCTTTGGGAGGGAAATAGAATTGAGTTCATTTTACAAATACGTGACTTCAAGACTCAAGTAGTTTGCCAAAGTTCAGAAGAGGCATTCAGGTGCAAGTCTGCTGGTCTTTAGAGTGTGTTGGTTCTTTCCACAAAGGATGGAGTGCAATTGACTTGGAGGAGTATCTATAAAAAAAGATCATGATGCTCATTTTGTTCTTTTAATTCTTGAACATTAAGAAGAATACAATGAAGGACAGTTGGGGTCAGTGATTTGAAATATTTCTTTGTGGCCTTCTTCCCCTCTCTGTGGCTTCTATATAAGATGAGAAAGTGATCTGAGTTATCATAGTTCACTTGAGGGAAAGTGGCCTAAGAGACTTTTTAAGATAATTAATAAGTTTGACTTCACCCCCACTTACTTATCATTCTGTGAATGTATCTTACCTGGTATCCACCTGGGACATAGTGACTGTGATCTAGGGACAGACCTCACGTTCCTTGGTCATACTACCACTCAGAACTACCTTAACTCACCCAACCCCCATTTACACTGAATGAAAAGTGAAAAATTCAGCAAAAATGGCAGTGTGATAGTTTATAGAATTGTGACTAAAACTCTTAGAAAACAAGACTATGAAAGGCATGCAGATGGTAAAGAAGTTAGAAGTAAAGTATATGGGGATGAAAATTCTGCTTATAAAAATTAGAAAATAAAAATAGAAACTGAAGAGAATTGTATGTGAATGTAACTAATCCTGAGGATGTAGGGAGTCAAGCCAATCTTCTCTGATAAGAGACCCAAGGCCCATATTAATAGCTATATTAATGTAAAAAGGAACTTAGGTAAAATCATGTTGGAATCTGCTCTCCCTTAGCAACACTGTCCAGTCTTAAATCTCTCACATCTAAGCAATAATATAGTTTGAATTTATTTTTCAACCCAGAAGTATTAACAATTGCATGTTGCTCAACCTTCTGCTATTGGCCTATGCGATCCTAGGAAAATAGGAAAGTGAATACAGGGGAACAAAAAGCAAATGTGAATATTTTTGTTTAATTTAGGATAATCATTAAATTTATTATTTAAAATGGAATATTTAGGAAACACATTAAGTATAAATATATAGTTTTTATTTATTAGACTTACAAGGGTTAAATGATAAAGTATATAATTGTAGGTGAAGTGCTTATAAATCAAATATATTAAATGTATAAATCTAATTTAAAATATTGAAAGAAATTTAAGTTAGATTAAGAGAGATACTTAAGAGAGTTTGATTTATTCAACTTTAATGAACTGCTAATGGAGATTAAAAAAAATAATTAGGAGCCAGACTGGTTGGATTTGAGTTTGGGGGCTGGTTGTCATGTATTGACTTTGTGATTTTGTACTTGTAACTTAACCATCTTGTGACTCAGTTTCCTCTTTGTAAAATGCAGTTGATAATTGTACTTCACAGGGTTGTAGGAGGATTAGGAGTTAAACTTGGAAAGTGCTCAGAACACAGCTCATATGCAGTAAGCCCTCTGTGTACGCTTACCCTTGTTAACAGCACCCTACTTATCTTTGGTCTTTCACCTCCCTCAGCAAAGTCCCCTACATTCTCCTTCAGCCCTCAGCCCCACCCACATCAGGGACGGTCTCTTAAGTTCTGATGAGGCCACTACTTCCATTTCCTAACGCTTAGAGTGGGCTTTAAATGTAGTTTGTGTCAAAGCCTTTTTGGGGTTAAAAGAACACAGTTCTAAACCAAAAAGCAATTCCAATTGTGAACATCATTTGCATTTCTTGAACTCCATATGGGTACACAGAACCACAACAACATTTATTAATTCACTATTTCCTCCCCAACCTCCTTCCCTCATATTCCCAGCCTGATCACACTACTTTCTTCCCCTGCACACTTTCACCCAGCTTAAGACTTGAAAACTCTGGTCCTTTTCCATTTCTTCATTTTTTGATACCATGAAAACCCAAAAATTCCTGTTTTGACAAGATAAATTCTTTCTCAAAGGATGGTGAGAATAAGAACCTGAGTGCTTAGTATTTGTTGAATACTTCAGTAATCTTTGTTTATTTCACTTAAGTAATGTTTGCATATTGGTAAAACATTTTTGAATGATTTTTATTGATTAGAATAGCAACTATCAAAGTAATGTAATTTGATCTGATGAATTTATTTGAAGGAAATAACATTTTTCAGTACCATGTAAACTAGATTGTTATTATCTTCAGGGTACAACCAGGGAAATTCTTCTCATAGTTGGGAGCACTAACACTTTTTCAGATATGTTATGTGCCTGGATTGCATGTACATTTTGCTTTTTTATTGCACTAGGGTAGACATTATCATTTCCATTTCCATTTCAGCTCAGGAACTCAGAGAGTCTTAGGGATCAACCAGAGTTCATGGACTCCAAGACTCTAAGAGATAGAGTAGGGGTCCTAACTGAGGCCTAAGGGTCTGTAACCTGCAGACCTTCATATCTTACAGCCTCTGAGGATGTGGGCATGACCCCTGGAATCTACCCTACACCTTGCCTGAGTTTTGTATGTTAGTCTACTATCAGTGTGCAAATTTTATAAAGTTAATCTGATGAAAGCTGAAGTCCTACAGAACTTTCATTATTTTTTCCTTTGGCATGGACTGAATCACATTTTGTATTTTCTAAGTAATATGTGAACATATTTAAGAATGTTTATATTATAAGATTTTCTGTTCACATGAAGTTCTTTAAATTTAGCTCCCTTATTTCCAAATAGGTTTTTCAATATAGATACTGCCAAAGTCTTATTTAATGAAAACATGATGAATATTGTAAAAAAAAAAGTTAGTAATATGAACAGATTTGGGAATGTTACAATGTGAATTTAAGCTTATGAGAATATATGAATAAAGTGCTTCAGGTATGTATGCTCATGAAAAAGAAATATTTTGAGGAATGAGAAAAAGAATACTTTCATACTTTTTGTTCATACTGCTAAACATTATCTATTCACAATAAATTAAAATAGACTAGAAAACTTCTGAATTTCAGAATGGAACTTACTAATATTTTCTCGAAAGAAGTTTTATCTTTAACAGGAAAACAACATTCTAATTGACCATAATTAAAAATAAGTCAATTTGATCCAGAGGCTGAGCACAGTGTAGACAACAGTTGAAAATGTGTTACAGCAGAATTAAGTATTTAGAAATTATTTTATTTTCATTGGTGAATTTTACCTATTTTTTTCAGGAAAAGAAAGAGCTAAAAGTGAGTGAGGGTACTGTGAATTTGGGTACCCTCTGTGCATAGTTCACAGCGACAGACTGATGAGACCTGATTGGCATGTGAAGTAGCAGTATGTAATTCTTAAGAGTGGAACAAGGGAGAAAGAGATATTAGAGAACATCAATGAGATTTATCTCAGAAAATTATTCTTAGAAAGAAAAGCAGTATGTGGGCAGTGATGGGAAATTAGAAAAATTAAGCTTACATAAACTTATTATTAAAGAGAACTATAGATTTTGATATTTGAGAACTGACATTGTTAAAATGATTTTACTGGCTTCCGGAAAACATTCATTTGAAACATTAGACTTTATTGATTTTTCTATTTCCTTTCCAAATTCTTATCAGTTATATGAAAATTATTCCACTGAAACTGATTGGATGGTGTTAGTGGGCAAAATGACAGAAGAAGAATGAATTACAATGTCAAATTCTACTATATTGAGTCATGTATCTTTAGGAATTTGAAAAGAGAAGATATGTTAACTAAAAGTAGTAATCACAGGTATTTTTTAAAAAAGAATCTTATTTCTCTATTGTAGAAAAAGAATCTGAATATTTTACATGGGAGAGATATAGAGATCATCAAATGTTTCCACACACTCTGCTTTCTTTGGTGAATTTGTAAAGTTTAAAGGCTGGACATCACAGTAGTCTTTTTTTATATAGAGAACCCAGAGAGTTGTGGTTTATGGATTTAAATGAATTTTTTGCCAAGTAATGTGGGGTTCAATATTTGATAGAATATTTAGTTTTCTGTAAATCCAAAAGTTCTGCATCAATGGAATGCCTATTCCTTTCAACAAGTATGGCCTCTCTGAGTGACCTATTAGTGGACAAATCTGAGAGGGATTTAGAAAGCAGGTCAATAATAATATGAAATTTTTTGGATGTGTGAGCAAGAAAGGGATCAAGAATGATTCTAATTTCTAATTGTTGAAAATTTGCTGATAATATTTGCAGTTTAAATACTGCTGCAAAGGGGATGAGAGTTAGTATGAATGTCTTGAAAGACACAGACTCAGTTTTGGAATTATTACATTTTCAGTGCCTTAGTCTTTTTTTCCCATAGCCATGACAAAGTGTTTGAAATGAGTTACATTTTAAAGGAAAGAGTTTTTTTTTTTAACCTACAATTTGGAGGCTGAAAGTTTAAGATCAGGTGGCCCCCTCTGTTCAGCCCCTGGTGAGGGCCTCCTGGGAAATGGCATTGTAATAGTGGGAGCAGGTATGGAAGAGATCACACAGTGAGACAGGAAGTCAGATTCAGGGCAGAGGCTGCTCGTTAGTTATTTATTGCAATTTTTCTCAGAAACATATTGGTTCTGTGATAATTATATTAATCCCTTCCAAGGGCATCATCCCCAATGACCTAACCATCTTTCATTAGGCCCCCACCTCTTGAAGTTTCCACCATTTCAAAACCACTACACTGGGGACCAAGTTCTAGCACACAAATCTTTGGGGGGATATACTCAAACCATACCCAAACAATTGCAGCACCTATCAATCTTTGGAACACAGCTGTTAAATATTCCCTAATCCTACATGTGATGGTCCCTGGGAACAAAGTATAAATATTATCTTCAGGAAACTTATATGGCATTTAAAAAAAATCACTTTTTGCCATGTGTCTTGTGGACTTAGAAGTAAAGCTTCTAGTCCAGTGGGCATTAGAAAATAAAGTTATTTTTAATTGTTGCTGTTTTCTATTATTCATACATGAGTAAACAAAATGGAAGGGTTATCTTTATCTGCAGAGTTACCTCTTGAGAAAAACAAAATCTTGCTTTTTGGGCATGAGTTATTTGAGGTTGCTAAAAAATGGGCTGGGGTTGTGGCTCAGTGGTAGAGCACTTGCCTAGCATGTGTGAGGCACTGGGTTTGATTCTCAGCACTACATATAAATAAATGAATAAAATAAAGGTCCATCAACAGCTAAAAAATATTTTAAAAGGTACTACTTCATATAACAGAAATAGCTAAACTTTGACATATTGTTTGGTCTGTGGACCAAGAGTGTAGGAAACAGAATAATTGTAATCCAAACTTTATAAGAACTATTATGCTTTACCTAAAAAATCTTATTACATATAATCAATATCATTCATTATCTGTAAGACATTGATTTCTAGATATTTTTTTCAGATCTTCAGTTTCACAATTCATTAGTGAATATTTCTTTTACCCTTTCAGGCTTAAGTTACTGTTTGGATGTAAAACTTTTAATACATATTTTGGAAATAATTTTGGGGGGGAGGATGGAGGACTCAGAATCATGGATTAGAGAGGTTTCAAAAGATTTTATTTTGAAATTTTAAGAAAGTAATGATAAATTTAAAAAAAAAATGTGTGTTTATATATATGTGCTTGTGTGTGTGTGTGTATGTTTTCCAAAGTGTGTTTAGAGGCAAGATTTTGATTAAATCTTTTCTGTGACAAATAGGTGAGGAAAGTAGCCCCAAGTAAGTTCATTTTTTTTTCAGATCAGAACACTGTGGCTCAAAGTTACCTTCTATCTGGAGTTCAGATGAGTGAGCCATCTCTACACACTTAGTTCATTTCTGCTTCTATTCCAAATGGATGGATTACAAGGTAGAGTGAATATTTTGAGCAAGAAATATGATTTTTGACAAGCTTAGTAGAACAGCTATGGATTGGGGCAGTTAAGTCTTCTATTAACTTTATAAACTCAAAAAACCTAAAAGTTTCTATGACTGTGAAGTAATAATAGAATTGGGTGGAAATGGTCACTTAGTAGCTATAGTGTACCCTTAAGTTGGGAAACAAACATATTTGCTGTTTCTTGATTTGTATTTTAATACAATGTTCATAAAAATGATTAAAGTTAGCACTTCAAAGAAAATTAAAGTTTCCCTTATCTCCAGCTGTTTAAAATTCATCTTGGTAAAAGGTATTATTATTTTTGTATAAATACATAAAAATCATTCTTATGCTTCATACACCTGTCTGTGTCATGTAAATATACATGAGGAGAGGGAAGCAAATGCATCCTAAAAAGCCTTAATCCTTGCAAACCAGGCCTTCAATCATGAGATACTCATATCTCTCTTTAAGTCACAGACAATCCTTCAGTTTTGAACTTTTTGTTGTTTTGATGTACTGTAAAACAGAATATTAGATTTGGGGTTGACCCACAGAACTGTTTTAAGTAAAGTACTTGTATGTTGACAATATATTTATTCAAATTTTAAATAAATAGAATTATTTTAAATAAACAGAGTTATTTCTCAAAGATCTATATGCTACATTTTGGGAGCTCAATCAACTGGCCTTTTTATTTTTAAATGAAAGGCTATAATTTTTATGATGATTACAGAATGCTGGTGTGTGTATTTATGCATAAGTTATAGGAATAACAATGTAGAATACAGCTGTCCTACAAAATACTGCTTAATCATTTTAGTTTGATGGATAAGAAAATTATGCCTCCAAACTGTGAATTGCAAAATCTCTTGGGAGTAAACAATTTGACACAAATGTGACATTTTAAAATGAAATTGCATCAATAATGTGGCGAGTCCTCCAGGTTTCACTGGAATCACAGATAGTGATTTGGAGAAGAGCTGGGGCTGTCTGTGCACCTGCTTCAGTAACTGTGCTGCTCCTTATCTGGCATGGTGTCAAATAAACTTCAGGAAGATTTAAAGCCACAGAGATAAGTGTGCAATTGAAAATGCATTCCTATTATGCATTTAAAGCAATGTGATACTACCTGTTTTCTAAACGGAATTTTAAGCAGCTGGGGCTATTGGGATCTCATTTCCTGGATTTAATGCTAATTTTCCCTGATTATTCTTATTATACTTCATTGTAATATTCCATTTAAAAACATAAATTTGGAATTATTTTAAGTGATTATAGAGTTGGGGATTACTAGCAAGAAGTTGAAAAGCGATTTCTATACCACAAGCTTATTTCTGTATTGCTGATTTTTCTTGCAAGAGTTATAGCCTAGCAAGACTTAGAAATATGAAAATACCTGGTTCCATGTGGTGTGCCTGAGATCAACTTATGACTTAAACCTAGAGACAAATGGTTTTCATATGCAATTTCCTGCTGTGTGTGCTGATTTAACACATACTTTCCAAAATGTATTGTTTCCATTTGTGTGTGTATGTGTATGTGTATTTTAGATTCCAGATGATCTGTATCATGTTCTGTAGGCCTATCACTCTTGGGGATGATCCTGAATACAGAACCTGGTTAAACATATTAATGAATCCTTGCTGGTCACTTCAGTGGTTTGGGCAAGTTTTTAACCTGTTAAGCCTTAGTTTCCTCATTATAAATGGATATAACAATACCTATCTCACAGTTTGTGATAAAATAGTGGAATATATGTGAAGCTAATTTTATAAACTATCTAGTCTTATGTAAGAATTGGGTTGAGACAGTGTTTCTCAGTTAAGTTGTGTAGCGGATGTTGGTCAGGTCAGGAGACATTTTGGTTGGTACAACCAGGGTTAGGGAGGGAGGTACGTTACTGGCACATAGAGGGTAAAAGCTAGGGGTGCTGCTGAACATCTTACATTGTACAGGACAGTGCCCCACAACAAAGAATTACCTGACCCCAAATGTTAATAGTGCTGTTGAGAAAACACTGGGTTAAAACATAAGATCTTCAAATATTTATGTAACTCTAAGGAATTACTTTTCCAGTCTTTCAATCACCTTTTAGTGACTAGAAATACCATATTTATTATTTAATTAATACTTTAATTCCAAGTTGATTAAAAATAGTAGTTCTCACTAAAGTTCTACAACTTATTTGCCTTAAATTTTGATAATATATATATTTGTGTTAAAGATCATACAAGAAAATATAATTATGACTCATGAATATTCTTTTTTTATTGTAAACAAATGGAGTACATCTTATTTCTCTGTACATGAAGTAGAGGCATGCCATTTGTGTAATCATACATTTACATAGGGTAATGGTGTTTGATTCATTCTGTTATTTTTTTCCTCCCCCCACCCCTCCCACCCCTCTTTTCCCCTCTATACAGTCCTTCCTTCCTCCATTCTTGCCTTCCTTCCACCCCCATTATGTATCATCATTCATGATGATACATAATGAATATTCTTTTGAATCAATGTTCACAGTTCCCACATTCATAGAAAATTTAGCCATTTTTAAAAATATTTCTAGTTATTTTCATATTATATACCCATAATCAAGCATTTGACTCTTAGTTCAGATGTGCTTCAGGGTTTAGAATCATGAATTTAGAGAGGTAATATAGTGCCCATTTTACATAATATTTATATATCATATCATATATAACACCCTATTAGGGTCTGGGGACATTTCCTGTAGTCAACACATTGATTTATTCAATAAATGTGTAAATAACACATTAAGTGAGTTAACTATCTCATGTCAATTTAAATCATGTTTTACTGCTAAAGGAATTCCAGTCAGGTTAAGTTTTGAAGTCAAATGAATTATAAAACAAGACTTCCAGTTTTTGGGAACTTTGTGAATTTTGGATTGTAAATAAGCTTCTATGAAAAAATATACCTAATCATACATATATAAAAAAATACACATACACACACATATAAAGACACACACACACACACACACACACACACACACACATATACACATACACATAATATCTCTTTACTAAGCCCAGTCAGTACCCCATATCTGTGAAGCCATGTCATATCACAAAAAGAATGACAGAGTATATCAATTTTTATTGTACCAAACAAATATGCATTCACTCCCAACCAATTCAGTAATTATTGGAAAGGGCATGTATATTTAAAACATGCACTGCCTTAATTAATGTACCAAGTTATTCTAGACTATATAAATAAGTGTCCCAGTTAATGAGCAGTTGCATCCAATTTTCACAGTTACAAGGAAAATACATCCTGCAAAATGAAAACACTCATAGAAAGGATGCAATTTATAACACAAGATATTTACAGAACTATAATTGGATATATCCAGTCTGAGAGTGGAAGTATTATTAGTGTCTGTTTTAATTAATAGTGAATAATATGTTCAGAACTTGACAGAGTTTCAGGACAGTATCATTTTGATGATGTATAATTATGCACCCAACTCTCACTGTATTCCCTTATGAATACTTAAAATCAATGACTTATTTAAAGAAGGAGATGGTGGTGCAAATACTTGAGAAACTTGGTAAGTGACATTATGAATTGGAAACGCAAGAGAATGCATCTCAAAGGCAAACTTTATAGACTGGCATGGAATATGTGTAATTCTTACTGAGATATATAGATGAGTATCTTTCTCCCAGGACAGTTCTTCAGGGCTACTTAATATTGAATCGTGCAGATCTGAAGTGTTTCAGAACTATGTCTCATTACATCTTTCATATTTGATAGGCGGATTGGTCCTGCTTCCTACATCTTGTTCAAGTCAAACTTCTTTGATGTAGATTTCCTTGCAATATACTTACATGCTTGACACCCTTCTTAAATCTCCAGGAATGTGACAGTAGACAACCTGAAATACTCCCACTATAAAATATGTATAAATACAGCATTAAATATAAAAAGCTATTTTTAATCCCAGAGCAAGTAACCCAAAGAGGAAGAACACTTCCAACAGCTAAAAATGGGGTTGGAAACCAGTCCAGGAAGCACAGTTCTGAAAGAGTAGTGAATAAGGAGCTTAGAATTTCAAGACCTGGTAGGAGGAGACAAAGCTTTCAGTGAAGGGGTGGAACTGTAACTATTTCTTAAGTATATTTGAGGAAACAATATCTTCAAAGAGGTTTTCTTTCATAAAATAGTGGAACAGGGAAAGAAAAGATCATTGGCTAAGAAATATGAGATGTCGGCCAAACTTGGTTTTAATACTAGGTAGTAAATAAGTAAGTAAATAAATAAATACCTTTTCAAAAATATTGTAATCAGAACTGCCCTTCTATGGGTTGGGTTCTTGTTTACACAATGCACTGTACCTCTAAATCAGGAAATTAATATAAAAGGTGTCCTTGAGGTACAAAATGTGCTTGGTACCTCTAAATCAGAAAATTAATATAAAAGATCTTATGGCAAATGATTCCACATATTTCTATAGGAATAAACAGATAAAGTCCTATTCAAAATAGCTAATAATCCCAAGTTATAAAACATTCAGGGAAGAAATAAATCAACCAAGAATAAGTTAACAGACATAACAAATATGAGGTTTGACCCTTTAAACTTTTGAAATATCTATCATAGGCTGTAATATAAGTATTTAGAAATTTTAATGTAATAAAAAGAGAAAAATATACATGTAAAGATGAGATTAAAATACTGCCAAGACAATTTTATTTTTAAAATAAACAGTAGAAAGTACTAGGTGCTGGAAACGTTTGATGGTCAGTAGCTATCTAATGAAAATACTTCAAATAAAATTTGAAGAATATAGCTAAAATGATTTTAATAGAAATGTGTAGCCTGAAATTCTTATAATAGGAAGAAAAAAGCCTGAAACTCTGGCAGTCATTAATAAAAAAGAGACAAAAAGCTCTAATAAACACAATAGTGTAAATTATTGTAGAAAAAAAATGAGCAATATAAAGTAAATGCACAGTAAAGAAGATAAAAGTAAAAGTTGGTATTTTAATAAATAATAATTAAAATATTAAAATAGTCAATGTATTGGCATGTGCCATCAGGAATAAAGAAGGGGACACAAGTAGACAATATAAGATAAAGACATGTAATTACAAGAAAACAAATGTTCTAATTTTAGGGAAAATGTATTGTCAATAAATTCAAAAACTTGGATGGAGTAAGTTGTTTCTTAGAAATGCCAAGTTGTCTCAAAAAGAAATAGAAGCCTTGACATGTTAAAATAGATTAGCAATTAAAAATCTCTCCTGTCTTCAAAACCACTGTCCAACATGTTGGCTTAGGAAATGATTTCCTTGATAAGATTCCTAAAGCACAAGAAGTAAAATCAAGAATCAATAAATGGGATGGTATCAAACAAAAAAGCTTCTTTGCAGCAAAGGAAGCAATAAAAAATGTGAACAGATATCCTACAGAATGGAAGAAAGTCTTTACCACCAGTAAGGCATTAATAAGGCATTAATTTCCAGGATATACAAAGAACTCAAAAAACTTAGCACCAGAAAAATAAATAGCTTAATCAATGGATGGGCTACAGAACTGAGCAAATACTTCACAGAAGAAATATGAATGGCAAAAAAAAAAAAAAAAAAAAAAAAGAAAAAATGTTCAACATGTCTAGCAATTAGACAAATGCAAATTAAAACTACACTGAGATTTTTATCTCACTCCAGTCAGAATGGCAATTATAAAGAATAAAATAAGTGTTGGTGGGATGTAGGGAAAAAAGGTACTCTCATACATTGTTGGTGGGACTTCAAATTGATGCAACCACTATGGAAAGCAGTATGGAGCTTCTTTAGAAAACTTGAAATGGACCTACCATTTGACCCAGTTATCCCACTCCTCTGTCTATACTCAAAGGACTTAAAAATATCATACTACAGTGACACAGCCACGTCATTGTTTATAGTAGCTCAGTTCACAATAGCCAACCTATGGAAAAAATCTAGGTGTCCTTCACAGATGAATGAATAAAGAAAATGTGGAATATATACACAATTACATGAAATTACATGGAATATTACATGGTCATAAAGAAGAATGAAATAATGGCATTAGCTGGTAAATGAATGGAACTGGAGAATATCATGCTAAGTGAAATAAGCCAAACCTAAAAAACCAACAACTGAATGCTTTCTGATTTGTGGATGCTAACCCAAAACAAAGGAGGTCAGGGAGGGGAATAATAGAAATCCAATGGATTAGACAAAGGGAAATGAAGGGATGAGATCGGAGAGGGCAATAGGAAAGATGGTAGAATTAATCGGACATACTTTCCTAGCCTTGTATTTGAATATACTACCAGGGTAAATCCGCATCATGTATAATCACAAGAGTGGGATCCTAAATAGAATAAATTATACTCTATGTATATATAATCTGCCAAAATACATTCTACTGTCATGTATAAATAAAAAGAACAAATTAAAAAAAAAAGCACATCTGTGACAGTGAGCCTTGCTGGTTTTGTAGGCCAGTTTTTTCTAAAACAGGAGATAGATGCTATCAATTTCAGGTTATAGAAGCAGGTCATTATCAGTCATGTCCTAAAAATATATAAAACACTATATATGCTTTTCTCTTCAATTTTAGGCATATTGGGGTCTGAAATTCTATATGAGGCTTTGAAATTCCCAGTTCTTCTAATTAGCAATTGGCAGAAAAAGAATATCCAGACAAATAGGAAGGGTGCTTCATGAAGTACAAGGAGATTGATGAGTTGAAAGCTACTTTCCAAGTTCCTGTTAGTTAAAAATGAATGGTAGGATCACACACAAAAATATATGTTCATTACCTAATTAGATTACATCCAGAGGAGAATTTATATTTGTAGCCATCTTGTTTTTTCTTATAACCGTATTTAAGTGTCCTTATGTCCTTATCTACAGAAAATTGGTTTTAAGACATTATGTTTTTAAAGGCCTATGGTTGTCTTTGGAAGAACTTACTCTTTAATCTCAAATCCTTATGAGTTAATCATTTCTCATGGAAGATGACATCTAATCTGGGTTCTAAACTCCTTTCTCTACATATATGTTAGGAAATTTTTTTCTCTCCCATTTGTTTCTTTCTTTTTCTGGATGTAAAATATGTTAATTATGTTAATTAATTAATAACTTTTGTGTTTAAAAACAGCATGTACAAGTGTTTTTTTTTTTTCATTATAACACCATAAGTAGATCAGGATGATATGGGAAGGCAATTTACTAGTGAAAATATTTATTTATCTAGATGCAAAATTCCTAAGTTAAATATTTGGCAATTCGATTGTAGTGGGATGATCAGGTTGGATTTGTTCTAAGAATGCAAGGGTAATGAAGAATGAAATCTATTAATAGATTCAAGACAAGTCATATTATCTGAATGGATGGAGCAAAAGCTTCCTGTCATTAGTCATGGAATCTCTTGCCAAATGGGAGGGGTGATGAATGCTTCTACCAACGCTTTCTCAAGCATAGCCCCTCACACACTTCTCCCTCAGGAGCAGCAGCAGAAAGGACAGGTCTGCTCCTTTACTTGCCATGTAAGTGGAAGTTTTACTGCTCAATATTTAACAGTGGGTGAAGCCCAGAAGAGTGCCCTGGCTTTTTCATGCAGGGCTTTCAGGCTATGATTTACCTGGCTGATGCCAAAACCTAATCTTCTATCCTGGAGTAGTTATTATTCCACAGCTGCAGGTTCCAGGTACTGGATTTTGTCACAGAGTTAGCAGCGTTCTGAGTTCATGATTTTGGCTTAGTCTTAACTTTGATCTGATTCTGAGAGATTTTTCTGTACTTTTTATTGAGTTTAAAAGTGATTTAAAAGTATGTTCATTACATCTATCCAGCATCTATGTGATTTATGGCAAATAAGGACTTTTAACACACACTCCTTCTATGTATACTCATTTCTTTGTGTTAATAGTTGTAAATACTTTTCACAGTTAGGTCTTTTGGCAAGGAAATAAATCTTACTAAATAAAATAAGAGCCAGCACATATCGTAGTACCTGGTGCAGAATAGGTACCCAGTAAATACTTCTTTTGTTTTGCCACATATGTGCAAGTGCGAGTGAGCGCACACACACACACACACTCGCGCGCACACACACACACACCCCACTTTTGTATATGGGGGAACTGGTTCCAGGACCTCTCCAGGCTAGCTCCTGTGGAGCCAAAATCTATGGTTGCTCAAGTCTCATATAAAATGGTACGATTTTTGCATATAACTTAAGCAATCCTCCTGTGTACTTAACTCATCTCTATATTACTTAAGCTACCCAATAAAGTAAATATTATGTAAATAGGTGCTATGATTTGGATATGTGGTGTCCCCCAAAGCTCATGTGTGAGACAATGCAAAAGGGATAGAGGTAAAATGATTGGTTATGAGAGCCTTAACTGGGTGGTAGCTGTGGACAGGTAGGGTGTAACTGGAGGCAGTGGGGCATTGGGGCATGCCTTTGGGGTTTATATTTGTGGTGAGGAGAACTCCCCTCTCCTTCTTCTCTGGTAATATCTCCAGCTTCTTTCCTCCACCATACACTTCTGTTTTGATGTTCTGCCTCACTTCCAGCCCCAAAGAATACAGTCAGTCATCTATGGATTGAGACCTCTGAAACCATGAACCGCAAAATCAACATTTCCTCCTCTAATTGTTATCAGATCTTTTGGTCAGAGTGTAACAGTGGTCTACTTTATGCTTTGTATATAGTTCTTGCTGCTCTACCATTGTGACTTATTTTTAAAAGGGCATGTTCTCTTTCTCGCTCCCTCCTCCTCTCTAACTTTACCCTGTCCCTAATCTCAAGGGAAACAGGATCACCTTTCTTCTTCTTCCAAGGCAGAGTTATCTGTCCTTATGCACATACTCACCACAGGAATGAAGTAATTCAGACTTTGGGGATGGTACCAGAAGACATAGAAATGCCTATCTCCCAAATTAACAAGTGAATTACAACTCTGAATAGAGAACACATAGGATATAGCCTTTGAATTGCCTTTTAAAAAAATCACCTCTTCCTCCTGATGGGCAGAATCATGGTCTCTGGGACAGGAGTTCCCTGTGTTTCTCCTTTGATAGCAAAGCAATAAAACTTCTTTTTTCTTTTTTTCAAGATCATGTCCTTGGTTTTGCATTGGCATTGGGGACAAGGACTGAGCTTTCAGTAACAACAGCACTGAAAAAGCTGACTAAAACAGAAATTGGTACTGAGAAGTGGGGTCAATTGCTGTGACTTACCTGACCATGTGGTTTAGAAGTTTTTGGAACTTTTTTGAATTTGTGGGAGGAATTTTGCAAAGTTTAGCAATGCAAGCTGGAAAAGCTTTAGAATTGTAAGTGGACCTTAATGGATGATTCCCATGGGAGTTTGGAAGACCAGAATGCCAGTAATATTGGGGATAGCAAAGACTGGGGTCATGAAATTTCAAAGGAGAAGGGCACTCGATTGGAAATTAGACAGGAGGCCATTCATGTTACATTCTGGCTACGAAGTTGTCTACATTTTGCCCAAATCCCGAGACTTTCTATGAGGTTAAATTTGAAGGTGATGGACTAAATAATCTGGCAGAAGAAATTTCTAGGCTGCATAGTATTCAGGTAGTGGCATGGATATTGTTGGCAGCTTTTAGCCAAGTTTATTTTGATAATCAGAAGCAGAAAGCAAAGCAGAAATATTTGAAAAACTTGCATTTTGACCAAAAAACTGTGAATAAAACTGGGGTCAAGGAACAGGTGATTGTGAAAGACATTACAGCTATTAAAGAAACATTACAGACTGTCCAGAGACAATAATAAAGATGGCTTGAGAACATCTCAGGAATTAGCAAGACCACATCTATCTCAGGAACCAGGAAATAGAAGTAAAAACCCCTTTAAGAAGAGACCAGTGGGGCACCATACTTGTACAAGGCAGCCTAGGAAGTTGTTTCACCATGATCAGCCACCCAGGCACTCAGAGGCTGCTGGAGCTTTAGACCCTGAAGGCTTGGCTATTTGCTTAAGATGGCAGTAAACCTTGGTGGTAACCATGTGGCACTGGTTCTGCAGGATTGCAGGGTGCTGAAGTTAGGGATCATGGAGACTTCCACCAAGGTGTCAAGGCTTGGGAGAGCAGGCGAAGTGCCCAGGGTTGGAGTCCCTGTGAGCTGACCCTGAAAGGGTGAACATGGAAACGTGAGGAGAAAACCAAAGCAGCAGTGAAGACCTCCAAGATTAAGAAATGCCAAGGAAATCTGCAGAAACTGAGAAGAAATAAGCCAAGAGAAAGACCACATGGACTGCAACCAGCAAAGTCATAGGTGTGGAGTTATACAAACTAGAAAGAATATCACAATACCATGTGCTCTATGTTCTGGACATGGAATTACAAGACCTGTTTGCCCAGCTGGATTTTGGTCTTGCTTTGGTTCCATTCATTCTTTCTATGCACCTATTTCTCCCTTGTGGAATGGAAATGTTTTCTCTGTGCCTTTATATATTGGACATATGTAGCTTGTTTTTGACTTTTCCGGGGGCTCACACTGAGAATTTGCCTTGAGTCTCAGAGGAGACTTTAGATTTGGATTTTTGGGCAGTACTAGAACTGTTGGGATTAAAGGAATGCTTGGAAATGGACTAAGTAAGTGTATTTTGTGTTGTAAATTAGGCTTGAGCTTTTAGGGGCCAGGGGTGGAATGTTATGGTTTAGATATTTAATATCACCCCCAAACTCATGTGTGGGATAATGCAAAAAGTTTTTAGAGGTGAAATGATTAGTTTATGAGAACCTTAATCCAATCAGTGAATTAATTCCCTGATAGGGATTAACGGGTAGTAGCTGTAGGCAGGTAGGGTATGGCTGGAGGAGATGGGTCTTTGGGGGCATGTCTTGGGGTTCATACTTCATCCCTGGCAAGTGGAGTCTTTCTGTCTGCCTCCTGGTGCCAAGCTCCCAGCTGCTTTCCTCCACCACACTCTTCTGTCATGGTGATCTGCCTCACTCACGGCCCTGAGGAATGGAGTCAGCCATCCATGGACTGAGACCTCTGAAAGCATCAGCCACAAAATAAACTTTTTCTCCTTAATTGTTCTCATCGGGTATCTTGGTCATAGCAGTGAAAAAGCTGACTAAAACAATAGGTGTTTTATTCTTTAAGGAATATTGAAAAGGAAAAAAAAGAAAAGCTCTGTACATCTGTACATGTTCAATACAGGGGCCATTTATTCTCAGTACTTTAGATCTGTTGGGTTAATCAATGGATGCAGAACCCAGGAATATGGAGGGTCGAGCATTTATGTGTAATAAAAACCTATCATAACACCCAGTTAAAGGTGTTATTGGGTAACAAAAGAGAAGACCCTATGAATCATAGAAAAGAAAAATCACCTTGCAACAAGTAAAACAAGAGCTGAGTAAGATCTATTTGAATAAATTTTTAAATCACTTGTGTAGAACATATAAGAAAACTAAGAAATGGAGTTTGGAGAAAACAACCTTACCTTACAAACTGTCAGTTCCTCAAAGTGAATTAATTTATACCTTTAAAGAAACTTCAGTGAATATGGTAACAATATTTTTATATGCCAGAAAAACTTATTCTAAGGTTCTTAAAAGAAGAAAAAGGTGGTAATATCTAGACATTTGAATATGTTTGCCTATGAGTGTGTTGGGTCGTATGCTAGGTGGTATTACATATTAAAGTTAAGGTTACAGTCATTAAAGATAATAAGGATTGTGATATATGTGCCTCAATATACAGCAGAATGTGATAAAAAATCCTGAATATATGTGGGTGATCATGGGAATTTGGTTTCTAATTAAAAATAACATTTAAGATTAGTATTAAAAAGATGGATTTAATAAATATCTTTGGGAGAATGACTATTAACCTGAAAAAAAATGGAATCCTCTTCTAAATTCAAAATAATTTAAACTTATCAAATATGTAGAGTTTTTCTTGTCAAAATAGTCATAAAAATATTTGAAGAAATCATAGAAATATATTTATGGTCTGCTGTGAGTCTTTTATAAATGTGAATCTAAATCTAGAAATCAAAAAGGAAAAACACTTGGGAAAATATTTACAATTCATGTCGCAAAAAAAAGGGTTAATTGCCTTTATATAAAAAAACCTTACAAACCAGTAAATGAGACTCAACAGCACATTAGAAAAAAGTTTCTTATTAATATCGTCTATAAGAAAAATGTAAATGAAAACTTTTACTTATCATAGATCACAAAATCTGATATATAATGTGTCATGGAATGATATATTTTAGTAGTAAAAACATCAGAGTGGATCATTGTGTATGGACTGGATAAAGGAGGAGGAAGGGGACATTAATGGATGAGTGAAATGTTAGGTTTTGAAATAATCCAAGTGAGATGCATGACAGTCTCAGTGTCCTTGATACCGAGCAGTGTCCAGTTGTAAAGGTGGAGTTGACTGTATACAATGAAGGACTAGACATGAGGCATGATGGAAAAAGAGGGATTAAGAAAGAGGACTAGTGTTTTGGTCTAAGCAACTACATTAATGTTGACGAGCATATGAACTTGGAAGAGAAACATAAGCTCAGAAAAGACACAACCCAGTTGACACCTAGATTGTAGCCTTCTGAAACCCTGGGGATAAGACCCAACTGTGCCTGAGTTACTTCTAACCCACAGAAACTATGAAGTAATAAACATATGATTACCTTAATTCATTACAAAAGAATAGAAAACTAACCTATGTGTATATTTAAAAAAATTATATTCTATTGTTGGAGGAGCAGTGTTGTGGAAGCCTCAATTAGATTTAGCTGGTTGATAGTGTTTTTCAAGACTTTTCTTATTTTCCATCTGCTTGTCCTAAAAGAAATGTACCTTGAAATCTACAACTATAATTTTGGATTTACCTACTTGTCTTTTCAGATCTGTCAGTCTTTCCTTCTTTCATTTTAAAGTTGTTTTGTTAGATTCAGGTATATCAATTGAATTGATGAACTAAGTCTTTTATCATTATGAAATACTTGCTTTTATCCTACCTTTATCCTAGTAATATTTTGTGTACTAAAATCTAATTTATCTGACATTAATACTGCCAGGCTTGGTTTCTTTTCTTTTTTTTTTTTTTTTTTTTTTTTTTTTTTTTTAATACCTGGGTTTGAACCCAGGGGTTCTTAACCACTGAGCCACATCTCTAGTACTCCCCTCCCCCCTTCTATTTTTTCTTTTGAGATAGGCTCTCACTAAGTTTCTTAGAGTTTTGCTGAATTGCTGAGGGTGACTTTGAATTTGTGATCCTCCCATCTTGACCTTCTGAATTGCTGGGGTTACTGGTGCACATCATTGTGCATGGCTAGTCTTGATTTCTTTTGATAAATTTCTTTACAATATATCATTTTTAACCTTTTTATTTTCAATATATCTATGTATCAGGTTTCTTCTAAGTCCAGTGTGGGTCAGGGAAAGGGTTTCTGTTGGAGGGATAGACTGGCTGTAAATTAATCACTAAGAAACTTATTTAATATAATAACCACAGGGGGCAATTTTCTTTTTAAATCAAAGGAGGCATGATGGATTGAGTCATGCTAAGATCAGGCTTCTAACAACCATGGAGAAGCCCACCTTCCCTTTATTTATAGTTGTATAGGTAAAGGGGGACCAGGAGGAGCTGCTTCTGTGAGGAACAGAATGGGGTGGAGTTAAGGAATTCGTTTGCTTTAGTGGGTCATCCCAGTAGGATTAGCAAGCTTTCAGATGGTGAGCCACTCTGCATGGAAGTCACATACCCCAGGCTATGTGAAACAGCCTCTCGTGACTGCCAGTTCTGGAAGTTAGATTTCTGTGTCCCATGGCTCAGCCAAGCCTGATTCTACTAGTCATGGATGGCTTGTCACATCTGTGTCTTTATATTTAAAGTGTATTTGTTGTAGCCAGATTTTTTTAGTCAACTTTTTCACTGTTATGACCAAAAAACCCAACAAGAATAGTTTTTGAGGAAGAAAAGTTTTTTTGGGGGGATGACAATTTCAGAGGTCTCAGTTCGTAGAAGACCAGCTCCATTGCTCTGGGCCCAAAGTGTGGCAGAACACTGTGATAGAAGAGGATAGTGGAGGAAGGTGGCTCAGGCTGTGGCCACCAGGAAGCAGAGACAGACTAAGCTCAGTTCACAAAATGTACACCCCAATGGGAGGCCCCCAGGGACCCATATCCTTCCGCCACATCCTGTCTTCCTACAGTTATTACCCAGCTAACCTATTGGGGAATCATTGCACTGATTAGGTTGAGGTTCTCATATACCAATCATTTCAACTTTAATCTTTCTTATATTGACCCACATATGAGTTTTTTGGGGGATACCTAATATCTAAACCATAACACCAGACTATAGGAAACTCTTGCTTTTTAATGTGTCAAAATGTCTGTTCTTTTAATTGAATGTTCAGGTCATTTACCTTTAACAAAATTGCTCATATAATAGTATTTAAGTATATTATATTTTTCTTTGTTATCTTTTTGCACATGTCACTTTTCTCATTTCCTGCTTTTTAGAAAGAGTTGAATATTTTTATATCAATTTTATCTCAATTAATTACTTTTTAGTTATATCTCCCTTCTTTTTTCATAATTGTTCTAGCACTTGTAACATGTACCTTTATACCTACTATTCTCTTCTGTAAACAGTTAACCAAATGGAGGCTTAAGCTGGCTTGAGAAAATAAAAGTCAAATTAATATTAGGAAATAAAGACAAAAGACATGAAAATGGAGCAGCAGCGGGATCCGGTGAGCGATCCAACTCTGATGAAGACTGTCTAACAAAGGGAATGAAAACCCAAGCATTTATTATGTAGGTATGAGCATTAAAGAGTTTCAGTGTGAAAAACTTCTTGAAGTAAACAGGATGAAATCGAGGAAAACAACTTGGGGGTTTAACAGTTTACGTCTGAGCAGCTGGGATTTGAGATCAAGGTTTTGGAACTAGTGAATTCCGTGACAAGCACAGAACTTTCTTATCAACAAGAGTCATGCTGCAGGTGGGCGTTCCCTGCACTTTCACACCTCAGGGTTCCAGAAGCAGGTCTCACTGTCTAGGGTTTACATAGTTCAAAGCAATGATTTATATACTGCTCATGACACTCTACCTTTAAATCATACACTACTTAATGTATGATGTGAAGCGTTACACCTATTCTTTCTCCTCTTCTTGCTGCTGCTGTTAACATACATAAAAACAAACTGTATGGCATCAGTATCATAGTATATTTGCATTAATTATTTATTGCTGTGTAACACATTACTACACTTAGTGGCTTGTGCAATATAATTTATTTCACATTGATATGAAACTGAATGGGTCCCACTGGGACTTCTCTCCTTTCTGGAGGCTCTAAGGACCATATGATTCCACACATTTGGGTTGGTGACAGACTCAGTTCTTTGAGTTTGTAGAATTCAAGTCCCTGTTCTCTTTTTGGTGGCAAAGTGGGGCTCCCAAGCCAAGTTTCTACAGAGTGCTGTATTTCTAGATTCTGATCCAAGACAGGTCAACTCCTCATGACTAATCTCTCCCACCCTTGGCTTCTGTCATTGTGTCTTTTCTCTAATTGCTGAGAAAGACTCTCTGCTTTTAGTGATTCATGTAACTGTACTGACCCCCATGGATAATTCAGGATAATCTCTCCATGTTTAGATTTATGAACTTGGTCACATTCATGACGTCTCTTTGGTCATGCACTGTACCTTAATTAAAGATTGAGACTGAAGACATGAGCAAATTTGAGGGAGCTGTTATTCCCCTGCTACAATGTTAATATTTGTGCTTTCCTCAGTCAATTATTTTTAAATAAAACTCTTCCTTAATATTTACCCCTGTACTTACCATTTCTGTCACTTCACTTATTTGTTTAGCTCCAAGTTTCCATCTTATATAATGTTCCTTCAGTTTGAAGAATTTCCTTTACCTTTTTTTTAAAAAAAAAATTTTGTCTGCTGGTGAACAAATCACTCAGCTTCTATTTGAAAATAATTTTATTTTACGTTTATTTTGGAGAAATAGTTTTCCTGGTTATAGAATATTAGGTGTACGTACTTTTCTTTCAGGGCTTGAAAGATGTTGCTTCTTTGTCTTTTTGCTTGCATTGTTTTTGATGAAAGGTCAATGATAATTCTCATTTTTGTTCCTCTGTTGTGTCTTTTATCTCTGGCTGCTTTAAAGATTTTTCACATGAATTTAAGCAACATTTGCTTTTGTTTTCTTGTTATGTTTCATCATGTGTGAGGTTTGTTGAGATTCTCTGATCTGTAGTTCTGTATTTTCCACCAAATTTAGAACATTTCTGCTGCTTTTTCTTCAAAAATATTTTTCACCCCTTCCCTTCCTATTTAGGCTCCAATTGAGAAGTTTTAGATATTTGCTAGTTTGCCACATGTCACTAAGACTATTTTCATTATTTTAGCTGTTTTTCTGTCTGTACTTTAGTTTCTATTGCTATGTCTTCAGTTCACTCATCTTCATTAATCTTTTCTTCTGTAATGTTTTACAAGTTGGTGCAATTTTTATTTCAGATACTGTTTTATTTTTCTAGAAGAAGTTGTATTTATTTTCATTAATTCTATTTTTCTCTTTGGTCATGTCCTGTGTAACAGTTTATTTTGTGCAACCAGACAGGTGGTGAGGGGATTAGGAAAAAAGACAAATAGACACAAATGTAGAGAAAAAGTCAGGGCTTGGTGGTTCAGCCTGCCACTGATGGAGGAAGGCTGACCACAAGTAAGTTCAGCATGTTTATTATATAGGATTAAACATCAGAAGGATTTATTGTGAGAAAGCTTCTTCAAAATAAACAGAGCCAAAGCTGAGTTTAAAAGCAACCCAATTAGGGTTTATCAGCTTGTACCCATAATGCTCTACCTCCAGGCAGCAGGCATTTGAACCTAAGGCCATGCACTAATAAATTCCATGGCTGCACAGAATCTCCCTTTGAACAGGACATCACCATATCCATTGAGTGATCTTTGATAGGTGCCTTTGCACTGGGAAATTCCCAAGGGAAGTATTACCTCTATCTTTGGGCCGTTCAAAGACCCACAATTCATTCTCTACTCCTGACACTCTTTATTGTGTTCAGTTTTTAACCTAAATCATTGAAAGTATTTAGTTATTTTAAAGTTCCTGTCCATTTTATTATTTATATCTTTTTTCCTACTGAATTACTTTTCTCCTGGTTACTGATCATAGTCTCCTTCTTTTGTGAATTTCTAGTAATTTCTGAGTGGACGTTGGGAATTGTCTGTAGTCCATTGCTAATTATCTAAACTTTGTTTCTTCCTTTAAGAGTTGCATTTTGTTTTAGTGGGCAGTTAGATTATTTAAAGTTCAATTTTATTCTTTTAGGACTTCTTTGTAGTGTTTTCAAATGAGGAACCAGAGTACCCTGTACTTTGGTGCTACTCAAGTCCTAGTAGTAATTTGTGGCTCTTTTGATATTTCTACTAATTGACCTGAGGTCTCTCTTCTCTGGTTTGTTGAAACTCAGATATACCTTAATCCTGTTTGATATGTAGGAATTTCCATCATATACCTCCACAGTATATGTTCTTCTTCTGGTAATTTTCTTTTACCAAGCCTCATGGAACCGCACTGTACTCATAGGAAGTGTGTATTTGACCAAAATCTCAAATAAATTCAATTCTAGCTACCATGTCATTTCTCAACTTGTTTTTCTATCTCTTCAAATCAGCAAAAGTGCTATACTTTGCTTAGGTCCTCCCTTTTTTACACTGCAGTCCAAAGAGTGGACCCATGAAAAAAGTCATGATGATTGTCAGAACCATCCTGTTATTTATTTTTTATTTATTTATTTATTTTCTTTTAGGGACTATTGTTCTCTATTCTCTGTTGTCCATTCCAGTTTTCTAGTTGTTGAGAGGGTAATTCTGCTCTATAAGCAGTAATTGTTAGGAAAGCAACTATGGTAATAGACAAATTTTGGTGTTTAGGTGCAGAAATGCAAATAATTAATTTTAAAGATCTATCTCATAACAGATTTCATATACACTCTACTATACATATGTCATAGATAACAAGATAAATATAGATGCCTTCCTAGTGTTTTAAGGTGAGTTTGAAAATGCATTACTGTAGTGTAATCTACAAATTTTTTTGAAAACACATAATATTAGTTAACCAGAAACTAAGTGTGTTTTTCAAATCTCATCATTTTCATGTAGTTCTCAAAGTTGTATGAAGACACATTTAGACAAAGGCATCAGACTTCAGGCATTCTAGCAAAAGGACACATCATTGTCTTCTTTTGATGTAGGTCATAATATCATGAAATGCTCTTCACAGGACTCAGCATTTACCTTTCTTTTGCCAGGGATTATTTTAACTATAAAACAAGACTTTACTTTCTAAACTCTTATTTGAAATCATATCAATTCGAAGCTAATGTAAAAGAGGGTTGGGATATAAACAGGTTTTCATGAATTTGGTGCCAGTATTCAGTTTTCAGAAGTAAAAATCGCACCATGATATAAGGCATATTTAAAAACAGTAATTTTTGACATGAATTATTCGAAAGCAGCAAGCAGACACAATCACTGGAGAAGTCAGCCTTTTAAAACAGATAATTTTGGCCGCTGCCACAGATGCTGCTGCTGTCACCTGGGGGTCTTCTCTGTGGGGTGGGGGGCGCAGCTGGCCTCTACGCTGCCGCCTCGAACACCCCACACCCAGAGGTCTTTTCTCTGGGTGTGGCTGCCATCTACACTGCTGCCGCACTGCTGCTGCCGTTGCCAACGCCGCTGCTGCTAAGGCCATTGCTGCTCCCTGGAGGTCGCCTGGAGGTCTTCTCTCTGGGTGCTGCTGCAGCTGCAGCCACAGTCGCCACCGCCGCCACTGCTGCTGCTGACCCCACACCTGCCGCCGATACCACCGACTGCACCTGCTCTGACCCTCGACTTCTGTTACTGACTCCTGCCACCACCGCTTCCACCACTGCCCACAGGTCTGCTACCAGGGAGACTCCAGGTTTGACTGCACACGGTGTCCATTTTGAGACACCAACCAGAGCCTGAAGTTTGGGGTGCCTGTGGGTTTGCTGCCACCACCATCCTGAGGTGCAGCCACCCTGTGTGGGGAATGCCAGCCAGGACCTGGAGGTTCAGTGTTGAGGTACCTGTGGGTTTGGCGGTGCCTGGGGTCTTCCTCCTGGGCGTGCCGGTGGCCCCCATCTAGTTGCTCTTTCTCAGGATTGCTCATCCCTGGTGGTCTCTCTCCAAATTCCAGTGGCATTGAGATCTTGGGACTGCCACATGGCTGAACCCAGGACATCTGAAACCCAGAATAGTGGGATAGTGACTGGGTCTGCTTGGGCCAGTCTGGACCAGGCAATCTTGTGAGAAGTTAGAGACAGGACTGAGAAACTTTTGAACACTAAAAGAGACGATTATTCAATTTTCCATTGAGATTTATTTTATTTTTATTTTTTTTTCTTCTCTAACATCTCTCTCTACCATATTTGGAGCAAGGTATTTTTCATGTATCAGTTTACTGAGGGCACTGATATATGCATGGTGTTTTGCAGTTCTATTGTATATTGCTATGTTTAAAATTTTTTTTTATCTTTATATTTATTTTTCCTCTCACTTGTCTGTTTTCTTGGATCCCCTTTCTACTTTTTCTCCAACTAACAGTCAATCTCTGTTGGTTCCTCTTCCACTCTTCTTGTGGATTTTTACTTCTAGCATCTCTCTTTCTCCCTCATGAACATCATATCCTATACTCTTTCTGTTCTCTCTTTGTCCACCATTTGAAATTGTAAATCCTTTTAGCAAATTTTCTGTTTCTATTGTAGATGGTTATTGAACTCATCATTTCTTTATAATGAGAAAGCACTAGATTCCTTGGTGGGAGCTATTATTAGATTTAAGGCTATATATTGTTTACACTGGATGCTGTTGGCATTTGTCTCCCTCATAAAGGTGGGGCACAGGAAATCTTCAGGGACAATATAGGTTTACAGGATAGAATCTGTACTGCCTCAGATCTAACAACTAGATGGGAAAACACACAAGCAACATGAAAAAACAAGGGAACAAAGTGCTCCAATCAAACCAAGATGGCTCAATAAGAGAATCCACTGAAAACACAGTAGAAGAAATGTTCTAGAAGAGTTTAGAATGTACATAGCTAAACTGACCTGCAAAATAAAGGATGATATAAATAGTGAAATCAAAGAAAACACAGGAAGTGAAAGATCGCTTCAATAAAGAGAGATTGTAAAAAAAAAAAAAAAAAGACAAGCAGAAATACTTGAAGAAATCAATAAACCAAATTATAAATTCAATGGAAAACATCACCAATAGACTAGACCATTTGGAGGACAAAACATCAGGCAATGAAGACAAAATATTTAATTTAAAAATAAAGTTGACCATGCAGAGAAGATGGTAAAAAAATCATGAACAAAACTTTCAAGAATTATGGGGTAACATAAAAAGACCCAAATCAGGAGTTCTTGGGATAGATGAAGAAGCAGAGATACAAACCAAATAATGCACAATCTCTTCAATGACATAATATCAGAAAATTTCCCAAACCTGAAGAATGAAATGGAAAATCAAATACAGGACCCCAAATGTACACAATTATAGCAGACCCACACCAAGACACATTATAATGAGAGTGAATAAAATATAGACTAAGCATAAAAACTTAAAGGCCACTAGAGAAAAAAAAAAAAGGAAATTACATATATGGGGAAACCAATTCAGAACTCAACTGACTTCTCCATCTAGGCCCTCAAAGTTAGAATGTCATGGAACAACATATTTAAAGCTCTCAAGAAAATGGATGCCAACCAAGAATTTTATATCCAGCAAAATTAAGTTCCAGATTTGAAGATGAAATGAAAACCTTCCATGATAAAAGTTAAAAGAATTTACAATTTAAAGCCTGTGCTATAGAATATTCTCAGCAAAATATTCCATGAGGATGAAGTGAAAAAAAAAAAGAAAAAAAGTGAAAACCAGCAAAGGGAGGAACTACACTAATAAATAATCAAAGGAGAAACTAAATCAAATTAAAAGTAAAAAATAAACCAAAATGACTGAGAATGCAAATCATATCTCAATAATAACCTTGAATATTAATGGCTTAAACTCATCAATCAAAAGACAAAGACTTGCAGATTGGATTAAAAAACAAGACCCAACAATATGCTGTCTTCAAGAGATGCACCTCATGGGCAAAGACATCCACAGACTGAAGGTGAAAGGATGGGAAGAAACATATCACTCATATGGATTACATAAACAAGCAGGAGCTTCAATTCTCTTATCAGATAAAGTAGACTTCAAGTCAAAGTTAATCAGAAGGGAAAAATAAGGTCATTTTATTATACTGAAGGAAATTATACATCAGCAAGACAATGATTGCAGATATATATGCCCCAAACAATGGAACATTTATGTATGTCAAAAAAACTCTTCTCAGTTTCAAGAATCATATAGAGCACAACACAATAATACTGGGTGACTTCAATATACTTCTCTCACTACTGGACAGACCTTCTGAACAAAAACTTAATAAAGAAACTATAGAACTAAATGACATAATGAATAATTTAGCTTAACAGACATATGTAGAATATTTCATCCATCAGCAAGTGAATACACTTTTTTCTCAGCAACACTTGGATCCTTCCCTGAAACAGACCATATCTTATGCCACAAAGCAACTCTTAGGAAATACAAAACAATGGAGATAATACCCTGCATTCTATCAGATAATAATGGACTCAAATTAGAAATCAATGATAAAATAAAAAAATAGAAACTACTCTAACACATGCAGACTAAATAATTAACTATTCACTGACAAATGGATAGTAGAATAAATCAAGGATGAAATGAAAAAAATACTTAGAGGTAAATGAGAATAGTGAAACAATATGCCAAAATAGCTGGGACAATATGAAGGCAGTACTAAGAGGAAAGTTCATTGCATTGAGATAATTTATTAAAAGAATAAAAAGTCAATAAATAAATGTCCTAACATTTCATCTCAAAACCCTTGAAAAAGAAGAACAAATCAATACCAAAACCAGTAGAAGATAGGAAATTATTAAAATCAGAACTGAAATCAATGAGGTTGAAATTAAAAAAAAAAAACAATTGAAAAAAATCGATAAAACAAAAAGTTGGTTCTTTAAAAAAATGATAAAATTGATAAACCCCTAGCAACACTAATGAAGATAAAAAGAGAAAAAACCCAGATTACTAAAATACACGATGAAAAAGGAAATATCACAATGGACACATCTGAAATACAGAGGATAATTCAAACTATTTTGAAAATTTATACTTGAATAAAATAGAAAATACTGAAGACATTGACAAATTTCTAGAGGTTTATGACCTACCTAAACTGAATCAGGAGGTCACATATGATTTAAACAGAACAATTTCAAGTAGTGAAATAGAAAACACCATCAAAAGTCTACCAATTAAGAAAAGCCCAGGAACAGATGGATTATCAGCTGAGTTCTACAAGACTTTCAAAGAAGAATTAACACCAATACTCCTCAAGTTATTCCATGAAATAGAAAAGGAGGGAACCCTTCCAAACTCATTCTATGAGGCTAATATCACCCTGATACCAAAACCAGACAAAGACTCATCAAAGAAAGAAAACTTCAGACCAATATCCCTGATGAACATAGATGCAAAAATTCTCAATGAAATTCTAGCAAATCACATACAAAAACATATTCAAAAGATAGTGTGCCATGATCAAGTGGTGTTCATCCCACGGATGCAGTGTTGGTTCAACATACAGGGAATAATAAACATAATTCATCATATCAATAGACTTAGAAACAAGAATCATATGATCATCTCAATAGGTGCAGAAAAAGCATTTGACAAAATTCAGAATCCCTTCATGTTCAAAACACTAGAAAAACTAGGGATAGTAGGAATATACCTCAACATGGTAAAAGCCATATATGCTAAAACCAAGGCCAATATAATTCTAAACAGAGAAAACTTGAAAGCATTGCCTCTAACACCAAAAAGCAAATAACCCAATCAATAAATGGGCTAAGGAATTGAACAGACATTTCACAGAAGAATATATACAATTGATCAAAAAATATATGAAAAATTGTCCAATATCTCTAGCAATTAGAGAAATGTAAATCAAAACTAAGATTTCATCTCATTCCAATCAGAATGGCAATTATCAAGAATACAAGCAACACTAAATTTTGGTGAGGTTGTGGGGAAAAAGGTACACTCATACAGAGCTGGTGTGAATGCAAAATGGTGCAACCATTATGGAAAGCAGTATAGAGATTCCTCAGAAAACTTGGAGTGGAACCACCATTTGATACAGTTATCCCACTCCTTGGTTTATACTCAAAGGACTTAAAATAAGCATACCATGTTGACACAGCCACATTAATATTTATAGCATAGTAGCTCAACTATGGAACCAACCTAGGTGCCCTTCCACAAATGAATGGATAGAAAAAATGTGATATATATATATATATATATATATATATATATATATATATATATTATGGAATATTACACAGCTTTAAAGAAGACTGAAATTATGGCATTTGCTGGCAAATGGATGGAGTTGGAGAATATCATGCTAAGTGAAATAAACCAAACCTGAAAAACCAAAGGCTGAATGTTTTTCTCTAATATGCAGATGTTAATTCACAATAAGCAAGGTTACTAGGGAAGAATAGAGTTACTTTGTATTAGGTAGAGTGTAGTGGAGGGAGGGGAAGGGATATGAGGGTAGAAAGGATAGAAGAGTGAAATAGACATTATTCCCTCATGTGCATATATGACTGCATGACTGCATGACAATATGTACAATGAGAAAAATGAGAAATTACACTCCATGTATGTATGATCTATCAAAATGTATAAATGTATAAAATTCTACTGTTATGTACAACTAATTAAAACAAATGAAAAAATCAAAAAAATAAATAAAAATAAAACAAAAATAAAACATAATTTTATCATAATTACGTGAGTGCATATATAAAGCCAAGGAAATTGAAGGGTTTATCTTACCTGAAGTAGATTAAAATACTTATGAAGAAATGAGTATGTGTTCGCTCTAAGAAAAGAATGGATCCTGAAGTGTGTGGAAATGATTTCCTCTTGGATGGATAATTTTCAAAAAGTGCTGGTTTAATATCTCATTCAGTTGAGAAGAACTCAAAAGTCAGAGGTCCATTGATGAGGTTAATGCAAGAAGCCTTGACTTTTGTTCCCTTTTTTTTTTTTTCTCCACTGTATTTCTTATTCCTGTTCCCTTCTCTTCCCTTCATTCCCCTTTGCCTAATCCAATGATCTTCTACTCTTCCCCTCCCCATCCTTGTTGTGTGTTAGCATCTACATATCAGAGCATTTGACACTTGCTTTTTTAGGATTGGCTTATTTTGCATAGCATAATAGTCTCCAGATCTATTCATTTTCTGGCAAATGTCAAAAAGTTATTGTTCTTTACTGCTAATAGTCCATTGTTTATATATACCACATTTTCTTTATCCATTCATCTGTTGAAGGACACCTAGGTTGATTTCATAGCTTAGCTATTGTGAATTGAGCTGCTATAAATATCAATGTGGCCATGTCAGTATGGCATGCTGATTTTAAGTCCTTTGAGTATAAACTCAGAAGTGGGAAACTGGATCAAATGGTGGTTCCATTCCTAGTTTTCTGAGGAATCTCCATACTTCTTTCCAGAGTGGTTGTACCAATGTGCAGTCCCACCAGCAATGTGTGAATATTCCCTTTCCCCCACATCCTTACCAACATTTATTATTACTTGTATTTTTGATTGTTGCCGTTCTGATTAGAGTGAGATGAAATCTCAGTGTAGTTTTGATTTGCACTTCTCTAATTGCTAGAGATATTGAGCATTTGTTTACATATTTGTTGACCATTTGTATTTCTTCTTCTGTAAAGCATGTGTTCAGTTCCTTCACTAATTTATTGATTGGGCTATTTGTTTTTTGTTGTTGTTGTTGTTTTGGTGTTAAGTTTTTTGAGTTCTTTACATATCCTGGAGCTCAATGCTCTATTTGAGGTGCAGGTAGCAAAGAATTTTACCCCATTCTGCAGGCTCTCTCTTCATACTCTTGATTTTTTCCTTTGCTATGAAGAAGCTTTTTAGTTTGATACCACCCCATTTATTGATTCTTGATTTTACTTCTTGTGTTTTAGGAGTCTTGTTGAAGGAATCAGTTCCTAAGTCAACATGATAGAGAGTTGGACCTACATTTACTTCTGGTATGTGTAGGGTTTCTGGTCCAATGCCTAGGTTTTTGATCCACTTTGAGTTGAGTTTTATGCAGGGTGAGAGATAGTGGTATAATTTCATTATGGTATTTAAGGACTTCCAGTTTTCCCAGCACCATTTGTTGAAGAAGCTATCTTTTCTCCAGTGTATGTTTTTGGCACCTTTGTCTAGTATGAGATAATTTTATTTATGTGTGTTCGTCTCTGTATGTAAGTACCAATATATGTTACATTGATTTTCATGTCTGTTTTTGTACCAATACCATGCTGTTTTTGTTACTAGAGCTCTGAAGTATAAATTAAGGTGTGGTAATTTGATGCCCCCAGCTTTACTTTTCTCACTAAGAATTACTTTGGCTATTCTGAGCTTCTTTTTTTCCAAATAAATTTTATGATTGCTTTTTCTCTTTCTATGAAGAATGTCATTGGGATTTTTATATGAATTGCATTAAATCTGTATAGTACTTTTTGCTGTATGGCCATTTTGATAATATTAATTCTGCCTATCCAAGAACATGGGAGAGTTTTCTATTCTAAGTCTTCTTCAATTCCTTTCTTTGATGTTCTATAGTTTTCATTGTAGAGGTCTTTCACCTCTTTTGTTAGGTTGATTCACAGTATTTATTTTTTTATTTTTGAAGTTATTTTCAGTGGGATAGTTTTCCTAATTTCTTTTTCAGCGGATTCATTATTGTTGTATAGGCAAGCAATTCGTTTATGGGTGTTAAGTTTATATACTTTCTTGAATTTGTTTATGAATTATAGAAGTTTTCCTGTGGAGTTTTTTGTGTTTTCTAAATATATGATCATGTCATCAGCAAATAGTGATAGTTCCATCTCTTCTTTTCCTATTTGTATGCCTCTAATTACGTTCTTATGCTTAATCGATCTGACTAGAGTTTCAAGAACTATATTGAATAGAAGTGATGAAAGAGGGCATCCCTGTTTTGTTCCAGGTTTTAGAGGGATGCTTTCAGTTTTTCTCATTTTTGAATGATGTTGAATATATATATATATCTCAATGATGAGGTATTTTTCTACTATTCCAATTTTTTCTAGTGTTTTGAACATGAACAGATGCTGTATTTTACCAAATGGTTTTTTTACATTTATTGAGATAATCATGTGATTCTTGTCTTTATGTCTATTTATGTGGTGAATTACATTTATTTCATTTCCATGTGTTGAACCAGCCTTGCATCCCTGAAATGAATCCCACTTGATCATTGTGAATGTGTTTTATATGTGATTTGCAGGTATTTTATTAAGAATTTTTGCATGTATATTCATTTTGGCCTGAAGTCTTATTTCCTTGATGTGTCTTTGTCCGTTTTTGGCATCAGGTGATATTAGCTTCATATAATGAGTTTGAAATGTTTCCTTCTTTTCCTATTTCATGGAATAGTTTGAGAAGGATTGGCATTAGTTCTTTTTTGAAGGTCTGGTAGCACTCAGTTGAGAATCCATCTGGTCCTGGGATTTTTTTTGTTGTTAGGCTTTTGATGATGGCATCTTCAATCTTTTTGCTTGAAATTAATGTTTAAATTTTCTTTGTCCTCCTGGTTCAACTTGGGTAGGTCTTATGCCTCTAGAAATTTGTTGATGTCTTCAAGATTTTCTTTTATTGTAGCATAAGTTTTTAAAATAGATTCTGATTATCCTCTCTATTTCAGTGGTGTCTATGTTATTTACTTTTTCATCATGAATTTTAGAAATTTGAGTTTGTTCCCTTCTTTCTCTTGGTTAGCATGGCTAAAGATTTACCAATTTTATTTATTTTCAAAGAACCAACTTTTTGTTTTGTTGATTAAAAAACTTTTTTGTTTCAATTTCATTGACTGCAGCTCTGATTTTAATTATTTCCTGTTTTATACTGCTTTTAGTGTTGATTTGTTCTTCTTTTACCAGGATCTTGAGATGTAATGTTAGGTAATTTATTTGGTGATTTTCTATTCTTTTAAGGAGTGAGCTCAGTGTTATTGTTACCACCAAGGGGTGCTGGGTTTGTTGTCTTTGTTCATCAAAGAATTGAAGAAAAGGACACAGAGATAGCAAACAAGAAGTATGTTTACCACAAAGGATCAGAGATACAGAGGTAGACTTCTCTGAAGGGAAGGTGCCCCAGAACTGGAATCAGTGGGGGAGTTTGGCATGTCTTTTTAAGGTCTCTGGAATTTTCTCCTTTCATTATCTCCTCCCCTGTCCACATGCTCCTCAGTATTATTGATTGGTGCCCCCTCTGTCACACATCTGTTTTAGTTTTTCTATGGGATCCCCCGCTTAGGTACAGAACTGTCTGTCAGATTGTGTCCTCTGCTTGTGTCCACAAGCACTTTTGTCAAGCAGGAAGTTGATCTCTCCATGTTCCTGTGTTCTGGCCCTGCCCCCAACCTCCTCATTTGCCATTTTGCCCCACTGTCCAAGCACTTCTGTAGCTCCCTATGAACTTTTCTCTTATTACCACCTTTGTAGTGTCCCAGAGATTTTGATATGTTGTGTGGTTATTCTCATTTACCTCTATGTATTTTTTTTTTATTTCATCCCTTATTTATTCTGTTATTCATTGGTTGTTCAATATTATGCTATTTATTCTCTAGGCATTAGAGTAGTTTCTACTTTTTATTATACCATTGATTTCTAATTTTATTCCATTATGATCCGATAGAATGCAAGGTATTATCCCTGTTTTTTCTTTTTTCTTTTTTGTATTTGCTAAGCATTGCTTTGTGGCCTAAAATGTGGACTGTTTCAGAAAATGATCAATGTGTGCTGAGAAGGAAGTGTATTCAGTTATTTATGAATGAAATAGTCTATGTATATTTGTAAGTCTAAATTATTAATTGTACTTTTTAGTTCTATAGCTTCTTTGTTTAGTTTGTGTTTGGTGAATCTATCCAGTGATGAGAGAGGTGTGTTGAAATCACCCAGTATTATTGGGTTGTAATATATTTGTTTCTTGAAAATGAGAAGGGTCTGTTTGATGTGTCCTGATGCTCCACTGTTAGGGGCATATATATTTATGATCATTATTTCAGGTCAGGTTTTCAGACCCAGCTGGAACTCCACAGGTCTTGGTACCTGGATTTGGACCCATACTTGCTGACCACAGTAGCATAACAGGAAAAGATAGCTGCTTCCAGGCTCTTTGTGGGCCACCGGGAGATGTGCAGCAACCCTCTCATGGGAAAACAAAGTGCAGTTTACCCACTGGATCAGCTGGATATTGTCCCAATCACCATCCTTTCTGCTTCAAGACCTGCCATAGTATCACTCAAAATGTGGACTCTCTTAGTTCCCCTCTCCAACCACCTTATGGCGGATTCACATCTGCAGCTGTTGGTAAATTGGTTCTTCCTTTCTTTCAAAATTTTATTCGGTTGTTATGGTTTGGATGTGAGGTATCCCCCAAAAACTCACATGTGAGACAATGCAGGAAGGTTCAGAGAAGAAATGATTGGGATTAATTGAAGTGGTAGGGTGTGACTGGAGGAGGTGTGAACTGGGGCATGGTTATGGGGTATATATTTTGTGTATGAAGAGTGGAGTCTCTCTCTGCTTCCTGATGATGTGAGCTGCTTCCCTCTGCCATGCTCTTCTGCCATGATGTTCTGCCTCACCTTGAGGCCAGAGGAATAGATCTGGCCTTCTGTGAATTAAGATCTCTGAAACCATAAGCACTCAAATAAACTTTTCCTCCTCTATAATTGTTCTGGTTTGATCATTTAGTCACAGCAGTGAAAAAGCTGATTTAAACATCCATCGAACCTTCTGAGTTCATAGGCTATTCTGAAAGTTCAGTATTAAATCCCAGTGGGGTTTCTTTTTTCACCCACCTCAAAGAGATGCTGTCCTGGTCTCACACCACAGAGCAGCTTGGAAAGTAACCTCCTTTACTTCACCATCTTGACCCCCTCTTTTTGTTTCTTCTAGTTGGGAATGATCTTCAGTGGTTTTCTTTTTCTGGGTACACTTTCTGATTGGCAGTTCTTGTCACTATGCATTCTTTGGATGAGATTAGCTGTTATGGCTAATTCTGAATTTGCTGTGGCTATTTAAACAAACCAGCCTATAATGAAGACTTTTTTCCTAAGACTTTTTCATGTATTCTTTTGTGGTACACATTTAAAAAATAGTGTCAGTTGAAAATCAGCATCTATATAGAAACTATTTTGTATTTATTTAGCTTACAGCACTCTGTTAAATGGCAAAATTTTTTAAATGAGATATGGGTAATTTCCATGCGGTAGCTGACATACTTTTTACAGACTTAAACAAAGCATGCACATAAGAAATGGAATAATTTGTAATAAAGTATACTACAGTAAACCCTGAATGATTCTTTCCCATATTCAGCTTCTTTATGCTAGTTATGCTTCAAAGTTTCTCAAATCTTAGACTTTTAAGGTCTATGTGGACATCTCTTTTTTCTTTAAATTTAGTCTCTAAATATATTTCTGATTTCCTTGTTATTTAGAGATCCATTAATTTTAAAGTACTGAAAAGCAAAATATTTATTATGATTATCAATTCTTAAGATAAACATTACTTAGAATATTCATTTTTCAACCACAAATCCTGTTTGACTACTTGCTCTAGTTCTTCTAGCACACAATGGTTATAAAATTCTCCTGAGCATGTATTAAAGCAGGTAAAAGCTTATGGATAACTTCCTTATTGAAATCTAATCTTCGATATCTCTCCTTAACCTTCCCTTTTTCTCCGAATTGATTAAGCATGGAAAGGACTGTGTTCATTCATAGATACTAAAGCCATTACTCAGGCTAATGACAGTGGATTTTAAAGACTTAAAGTTGGATAAACCTGACAAATCCACTGGCTATTCTGAATGGGTACTTGTGCTGGTGTCATTAGTATAACAGTCACATTCAGAGTACCACTGAAGTCACTTTTCCTGCAAGGATGTTGAAAATGGATGACATGGAGCCCTTTTTGAGGGCATTTGCTGTAACAAAATCTCATAAGCTGTGTCATCTTTACAGCACAGTCCCATAATCATGATGGCTGATCTCTATTACTGCAGAAAGTTCAACTGATTTTATCTGTAACACTAACAGGATATTCCTGAATGCCACTGTTTTGACTACATAAATGTGTTAAGCAATCCTGTCCTTCAGTGATAAAAGACTTGAGGTTGCAATTTCAAAGCAAGGTGCCCCATGAAAATGTTAGCGAGCATCTCAAAACCTCAAGGAGTCTGAAGGTAACAATTATGCTTGGAAAATTCCCTGTGGGAAATATCATGGTTTGCTTTATTCCAAGATTCTTGTGTTCCTGTTGTGGTGCTATGATCTTCCGTGTTTGAAACCAAGATGAAGTGAACCTTCATCTTCTATTGAAAGGTCTGACCTTCAGTTTCCTGTGATCATGTGGCTAAAAGGGATAAAAGAGACTTTCTTTCCAGTAAGATTGTCTAATGGGCATTGGCAACCTTTTCAACATCTCTGTCAAACTGGGTGGGGCATGCTGGAGTAAGATATGTCCCTGCTGAGTAACCTTTACAAGTGATTTGACATTTTAAGTGTCTCTTGTTCCCTTCATTGGGGACCATCTCTATTTTCAGAGTAGTGGTGGAATCGGTTAGAAGTAAAAGGGGCATAAACATGGATGGGAAGAGATACAGAGAATGGATGGGTCAAGTGGTGTCCAGACCCATCTGTTAACTACATAAATGTGTTAAGCACATTTGCTTAACTTGCAATGGTTTGCTGTGTTTCAAGGTTCTTTTGTCCTTTTTATTGTGCTGTGATCTTTTGTGTTTGCTTTTATCTGCTATGATATATTTCTGGACTTGACAGAGCTGGGTTGAAAGTTTGGGGTTCTTGCTTATTTATGTTGTTTTTATGTATCAGTCTATTATTCTGTGGCAGGGTTAATCTAGTTTATCTCTGTTTCCTATATATTGTCATTCAGTGGTACTAAAGAAGAGATAGTACTCCATCATCAATTTCGTTTCTAAAGCAAAAATATTTTCCATGTCATTTCATTGGTTAAAAACATGTACTTTTCCCTATTTCCTCCCCTAAAGAAAGAATTCAAGTCTTTATCTTGGAACATGAAAACTTTAATGATCAAGACTTCACTTACTTTCCTAATTTTTCCTGCTGCATGTCCCAACATACACTCTGCTAAGCCACAATGATCCATCAGCATCCCTGGTGTACAGTTGAGTTTGTTTTAAATGAACCAGAGCCAAAGTCTCTAGCATCACACACTGGAAGCTGCTCTTCTTCTTATAACTTCTTTCAAATCCCCTTAGCTCCATGCCACACTTGTTTGTAATTTCTTTCATTTAGCACTTTTATAGTTGGTTGGTCAATTATTTCAGGTCTGTTATGTTTTTAGTGATTCTTATGACCTTGTGACTTTTATCCTGTTTTCTTGACCATTTCCTTTAAGATACACGGCTGAATCTCTGACATTTCAATGTCTGTGCCATCTTCTTCCTAAGAAGATAGAAAATGGGATAATATTGAAATACTGGAGACTGCAGCCTCTGTGCCTTAATGCAGCTCCTTAGCTGCTGGTCCAGCAATATCATCTCTTGACAGTCATGATGGCTCAAAGCTATTTGTTAGCAGACAAAATTAATTGCAGAAAGAGATGACATAGAATGTAAGTTTATTTGCAGAATGCGCTTAGTCCAAGAATGATTCAGTGGAAGCTCATTGGCTGAGAGCTGTTGCATGATGTCATATTAACTCTTACTGGCTAAGGGTGTAAAACATAGTTTACTGGGTAGCTCTCATTAATAAGAATGTGATGAGTGCTCTGAGGATGTACAAAACACATAACAACAGCTTGTATATGTATAAGTATGAATGTGACCTCCTAACTTCCAATAGAGAATGCCCAGGGATGAAAATTTTTTAATAAAAATTAATACTTGCAGGGACAAACAGGAACTAAGCAGGACATATATGTACTATACATTCCCCCAATGTGTTTTTTTCTTTTATATTTTCATGTTTTATCCCCAAATTCTTTTCTTTACCTAGTATATGTCTTAAAATCAATGTTTCAACTTGGCGAAGTTGGCAACCATATTTTAATTTTTGAATAGCAATCTGCAATGTCATTTCTCTGGTAAGCTATCTTGTTTCCATCCCCACCTATGGCATTTGTCATACTTACTTTTATGTTCCTATAGCACCTTGAACTAATTTTATCATGCAAGTCATCCTAATGATTAAACCCAGTCTACATAAGTGTAGTAATTGAGAATATGCTTCTATTTTTAAGTTGTCATCTGGTTGTCAGAAAGCCTTTCAAAGCTGAGTAAGAAGCATTGAAACATCTAAGCACCCATTCAAAGAACTTTGCTTGAGCTCCCAATGATTAGGACTTGGTCAATTCTTGGTTCAACTCCGACTTCACTATAACTTTTTCTGGAAGGTTCAAAGGTTTTCTGTTAGATAAGTGAGACAGATTCCAAATTGCATGGAAATTCAGGGAGGTTTTTTTGGTAAGTCTAGGGGAATGGTTAGGAGGGTGCATTTTGGAGGTACTTGGAATTCTCAGGAATTTTAGACATGACCACCACAGATTTTGGCAGACACCTGGCTTTGGAATCAACATGAACTTGTGTTAAAGCATGGGGGAAAGAGTAGAGTGATGCAAACCTTTCATTACCCTCAAAATATGATGGCTGAGCTTCAATCCAGTCTTCTTTCAGAAAATTTGCATTTAGTGTATTATTTTAGATATTGATCTCTCCCTTTGGACCACAAAAAAAGTTTGTAACTTTGGGTAGGTCCATATGCCTAGGACATCCCCATAAAGATTAACCTATAGTTTGATCCTACCAGAAGATAATTATCATAGATGGAGTTTTATTAGATTAATTATTATCACAGGAGTGTTTTCCTTGGGTTATGGTCCTATTTGGAGAGAAATGACTGCCTATGAAGAAAAGAAAACTAAATTCACAAATAAATGTTTTTGAGGCTACAAAATATTCATTTGATAGTTTATGTGGATGAAATGTTACAAATCTTCCCTTTCTGCTTGTTTTTTTTATGAAGGGAGGCAGAAGAGAGACAATGTCTAATGAGTCAGGAGCTCTCCAAATGTCTAAAATATATTTCATGTCATTCTCCTGAAATTGTTTCATTTTGGCAACTGAGGAGGTTGTGGCTCAAAGATGCTAAGTAATTTATTCAACTTGACAAATTTCATAAGGTATTACCCATGTTTTGAAACCAGGGCTCTCAGTTTCCAAAACACACTATCACACTATTTTTCAATAAAAGTAACAAAAAGAGCAAAAAGATTTTTAATATCTTACTTTTTATAATGACTTACTCTGGAAAACTCAAAACCACAATATTATCTGTAAATAAGTACTATAAGTTATTATTAGAAACACAGGTGGCTGTGGTAGAAAAATGTTAACAAAAACTGCTACAACTATTTAGAGACTGTGTGTACCCTGTGTGGCCCTGATTTATCTTTTAAATTCAAGAGACATTGATAACTTCCAAATTGGTGAAGCTGTGGTTGCTTATCTAAAGCAAACTTCCAAACTTCTAAGTGAGAATTTCCTATCAGAGAAAGTGACTGTACACAATGATACATTTCATTTGGGTCTATAGTTCTTTCTTAGGTGCTTTCGTTTCTCAGAGAATATGTTTTAGGAGAAGCACAGTTCTCAAGCTACATTTCAAGAGGTAAAATTTAATATTTTAGAATTTAAAAGACCTGTTTTGGTACATTAAAGTTTACTAGTCTGTGATAATAACTTTTTTTCCCCACATTTGGTGGAATTTAACCTTTAACAGAATGATATACCAGTTCTAAATGATCTAATTTCTCTGACACAGACTTACACTAAAATACCAATTTTCATTTTAATATTTTAAAGGTTATTGAGGTAAATTAAACAAGTATTTAAGAAAGCAAGTGTGTTTGACACCATCGATTCTATCTTATAATAATATAATTTCTACAGATTTTTGACATTTAACAAGGGGTCTGCAAATGCTTTTGCCTCTAGAACAATTTTTTTACCAAAAAAAGCATTAAATATAAGATTATAACTTTCCTAATTGTGGAAAGTTTTATTTTAGTTACATCTTCAAATGCAAAAACCAGAGTCATGGTCCCTCTGAAATATACATTGCTTCTTACAAATTCCATTATATAATGTAGTGATATAAACTAAATAGTCATTTGTCCATATTGAAGCTTCTCTGTAAAAATTATAAATAAATGTAACTTTGTTGTCAGTACCAGAGTTTTCAAGATTGTTAAGGGGTTTGATGATTCTTAGAGTTTTTTTTTTTTTCCCCCAAAGACTATCTTTACTGGTCATCTCCCATAGGAACAAGTGCTATTCTGAAAGATTTATAGAAATAAACTCATTTAATTCTTCTGTAATCTTATGAGGTGGATAGTACTATTTTCTTCATATTACAGTTGGGAAAACTGATGTACAGAGGTGGAATAATTTGTCCAGTGTCTTATAGCTTGTTCATAAGGAGCCAGGATTTCAACCTACATGGTCTCCCTGGGTGTGCCACCACTTACAGAGAGCTCAAATTCTTTCTTTTATTTTCTGACTCTGCTTTGTGTGTATTGCTGAGAAGACTACTACCACATGTGATATGAGGGTCACTCCAGTCTAAACACGTCATTGCTTATCCTGCCAAATTTTGGGACACGCTCTTGTATAGAGTCAGTTGAGATTTGTAGGGGGAAGGAAGGAGAGACCAGGAAAAAGGAGGTTAATCTGTAAGATTTCAGTAACCTAGAAAATACTAAGGATATAGTCAAAAGTAAAAATTTTGCTTTGGCTTCAGGCAAAGTGCAGAAGAGGAACTCTTCATGTACAGGGAGTAGAATAAAGAATAGGCATAGAAAGACCTTTTTTAAGGTGGCCGCAGAACTGAAAGAAACTTTTTAAAAAGTTTGGGATCACTTTGTACTTTAAACTGAACTAAAATAGATTCAGTGATTACACCCTAAATGACTTTAAGTAATGTAACCACTGTGTTAGTCCTATTATTCATACTACTAGCTCTTTAGGAAAAAAAAAAAAGAAATAATCTTCTGACTGGTTGAACCTGTGATACTTCTGCTTTTTTTTATTAGCCGCTGAAAAGTGCACAGTGAGTTGTTATTTGCATTAACATGGATGGTTGACTTCCATGCAATTATGTAAAACTTCATAGGTATAGAGGCATCATCACATGAACTCCTGGCACTCCATTGCTGGGACTTCCTCAGGTGATAGTCTGGATGAGATCACCTATGTAAGTTTGGTTTACTAGAGAAAGTAGAAACCACTCTGGACACTTCAATAAAAGGAGATGTGATAATGGGCTGTTTGGTAAGTAGGTGACAGGTCTAGGCCTAATGAGGGACAGTAGAATAACTCAGAGTTTAGCAACTGCAGGGAGATACTAATTCCCTTGAGGCTGGCAGGACAAGGGGGTTATCTGGCGGGAGCTAAAACTAAGGCAGGCACCATGGAGGCAAAGATGTTTCTTAGGGATGTGGAGCAATGGAGATGTGGCTACTCCAGGTGATGCCTCTGGGGCAGAAAGAGAAATGCCCTCTCTTTACTTTTCAAAACACTTTCTAATACAGCCCAAACCAGTGCTAAGAGAGCCTGAGAATGCAATTAGAAGGAGAAAGGCTAGAAACAAATCTGAGAGCAAATAATGATATTTACACATTTATTGGTTATGTGTTTCAGAGAATAGGAGCATCTTTTAAGTATGAAATAACATCTAGACATTTGTGAGATTAAGTTTCCTCATTTCTCTAACCCATCCATACTTGGGGAAAAAACCATAGAAACATACAAATTTCCTCCAGCATGGTTGCATGCATAAACACGATGGGAATCCAAGTCTTAATTTATGTTCCTCAAAAATTGTGGGATATTTAATGGGTTTGAAATATATTCCTCTTTCTTAAGAGTTGGCATTCCATCCTCTGCCCCTTCTGACACTAGCTGAGTGGCACAAAGCCAAGGAATGAGGGTAAATTACACTCCTAATGATAACTTCATGTGTCCCTAGATCCCAATTTCCTGAATTTGAATCAGGCCCTCCACATGTCCTCCCACTCCTCAGGTGGACTCTACAGACCCACACATTGCAGTGGTGACATTTCCTGCCTCTGCTGCTTCTTAAAAACCCTCACCAGGGACTTTTCCCCTCCTTCCTGATCCAGGTCAGATCACAAAACACTTCTACTCTTGTTGTCTACTGAGACCAATTATATTTCTCATTTTTCTTTATTATATAAGTGATACATGTTCACTGAAAATAAATTAGAAAATAAAGATAAACCAAACTAATAAGCCCCCACCAAAAAGTTGACAATAGATTACATAGCAATAGTGGTCCCATAGACTATAAGGAACTGAGAATTTTTTTTGCCTAGTGATGTCATAGCTATCATAAGATCTTGCACATGTATTTACTCACATGTTTGAAGTAGTGCTGGTGTAAACAGACCTGTGCTCTCAGGCGCAAAGAAGTATAGCCCATACAATTGTGAATAGTGCATAAAACTTGATAGTGATAACAGATGATTATGTTACTGATGTATGTATCAACTATCTTATAGTATAATCATTACAGTGTATTCTTTTGACTCATGAAAAAGTTTACTGCAAAATAGTATACCATGTTATGCCATCAGCAGCCTCCTACATCTCCTCTTTACCACATCTGTATTGCCTCAAGAGGTCTTGTCCAGCAACTGACTTATATCATCTAGGTTTGTGTAAGCATATTCTATGATGTTTCAACAATGATAAAATCCCTGACACATTTCTTGTCATTAAATGATGCATGACTCTATTGAGATGCATATAGAGATGTCAATAGATATGCTTAATGGCCATATACTAATTTGTTAGACTACACCAGTGTTTTAATCGAGTACTTTAATATAGTTATTCCCTATTATTTTGTATACTGATTTGTTTCATCCTTTATAAATAATATCATCACAGACACCTATGTAGAGGTTGATAATCTAAAAAAATAATCTCTCACCTGTTCTACTATTACTAAGGGTTGGGGGTAAAAAGGGTTGTTTTCAGGAATTCTTTTCAAGAGGGAATGTGAATTGTTATGGTTTGGTTGTGAAGTGTCCTCTGAAAGTTCATGTGTTGGGCAATGCAAGAATGTTCAGAGGTGAAATGATTAAATTACAAAAGCTGTAACCTAAATCAGCAGATTAATCTATTTGATGGATTAATAATTTGAATTGATTACTGGGTGGCAGTTGTGAGCAGGTGGGGCATGGCTGAAGGAAAACAGTTCACTTGACATGCCCTTGGAAATTGTGTTTTGTCCCTGGCTTCTCTCTCTTTCTGTTTTTTTGGCTGCCATGAGTGAGCAACTTTCCTCTGCCATGTCCTTCTGTCATGATGGTCTGCCTCACTTCAGCCCCAGAGCAATGGGGACAGCTGACCATGGACTGAAGCTCTGAAACCATAAGCCGAGAATAAACTCTTCTCTAAATTGTTCTTGTCAGGTATTTTGGGCACAGATATTAAAAAAAAAAAAAACTTACTAATATGTGAATAAAGGCAAAGACCCACATACATGGCTTAAATGATGATAAATTCAATAAACCCTCTCTTCTAATAAGGATTCCTTTCTAGAAAAACTTATATAGTTTCCTTTTCCAATAAATTAGCTCCAATGAGATTCCTGTAGGAAGCCTTCCTTTCTACTGTGTTACTCCAGGTCCTCTGGTAAATCAATGCCAAGACTGGGTTTGGTATGCAATGAATTTATTAGAGAAAACACCTCTGAGAGAAAATAGGGAGCCAGTTGGCTGAGATTTAGAGAGCTGCCAGACAACAATTCAGGTCTGACTTCCAATGAGAAAGAGAGAGGGTGGGGGAAGGAGGGAGGATTGGGTGGAGGCATGCTAGACTGTTGAACAGTCCTAACAAGGGTATAGCAATGACACAGGGAAGTCATCAAGCCAAAGGTGTCCTTTGAAGGAGGCCTACATTTCCAAGGAGTGGTCCTCCTTTATTACCCCTGGCAGGCCCACTATTGACTGGGAGCAATCCAGTCACGGCTGGGAGCAGTGGCCTTCATGCAAACATGCTGATGGATTTCAGAGCACATCTGTTCAACTGTAGTCCTTTTCCTCAGAATCTGAGAGACTAGTTCTCATCGCTGCCACACCCCATCACTCTTACCATGCTCCTAGAATAACTCCTAGTCTGGGGTAGGTAGATTTTCTGTGAACTCATTAGTCTGAATTGCCATCATCATAGTATTAGACCTGGTCAAGCCATGAAGTTCCAGGGGACTGTGTAAGAACACAGGTAGTGGCATATTGTTAGCTGACAAATGCACATTGATAATAACCTGGAAACCCTGAATGGAATTTGGTGGCACAAAGAGAGTGCTGTCTTGTCACACCACACTCCTTCAGCCTTCCCTAGAAGAATTCTTAGGCAAGTGTGTGAGCACTGCAACCTGCACATTCAAGCCCACTCTTATCATCCTACTCTGTGCCTGGGTCACAGCATAACATAACTGAGAATTTATTTTACCACATCCCTCACTAGATTGTAAAGCCTTTGAGGGCAGTTCTCTGACTCCTGGCCCACAGATACTGTGAGATAAGGAGTGTGTGTTATTTTAAGTTGTAAGTTTTGGGTGATATACAGGCGTGGACTGCATTAATTTATTCTTATAGCACTTGGTGTGCAAATGAATGTTTCCTAAAGAATAAATTTATTGAACATTTATTGTGTATCCAATAAAGACTTATTTTGAGTGTACAACTTAAGAGACAAAAATCCTGCTAAACCAGTAGTGTAGGAGATCAGCTGTGGAGTCACTCCTGAGGGCGGGTAGTGAGATCTGAATCCTGCATCATTCCGGAGGATATAAAGATTGTAGTTAATGAGATTGTTATTTGTAGCAAAGCTCTATGTTTGGATGCTCCCCAGCTAGTGTTGCACATTCCTTCCATTAGCCAGTGAGAGATGGAGAAGGAAAGTAACAAAACAAAGACCAAGTAGACAGAGTACTCTAATTCCAGGGAGCTAATACTAAATGTCTTCTGTTGTGAAAGCTAGGAAGAGTGAACTGCTAATAAGCTCCTGGGGTTTCATGAGGGTGGTGGAATTAGCTTTGTATGGCTGATCTTTGGTACCTATTCACCAGGAGCATCCTTTCTATTGATACTTGAGAAAGACTGAACAGCCTCAAAGCTAAAAAGATGTCAGCTTTAAAGTCAGGGAGTCATTCCCCTTCAGAGGTCAGGATGCTGAACAAAGATAATTGCTGTATAATGTATTTATTTTTATGATTAAGAATTTCCTAAAGGTTGACCTGGGTGCCTTATCTTTTTTATCTGAGACTTTGTTTCTAATCTGAGACCTTCTCAAGCAATTATCAGGAAATGTCTTGATTTTACAACCCAATTTGTGTACTGATCTCTCACAATTTAAGATGTTCTGTTGAAACCTTTGCAGTGGCAGCTGGGTCAAAACTCTGAACCCTGAATAACTGAAGTCAGTGTTCTCATGGGAAAGAAAAATGGAAATACACTTTAGTCAATGAAAATAGAGAGAAAGAAAAACCCACTGCTCCCTAATGGAGTGATTGCCTTTTGTAGAGATGTCTGAAAATAACCTACTGGGCTCTGACTCCCATTCTAAGTTCAAACATGATGCTCATGGTATAAATTACAAGGCTTTTATTGTGTCATTTTTATGAAGGAGAATGATACATTCTATGCTTTAAATTATAGTAATGACCTGCTTATTCAGAGGTGGAATTTCTGACAACCTCTACCCTTGGGAATGCAGTGCAAACTTAGAAGTAAGAAAAAGCATCCTTTAAGGCTGACATTGTGGCTACAAAGGCATGCACTTAACTCGGGGCCATGGCTTTATTGACTTTTCTTTAGCACACAATTTTTAACAAGCTTGGTTATCTGGTTTCCTGGCTCATAGCAGTCAAGAAACTGCAAACTAGAAAAGAGGCAAAGAAGAGAACATTGGAGGTGGCTGTCAAAATCACAGGGATGGCTGACAGTCTGACAGAGGAGGCAGAGGCAGGAAACTAAAAGGCATTTACAGAAAGAATTACCACCAGGCCAATAAGGATCCTACATTATCCAAAAAAAAAAAAAAAAAAAAAAAAAAAAACAAAAAAAACCCACAATTGTGTTCATCATCCCCTGCTGAAGAAGTAAGTAGTCATGTGTAGCAGTGTAATACTTTGATATTAAACTATGTGCTTTTCCAATTCCTTCTACGTCTTCGTTTTTCCTTATCATCAAAACAGCAGTGAAAGTTATCCATATTGCTCTGCTATGCAGACTAGAGATGGTACAGAGAGAAAAGAGTCAAATTCTTGGCCTTTGAGCTCTTATGCCTACTTTTGTATATCTAAAGCAGAGATAAAAGTCTTAAAAGCTATAGCTTTCAATCGAAAGAGCTGGGGACTCAGGTTAGAAAAATAGATTTCATGAATTTAAAAAGCTTGACTTTAAATAGTAGGAGATGAAGTTTGGAAGATTTAGAGCACGGCATTTGAACCATAGCCCTTAGTGTGGGCAGCATATCTGATGAGGTAAACACCTTTCTCCTGGTCAGAGGGGATAAGAGAGTGGGAGGAAAATGTGATTTAGATACTGCCTGGGTTTCTGAAAAGGGTCCAAGATCCACTAAGTGCCTTTGTTACTCCTGGTGAAGGGAGTAGTTATTTAAATCTCAGATAGATTTAAGGGGTCTGAGAGCAGTGACTTTTTCCCCAGGGTATAGCATAGGAATGATAAGAGACTATCTAAGATCTGTGTCCAGTAGGACAACAGGATGATAAATAGATTGGTGGATTTTCCAGGATACAAATATTTCAGGGTTCTCTAGTGTAAGAATTCATCAGAAAGATTCTATGACCTTCCCCCACCATACACCTCCTAAGTACACCTCTGGAGTGGCTGAGATGAGCCTGTTACCACTCTATGTACTCCCAGACATCAGGAGGCAAGGTGTGTGGTCCTGACTGTCACAGGTTAGAGTCAGAAGCCATGAAGATAAGTTTAGGCAGTAAGTCAAGCATGTGAGGTGATGGCTATGTTAATTAGCTTGTTATGATCATTCCATAATGCATGCATATATCAAAATAGCATGTGATACTCCAAGAAGATCTGCAATTATTATTTGCAGATAATTAGAATAAGAGTAGTAAGTGAAAGTCATGGGGAATGCTCCCCCCTGCACTCTACCATTGGAATCCAGCACTCAGTAAGAAGGAGAGGAAAAACATGAGCAGAGAGTCCTGAATGGACTGAGGAACAGATTGAATTTTAAAGGGGAAACATCGAGTTACCTTTAACTGGCCAAGGTGAAGAAACTGGCTTGTGAGATACATTTAGCAACAGAGAAGTAAAGAACCTTATAATTATAATTTTTGCATATCCAAGTATGTAGTAAAAAATGTAAAAAGCATTTAAAAGTGTTAAAATGAAAAAAAAAAGTTTGGCGTATAAAATCAATTAAACCAGTTATAACATCTCCTCATAATGTTACTATGCCCCAAATCAAAAACAAACACATCTTTCATATATGACAAAATAATGACATTTTTTTTTTGTGGAAGCCCATATTTCCTTTTCTGTGGCAAAGTCCAAAGAAATTGCCCTTAAAGAAAAAAACAAAACAAAAACAAAGAAAGGGAATCTTATGAAAATAAGAGGGAGATCATTAAAGTAAAGGAAAGGATTGGGAAAGGTAGAAAGGGCAAGGAGAGGTACCGTGGAGTGCCACTGATTAAATTATGTACGTATGTACATATGCCACAATGAAACACCTACTATTCTGTATAATTCTTATACCCTAATTAAAAAAAAAAAGATCTTTTTTCTGAAGGGGAAAGCTTCTAGACCACAGGTGGTTAAAAGTGGTGAAGCACCATAAGGCATATGATGCAAGCAGTAAGAATACTGATTGTGTCCTCGAAAGGAGGCACGTTGTCCCTGGTTTTCCTCTGAAGTTGCAAGGATATGCATCTCAGTCTATCGATTCACTGCATATATATTCTAGCAAAGGAATGCATTTTCTCAGTTACTCATAGTCTCTGGGTCCTCTTCCACTCAGCAGCAGTTTTCATACATGATTAGCACTCAGAGAGCATTTTCCACATTAACCTTGTGATGTCTGATAGGGAGGACAGAGACAGATACTGCCTTGCCAAAATGTGTACACATAATCCATAATGAATAACTGCAGCTCCTCGGTGACCATGACGGGGCATCACCGGCAAAGAGAAGTCCTACTTGAGGAAGGTGCTGAGTCCCAAACAGCAATATTTCACTATCTGGCTAAGTACACAATTTAAAACCCCAGCAAAGAGCTTCCCCATTTGGGCCAGCAAAGGCCTCTGATTACTGTTCCTATTCTGACCTGTTCCGGAGGAGACTCAGCAGCAGCTGTCCTTAATACCCCTTCTCATGAGGCATTGGTGTAGGTTACACTGAAGGCTGTCCTCACTTGTGTTCTGATTTTGCACATGGAGCCTATTAAGTTATCATTATGACTAAGTTAATCAGCTCAGAAATCCTAATCGTGAATGGACACTTTATTTTCTGTTTTCCTAAAAAAGAACTAAACAAGACTACAATTGATCTTTTGAATTAGTTTGACTTTTCTCCATCCATGAATCAATATACAATGCCTATGGGCAATTGGATATGCTTGTCATTTTACCAAGTATTGGAAATGATATAGATTTTAAGCTTATGAGAAAGCAATAGCATGGCCTTTGCTGACTGTGTTCTTTCATGCATTTTGAATGCTAAAATGGAGGACTTCATGTGTTACTGATTATTGGGAATTGAAGTCTTCCTTCAGGAATTACTTTGCAAATGAGCAACACCTAATATAGTACTGATTTTCCCAGTTCTTTACTATTATCATAATGGAGTCAAATATGAATCAAGGTGGGAATCAAACGTCCTGTATTTTACTAGTATTGATATTGTCCTCATTCAATATTTCATTAAGAATGGTTCAATCCTAGGTCTTACTCATTATTTATTACTAGAACATTGTGATATCTTATAAAATGTAAAGTATTTCTCATGGAAGACTTCAGTGTAAGAATCAGCTGTGAATCTTGTGAAAATGTAAGCTCGGATTTATTAGATCTCGAATAAACCCTGTGGTTCTATATGTCTAACAAGTTCTTAGGTGATACTGATGTTCTGTGTACTATACTTCAGTTGCAAGGCTAAAACAAACTTTGTGGTGGGAGAAGGATGGGGGATCCTTCTATTTATATGCAATATTTTAATTTACCCTTATTTGCCGTAGGATGTGGTTTTATTCCTCTCAGACTCTCCCTATGAAGTTGCTGTAAACTGTAGTGCATTGTACATAGCTACAGTATGTGATAGGAAAAGCCCCAATATTAGCTCTCACTAATGCTGCAGTAACAGTGTGGGGATCATATAAACTCTTTATATTCCCATAGAAATCTTTGCCTAGGCGGAGTTGGCCTGCCTTGGGACATGTTGGTTTTCATTCTTATTTCTTCAACAGATTTTCTCATTGACATCCAGGCTACTAAAACTTTTGCCCTGCTGAATAAGCAATTGCCCATGAAATTTTCAACTCCTGAAGAGCATAATAGATAAAAGAACCAACATGCTTAGCTCATCAAATCCTCATTGACTGCTTTCTTTATACCAAACTCCATAGGAACTTGGGGTGAAAGAGATGAAATATGTGAGATATGGCAATATTCATATAATCCTATAAACCATTAGATGGATAAATGACACATATATTTACCTAACTCTTATTAAAACTTACATCTGGCAATAATTTTTATCTGATATTCTAATGATAACTATAGAAATGTCATTTCTAAAAATATTTTATTGATCCTCACCTACTTAAAGTGTTTCCTTCATCAATCACACATGGGATGCTAGATTTCAGATTGAATAGCTTGACTCAACAAATGGGGCAACCTAGTTTTTCCTCTTCAGGTAAAGTGAATCTAACCCCATCTTTGAAGCTAGACTTAATAAGTTTCTTTTCATTTAATTACCTAGCATACATACATGTGTTGTATGTTGATGTACACATTTGGGTATTAGAAAAAAATCATAGGTATACCTGGAGCCAAATTAGAACAAATCATATTCCATGATTTTGGGATTGTGTCAAAATGTAACCTAATAAATATAACTAAAAATAATTTTTTAAAAAGGAGAACAAGGTTACAAAGATGGTACAAAATTTGAAGTTACTTTGTTTCTACAAATTAATTCTTTGTGATCTGGTAGACATCAATATTTACTGTGACATCTACAGTGTTGAATGCTGCTCTGAGGAACATAGATTGGTGTCATAATTGATGTTTTATTTTCAAAGCATCAGCTTTCTGAACTGAATTCAATTTCAGTAACATTTAAAAATAATTTTCATAGGCAAATCTGTGCTAGATGCTTCTTTATGAAAGAGAAGACATGGTCCTTTCCTGCCAATGTGCAGCCAAAGATGCCAATTGTATCATTGGGTTGTCTCAATCTATTTGTGAAGCAAAACAAAATGGCATAGGCCAGGTAATTTATAAATAATAGGAATTGATTCCTCACAGTTTTGGTGACTGGGACATTACAGTCAAGGCCCTGATTGAGTTGGTGCCGGATAAGGGCTTGCTTTTTGCTTCCAAGATAATGCTATGTTGCTGCCTCTTCATATGGCAGAAGGGGGGGAAAAAAAAGGACAAAGCTGTGTCCTCAACATGGTCCAAGAGCAGAAGGGTCAGGCAGCTCTCTAAAGAGTCTTTTATAAGGGCATTAGTCCCTTTGCTTTGCTTTCATGTTTTAACAATTCCCAAAGACCTAACTCTTCATACCACCACAATGGGGGTTGAATTTCAACATAAACTGAACATGGTGGCACACGCCTGTAATCCCAGTGGGCTTGGGAGGCTGAGGCAGCAGGATTGCGAATTCAAAGCCAGCCTTGGCAACCTAGCAAGGCCCTGAGCAACTTAGCAAGACCCTGTCCCTAAATTAAACATATTTTAAAAAAAGGCTGGGGATGTGGCTCAGTGGTTAAGTGCCCCTGTGTTCAATCCCTAGTAACAAAAAAAAAAAAAAAAAAAAAAAAAAAAAAAAAAAATTCATCATGAAGTTTGGAGGGACACAAATGTAGCCGAGGTCACCCACTAAACTCTGCCTTAGTGATGGTTTATTTTCTAATATAACAAAAAGAAACCTGAGTACTGCAGAGGATAAATAGGATTGTACTTGTTTAAGTTGTTTCATTCAAGGATCATTTGTCCTCCTTCACTTCATATTTTACCTTCATGGATTTGGATCTCTAACACTGAAGTTTGGAGTCGCTAATTCTAGAGGTGAAGGATGTGGTCTGTCACTCCTTTTTCCACCTCCTTGAGCAACAGTGATAATCCAAATATTCTTTAGGTCCTGCTACTGATTGTCAGTGAGAAACTGCTGCATGAAATATGTTTAGTGAGTTGCCCTTTTCTTTTTATTTATTGTGTAATAAAACATAAACTTTACCATCTTAACCATGTTTAAATTTAAAGTGCAATAGTGTTAACTTTGTGTACAATGTTGTACTGCAGCTTTCTACAACTTTGTCATCTTATATAACTGAAATTTTATTCCCGTTGCACTATCCCCACTACCAACCCCAAGCACCCACCATTCTACTTTCTGTTTCTAAGCATTTGAATATCTTAGACTGCACATAAGTGGAATCATGCAGTATTTTTTTTTTTTTTGTGGCTGGCTCATTTCACTTTGCATAATATCCTCAAGATTCATCTATGTCATGGCTTATGGAAGGATGTCCTTTTTAAAGACTGAATAATATTTCATTGTATGGATATACCACATTTACTACATCCATTCAACCATCAGTAGATATTTAGATTATTTCTCTTAGTGAATAATGCTGCTATGTACATGAGTGTGGATATATTTCTTTGAATCTTATTTTCAATCCTTTGGATATATACCCAGAAGTGGAATTGTTAAATTGATTGCAAACTTTTACATTTTATTTTTTTTTTTTTGTGGAAACTCTGTAGTACTTTTCATAACAGCTGCACCATCTTGTATTATTGTTATTATGAATAATGGTTTCAGTTTCTCCATATCTTCAGCAATACTTATTTTCTTTCTTCTTTTTAGAATTGTTCTAAAATGACAATTAGCATTGTTGTTTTGATTTGCATTAACTTAATGATTAATGATATTGAACATCTTTTCATATGCTGGTTGGTCATTTGTAGAGTAGAAATGTCTATTCAAATCCTTTGACAAGTTCTTTTAAAATTTTTTTATTTGTTCTAATTAGTTGTACATGACAGAATGCATTTATACATTTTGATAGATCATACATAAATGGAGTATAATCTCTCATTTTTCTAATTATACAAGTTCTTAACTGTTTTCTTTTACTATGTTGTTGTTGAGTTATAGGTATTCTTTTTATAGCCCAAATCTTAACTTTTTATCAGATATATTATTTCAATATATTCCCTTGCATTTGTTAAACTCTGTTTGTGTTTTTCTTTAGTGAATAGATGGTTTCAAGTTTAATGTAGTCCTGTTTCTTCATTTTTTTTGCTTCCATTACCTGTGGTTTTCTTCTGTCTTCTAAGGTGGGAAGGCAGTATTGCTTATTCTAAGATGGTATTTGGATATTGGTCAAGAAAAACAATTTATTGATGCTAAATTTTTCAGATCCCAGACCCATGATATTTTGACACCATTGTTTTATATATTTAATTTTCCTTAATGACAGTTTATCAAGTCTTCTGTAAGATCCTCATGTGCTAGTAAGTTTTTAGTCAGTGTGACAAAATACCTGAGAAAAACAACTTAAAGGAGAAAAGATTTATTTGGGTTCATTGTTTCAGAAGTTTTAGTCCATGGTTGGATGGTTCCATTGCTATAGGCCCATAGTGAGGTGGAGCATCATGGAGGAGAGGGCATGGGAGAGCACAGCTTTTACCTCATGGAGTCTGGGAGAGGGAAGGAGAAAGAGAGGAGAAGGGATCCGGGACAAGATGTAGTTCTCAAGGCATGCCTCTAAGGTCCCACTCCCTTCAACTAGATCCCGCATCCTATAGTTTCCACTGTCTCCCAATAGTCCATTCAAATTATGAACTCATCAATAGATTAGGTTGATCCATTAATGAAGTCAGAACCCTCTGATCAATAACTTTCTAAAGGCTCTACCTCTGCATATTACTTCATTGAGGATCAAGCCTTCAACACATGAGCCTTTGGGTGACACACCAAATCCAAACCATATCACCTTGGAAGGACTTTCTTTTGTTTAGTTGTCAAGAGTAAACATATATTTCTGCTGAAGCTATCATTATCAGGTGAAGATTGAATTAGAAGACTTTAATGTTTCTTTCAGTTATAACATCTTGTTAATCTCCATATTCAGCAGCAAATTCAATCAAGGGAAGGACTTCTCCCAAAGTCAATTAATGGGCAATGGCAAATAGACCAGAAATCACAGTGGAGTTGCATGTTGTCCCTCTATTGACTGGAGTTGGAAATAAAGCTGCTTAATGCAGTTTAAGAAGTTGTCATTGCAAGCAGGGTTTTGCTCAGTTTACTAAATGTATTGACTGTAGGATATAAGTAAATCCCTTGCAAACAGATTTAAATGCATTGCAATTATAAAAGTGGCCACCCATTTTTCTCTCTAATCTCAGGAGAGAGGGAGTAACAGCTGGTGCTGCTATTTGCCTCAAGGAAAGAGGCTTACAGCGACACCTCTGTTTCCCTTTTTCACCTCCCTTTTTAGCAGTGCCCCTCAGTCACTGCATTGATATGAAAATCAAAGATTTCTTTGGTCTGTCAGTCACCAATTCCCCATAAAAATAATTAAAAATTCTGAGGATAAAACAAAACTCTTTAATTAGTCTTTCATATGATTAAAGTGAACCCAACAGTTTGTCCACCCATCCTGCTTTGTGACAAGTACCAGAATATAGCAATGAGTCTATACGAGCATCCCATAATCAAGTACTAGACAGAGAACTTGGTTGGGCTTGGAAGTCCAGGCTTAAAGCAATGATGTTGCTGCAGTCAACTATATATCAACACCACTGGCCTCACTTTAAAAAAAAATTGTGATGGAAAAAATTGGTCAAATACCTCTTGACATTCTTCTAGGAAGTCTATCCCTAATTGGGCCCTGCTCTTCAACTTCTAAAGTTTTCTCATTCTCTCAGCCATAAAGATCCTTCTGCTTCCATAACCCTTCTTTCTGCTTCCTATGTCATCTGGCTGCTTTCATGGTTTCAAAGTTGGCTGGCAAATTAAAGAGATGACTGTTCCTACTTTCCTACTACCTGGAGGATGGGAGACAGTATATACGAGCATGTTTAAATTGCTTAGGTTAGTGTACCATCCTCCAGTGTAGTCACAGATGTCATTCTAAAATATTCCCATCCAATAAGAATAGTAAAGAGTGATTTCATGAGAAAAAACTACCTAGAAATTTAAAGACACCACATAAAGAAAAAGATATTATATTTTTACATTCCAAAGGCAAAGCCTATTAGATTGGCTTGAGTTACACAAAAGAAAATATTTTACCAGGAAGATAAAGAAAAGTGATCGAGAAAATATGATTTGGGGAAATATTTAGTACCTGTTATAAAATCACTTTTCTGATGATGAAAACACTTTATGGAGAACAAATGGAAGAAAATGAGGGCTGCAATGAAATAAGAACATAGACAAATCTGCATTGAAACTCTATTAACAAGATGAAGTGTGGTCCAGGTGTCTTACAGCTGCCAACGGTGCAATTTTTCTTAGCTCTTAAAATACCGCTTGAATGCTTGTTATATTGAAAAACCTCTAAAAGGAAGTTAGTGGGGCTGACAGCTGATGGAAAATAACCCCTGGAGGTAACGCAATTCATAACCCTTAAACCAAGGGATTCACCACTTGATTTATAATTTAACCCACATTTTAAATGTCAGTTAATAAAATATAGCTTAGAGATTATATTCTTTTTCTTTTAAAATAGTTATAGATGCACAAGGGGTTGCAAGTAAATATTTAAGGAAGACCCATGCCTCCTTCCCTAGTTTTCCCAAATGACATTTGGTACTGCACAACTGTAGCACGATCTCTAAGTGAAGAAACTGGCATTGTTACATCCAGAGAGCTGATTTAGATTGTACCAGTTATGTGTGCAAGAAGGTTTAAAATTTTTAAAAACTTTTATCTAATTATAATTCTTTTGTGGTCTGCATCTAGGACTTTGAAACCTAAGAATCACAGTGTCTAAAATGGTGAAAAACACAGATTGATATTCCTGTCCTGAGAGACAACAATGGCAACCTCATAAAGTCTAGCTACTGCCAAGTCTTCACTCAGAATGAACTGCCAGCAAGGCTTCCCTGATTTGATGCTGAATGACAGCCAAAATTGTAATTGCATCCTCTTATTCATTAGACTAAGTTTATTTCAATGAAGAAGGGGAAAGGACAACCAGTCTTTGGTAGTTTTCATGGAAATATGTACATAATATAGCATTAGTCATTCAGTTAAACTATTTTGGTTTTCATTTTTAAAAATGTGCTCATATTATTCTACTGAATGGTACTGTATTATGTATACATATTTTAATTTGTACTTTGGCTGTTTGATTTCTGTCTTGAGGATTCTTGGGACCTCACACATATTCTTCCTGTTCCTGTTTATATTATCAGATGTGTTCAGTGTGGCTCACAATAGAAGAATAGTAAATCTGGTTGCATAATGAATTGCTCTTTCTGTTTCTGTTGTGCCAGAGGCCTTGCTTTCCTCTCTCCTAAGTTAACTGCAGCCATTGAGCTTTCTCTGTCTCCTGCCTGCTAGTACTGTGGGGCCCAGGAAGGAAGTGATTCCTTCAGAAGAACAAATGAAAGAGCCCTGTCTTCCTTCCAGAGCAAAGGCTCTTGCAAACAGCCATCTGGGGAAGTTTCAGAACAGTGTGAAACAATCAGCTTGTCACAAGTTTTTCTGGCTATTTGTTGGTTAACTTATTTGACACCTCTCCCTTGTCTTCACTGATTTATTAATTCCTTCTAAGCTTAATGATAAATAGTGCATGATACTGGGTAAGTTACATTACACCTGTAGAGTTTTCTCCTCTGAAAAGAGAGACTAGGCCAAGTTATCTGAACTTTGTATTCTATAGTTTTGTAGTTATGTTGTTAATTATAACCCTTAACAACAAAGAGAAGTTCTAAAAATTCCTCTCATTAATTGGAAATTTTCTTTATTGGGCAATTACTGTATTTTAGAATAAATCTGTACACCTACATGAAGGTAATACTTGCTTCTTATTAAAAAATTCAGATACAAAGGCTTATTTATTTATTTTATATAAGTGAAGTCTCCCACTTCTTCCATTTCTTCATCTCATCTTTTGTCTGGACTTACTAGAAATGAGCAAAGATAACTGTATCAAGTGGTTTGTAGCAGTGTGTTTTATAATTTTCAAATATATGTTACATGAATCTGATAGTTTCAGAGTTAATGCTACTGATATTAAGGAATTAAAATATTGTTACTTAGGTAAGGGGACATTTCTTCCTTTGGTTCTCTCTGTCCACCCAATTGACTGTTTTTATTTCTCTCACAAATTCTGCCTTAGTCCTCATTTTTACTTGTGCACTGTGGCTCACCTTTTTTTCCTATCTTACCTATCGCTATTCATTTAGATCAAGCAAAAACTAGGTACCTGAATTATGAAGGGTTTAATAAATAAAAGAAAGTAATATTGTTTAGTTTATTTAGATATGTTTATATTTAGTAATGTTTGTATTTACCTCTACAAAACCCCTTTCTCTCAACATTGTAAAACTAAAACTGTAACTTGAGTTTCCTTTGCTGATTTCTCCCAAAGCCAATCTTAGTAACCATGGTCTGAGAAGGTTACAGAATGAAGCAAATCATGAAAAAATCTGAAAGTTTAATAAACAACAGAATATAATCTTACCTGATGCTCTCAACTTAATAACCTTTAGCTTTAGGCTATTGTTATTAAAAAAAGCATATTAGAGGCTGGAAATAGATATTAAAAGAAACACATCTATTGGTGAAGCAGTTTTAGAGACTGGGATTACATGTCTAGGATTATTTTAAAACTTGATCCCTTCTTATCTCCCCCATCTCTCTTTTCTGGAAACTTCTAGGAGGAATACAATATGATGGTTAAGAATTATTGCTGGTGTACTAGGCAGGTAAACTGACCACTTTAGGGTTCAATGTCCTCATTTGTAAATGGAGATAAATACCTTTTTCCTTCTTGGTACTCTTAGGATTAAAGGTAAAGTGCTTAGCACAGTGATAAAATATAGCAAGCATGGTAAGTGCTGAAGTATTAAATAAACATGCACAAATGAGTAAAACATATGCATCACCTTTCGAATTAATGAAATCGAAAGTTAGTGGACAGAGTATCTACCTATCTACATATCCATGGATTTACATTGTTCTAAAAAGCATTTGAAATATATTAGAAATATATGTGGGGCTATCCAAGTCAGAGGGAAAGTGTGCCAAACTTCCATAGTGAGGAAGAAAATAGGGTAGGCTAAACACAAAAAGCATCTGATTTGTTAATAGAGAACTATACTGAGTGGAAAGAGCATACAGAGAGGAAAAACAAAACCACGGATGGAAATCTGTGACATTATTGGAAAGGAGTCAGTGCTTTAGTGAGAGTGGCAAACGTTGCTGGAGTGTGTGTTTCAAAGAATGGACAGCACAGAAATAAATGTTTTGAGTATAGACAGGAAACGTGATCATAAAAGGAAGGCAAAAATTACTGGAAAGTTAGGTTTATACTGGAGAAGACACTGAAACTTACAGACTGAGAGCAAGGATTCAGCATAGAGGTAGAGGTTGAGTGAGAAGATAAAAAAAGAGTCAAGGTGCATCCAGAAGTCACAGGAAGATAAGGAATTAAGAGGCATGGGAAGAATTGACCAAGGAAAAAGGGGACCTTTCTATTTAAAAATTGCTGCAAAAGGAGGTAAAGTCAGAGTTAAATTTACACGTGGAGGGGAATGAAACTGAATATTGATGGTCATCAATGTTTATTGTTTTGATCAGGTGAAGACTGTGAGTGGTCCTTTGAGGGATTAAAGAAAGTGATGGATAGTTAGAAAAACCATTGAGAAGTCAACCCAGAAGGAATGAATAGATTATGAACAACAATGGCAATTTACTTGAGGTTACAAATTGCTTCAAGATAAGGATCATTTCTTAATTTGATAGATTTTCTCCAGTTGGTTTTGACATTTCTTGCAAAGACCACTGTTTAAAGGAGCCATTCTTTTTTAACAAATACTTATTCAGCACTTAGATACGCTAGGCTCTAAAATAAAAATAACTAACATTTATTGTGTGCTGACTATATGCTAAGCACTTTATATCTGTTTATCCACCTAAAATCCTTTGCAGTAAGTACCTTTTCCTTTCATATATCATATAAGAAGTCATTAAAGTCAAAGAAGTAAAGGTCAGCAAGCTATGAATTAGCAAAGCAGCATTTGGACCCAGGCAGTCCTGCTTCAGAGCCTATGTCCTTTTATGCTACATTTCCCTGTCCTTTGTACGGTAAACAAAATGTATACCCTTGTCCTTCAGATCTTATAGTCTGCATCAAAAAGGAAAACATATACATAAGTGAAATAATTAAAAGTCATGCTAAGTGAGATAAGCCAATCTCAAAAAACCAGAGGACGAATGATATCGCTAATAAGTGGATGATGACACATAATGGGGGTGGGAGGGGTTAGTGTTAGGGTTAGGGAGGGGGGCAAGAATGGAGGAAGGAAGGACTGTATAGAGGGAAAAGAGGGGTGGGAGGGGTGGGGGGGAAGGGGAAAAATAACAGAATGAATCAAACAACATTACCCTATGTAAATTTATGATTACACAAATGGTATGCCTTTACGCCATGTACAAACAGAGAAACAACATGTATCCCATTTGTTTGCAATAAAAAAAAAAAGTTGTAACAAGTGCTAGGAGGTAATAACCAAAGTGAAGCTGTAGAGTATGGGAGAAGATGAAAAAGAGGCATAGACAGGGACTCTGCTTTAGAGAGGGTTATCAAAGAACCCTCTACAAAGTAAATAAATTTAAGGTGAAACCTGAGAGTTTGAGAAGGAGCCATTGAAGAGAAAAGTTGGAGACAGAACATGGTAGGCAGAAGAAACAGGTTACCTGGAGGAATTTGGATGGGGGAAGAGTTAAGTGTTTTGAAGACCTAAAAGAAGAGTGAAACATGATGAGAGAAGAAATGATAAGCATGAGATGCAGATGGAGAGATGGGTTGATGTCATGATTGAGACCTTGTGGGCAGGGATGTAGCTCAGTGGTATACAGCATTTCTAGATAGTACAAGGCCCAGGACTAGATTCCCAGTACAGCAAAAACAAAACCAGAAACAATCCACTGAGGCCCATGGCCATGGTAAGCAATTAATGTTTTATGTGACTAACAAGCAGTTGAAGAATTTAATCCGGGAAATGACACAATATAACTGGTAGGAACTGCCATGGGAGACCAGGAAAACTATGATGGTGACCATGACCAGGGTAATGACCAAGAGGACTACAAGAAGAGAAATGATGTCATCTACATGGAAGAAGGAAGACTTGACTAGCCTTACATAGGAATCTGAGAGGAAAAGGGAGGTCTTAAGGATGAATTCCAGCAGTTTCCTAATGTGGGGAAGCTGGAGGTACGAAAGGATTTAGAAATATAAATCAAGAGACAAATTTTGGGTATACTGTATTTGAAAACTCTGAAACATTCAAGTGGAGATGTTATTTAGTCATTGAGATATGCAAGTCTAGAACATGGAGGTAATTTGCACAGCTGCTGAATTTCACATTCTGCTGGGAAGTGAGCAACTGACAAATGGTTTTGGTTTGTGGCTTTAAAACCATCTACTAAAGTGCATTCTTTGTTTTAATAATGACTTCAGATAGGACATTGGTTTATTATTATCTTTTCATTAACCAAATAAAACACTGCAAACTATTTCATGGTAGTAATAGCTTACTAACTAGAAAGGTGAGAGTAGGGATTAAGCCATGTTTATGAGCAAGACCAAATCATGAACTGGCTGCTTCTCAGCAGGAGTTTAAGGGCATGGGGGCTAACCCTAATGTCACATTTTATATGACCCATCTCTGGTCCCGAGGAAAGATTTTCCACATTACCACATTACCTATATGTAGCATTTACCAATCCAGAGTGCATGTTAATTATATCTGATATTCTCAAATTTTAAAAAATCACTGATAATTTCTAGTTTGCTTCTTTCTATCAAAAAAGAAAAAAAAAAACAATCATTATGAATATGCATGTATAGGTCAAGAATGAAGCATAGAGCAGAACACTATCTGTGTGGTCACAGTCTTGTAGCATTGTTCCTCTCTGAATGGACAACCATCAATTCACAAATACCCTTGATGTTATAAACTCTTCTCATTCCTGGAGCTTAATCTTTCCTGGGAAAGCTCAGATTGTTAGAAGTTCTTCGGATTTTTATACAACTATCCTTCTACTGTGTCCTAAGGACATACTGCAGAAGCCTGCTTTCTTACAACATGAAAACCTGTAATAAGCCTCCTGAGATTGTCCTTCATTTTTCTCCAAACATCCTCATTTTTCAACATCCTTCACATGTATTGTTAGTCCCTTTACCATCTTCACTTGGAAAGCATGTCTATAACCATTAAATAATACACCCATGGTTTCATCAGAATAGAATAAATTGGAATTATTACTTTCCATACTATAGATATCTTGTTTCTATTAATTCATCCTAAAATTGTATTAGTTACTTTGACAGACATTATATAGTGACTTAAACTTTTAAAAAATGATAATGATAATGCCAACAAAATATCTTTAATTCAATGTTGGTCATGTGCCAATTTGCTAAATCTTTTTATGCAGTATATTTGGAATTTAAATTTCTAGTTTATCAAAATTTCTAGTCCAACCAATGACTTTTTTTACAGGTTGATACAAGCCATATCCTTCCCAATCTATACTTAAATGTATAGGTTTTGGACCCAGGAGAAGGAATTTAAATGTTAATTTTATTATATTTGGCACATGCTTTTAACCCAGATTCCATCTTAAATTCCTTTTCTTTATATATTTTAAAATTATTCTTTCTCTATGTTAAGCCATACTATTAATAGAAAAATGAACAAGACAGGTCAAGGATGTTGTCATTTACCTTATTACTTGAAACTTTTTAGTAGAGTGCATTTAATCTTTAATATGAACCCCTATCCCACTCCTTGGTCTATACCCAAAGGACTTAAAATCAGCATACTATAGAGATACAGCCACATCAATGTTCATAGCTGCTCAATTCACAATAGCCAGATTGTGGAACCAACCTAGATGCTCTTCAGCAGATGAGTGGGTAAAGAAATTGTGGTATATATACAGAATGGGATATTATGCAACCATAAAGAAGAATAAAATTATGGCATTTGCAGGTAAATGGATGGAGTTGGAGAATATCATTCTAAGTGAGATAAGCCAATCTCAAAAAACCAAAGGTTGAATGATTTCTCTGATAAGTGGATAATGATACATAGCGGGGAGGGGTAAGGGGGTAAGGGAAGAATGGAGGAAGGATGGATTGTGTAGAGGGAAGTGAGGGGTGAGGAGGAGGCAGGGGGGAGGAAAAATAATGGAATGATACAAACATCATTACCCTATAATTACAAACTGTGTGACTCTACTTTGTGTCCAACCAGAGAAATGAAAAGTTGTACCCCACTTGTGTACAATGAATCAAAAACAAATGAAAAAACATAATAAATATTGTATTTATATTAAAAAATTAAAGTCATTTAACTTTACTTGTTTCCTGTCTCCATGCCTGTTCCTTTCCCAGTCTTTCCTATCTCCATAAATAGGTTTACATTAAGTAGGAGTACTTAATGCTCAAGACAACAATCTAGGAGTTATCTGTAATTACTTCTCTTTTCCACACAAAATCTATCAGCAGATCCTCCAAAGGTGTTGTGCATAGACTCACTTCTCCCCATCTCCATGATCGCTGCCCTACTCCAAGCTGTCTTACCTGCTCCTCTATAACCTGCTTCTCCTGCCCAGACTTGTCTATTTGCCACACTTCAACCAGCATGTCAGATAGGACACTGCCCTGCTTAAAATCCTCAAGTGTCTTTTCATTTCATTGAATGAAATCCGCAACACTTACGATGTCTCAAGGCACTAAATAGATGGTCTGGGCTTTGACCAAAGGCTACCATTTTCCTTGGACTTTCTTTTGCTTGAAAAAACCCAACCTTGTTCCACTATAGGTCTTTGTCCCTTCTTTTCTTTCGGTCTGCAATTCTCCTTTCCCCTGTTCTTCACAGTTGTGTATGTGAAGCTTTAGGTCTCAGGTGGACTATTCCCAAACGTTAAGTCCCCAATCAAGTATGACCTCCTAGGAGAGAGACTGTCCTACATATACCTCTTTCCCCATCCTTCATCTCATTTCTTTGCTTAATTTTTTTTTTAATTGTAAACAAATAGGATACATGTTGTTTCTCTGTTTGTACATGGAGTCAAGGCATACCATTTGTGTAATCATACGTTTACATAGGGTAATGTTGTTTGATTCATTCTGTTATTCTTTTCCCTTCCCCACCCCGCCCACCCCTCTTTTCCTTCTATACAGTCCTTCCTTCCTTCATTTTTGCCCCCCGCCCTAACCCTAACCCTAACCCTAACACTAACCCCTCCCACCCCCCATTATGTGTCATCATCCACTTATCAGCGAGATCATTCGTCCTTTGGTTTTTTGAGATTGGCTTATCTCACTTAGCATGATATTCTCCAATTGCATCCATTTGCCTGCAAATGCCATAATTTTGTCATTCTTTATGGCAGAGTAATATTCCATTGTATATATATATACCACAGTTTCTTTATCCATTCATCAATTGAAGGACATCTAGGTTGGTTCCACAATCTAGCTATTGTGAATTGAGCAGCTATGAACATTGATGTGGCTGTATCTCTGTAGTGTGTTGATTTTAAGTCCTTTGGGTATAGACTGAGGAGTGGGATAGCTGGGTCAAATGGTGGTTCCATTCCAAGCTTTCTGAGGAATCTCCATACTGCTTTCCTGAGTGGCTGCACTAGTTTGCAACCCCACCAGCAATGTATGAGTGGACCTCTTTCCCCACATCCTCACCAACACCTATTGATGCTTGCATTCTTGATAATCACCATTCTAATTGGGATGAGATGGAATCTTAGGGTGGTTTTGATTTGCATTTCTCTTATTACTAGAGATGTTGAACATTTTTTCATATATCTGTTGATTGCTTGTAGATCTTCTTCTGTGAAGTGTCTGTCTGTTCATTTCCTTAGCCCATTTGTTGATTGGATTATTTGTATTCTTCGTGTAGAGTTTTTTGAGTTCTTTATATATTCTGGAAATTCGTGCTCTATCTGAAGTATGAGTGGCAAAGATTTTCTCCCTCTCTGTAAGCTCTCTCTTCACATTACTGACAGTTTCCTTTGCTGAGAGAACGCTTTTTAGTTTGAATCTATCCCAGTTGTTGATTCTTGCTTTTATTTCTTGTGCTATGGGAGTCTTGTTAAGGAAGTCTATCCTAAGCCAACAAGTTGAAAATTTGGACCTACTTTTTCTTCTATAAGACGCAGGGTCTCTGGTCTGATTCCGAGGTCCTTGATCCATTTTGAGTTGAGTTTTCTGCAGGGTGAGAGATAGGGGTTTAATTTCATTCTGATGCATATGGATTTCCAGTTTTCCCAGCACCATTTGTTGAAGAGGCTATCTTTTCTCCATTGCATATTTTTGACCCCTTTGTCTAGTATGAGAAAATTGTATTTATTTGGGTTTGTGTCCATGTCCTCTATTCTGTACCATTGATCTACCTGTCTATTTTGGTACCAATACCATGCCGTTTTTGTTACTATTGCTTTGTAGTAGAGTTGAAGATCTGGTATTGTGATAACCCCCTGCTTTGCTCTGTCTGCTAAGGATTGCTTTAGCTATTCTGGGTTTCTTATTCTTCCAGATGAATTTCATAATTTCTTGCTCTATTTCTGTAAGGTTTGTCATTGGGATTTTAATTGGAATTGCATTGAATCTGTATAGCACTTTTGGTAGTATGGCCATTTTGACAATATTAATTCTTCCTATGCAAGAACATGGGAGATCTTTCCATCTTCTAAGATTTTCTTGAATTTCTTTCTTTAGTGTTCTGTAGTTCTCATTGTAGAGGTCTTTCACCTCTTTTGTGAGATTGATTCCCAAGTATTTTATTTTCTTTCGAGGCTATTGTGAATGGGGTAGTTTTCCTAACTTCTCTTTCTGAAGATTCATCACTTATGTATAAAAATGCATTTGATTTATGAGCATTGATCTTGTAACCTGCTACTTAACTGAATTCACTTATGAGTTCTAAAAGTTTTCTGGTGGAATTTCCGGGTTCCTCTAAATATATAATCATGTAATCAGCAAACAGGGATAGTTTGAGTTGTTCTTTTCCTATTCGTATCCCTTTAATTTCTTTGGTTTGTCTAATTGCTCTGGCTAGAGTTTCGAGGATGATGTTGAATAGAAGTGGTGAAAGAGGGCATCCCTGCCTTGTTCCAATTTTAAGGGGGAATGCTTTCAGTTTTTCACCATTTAGAATGATATTGGCCATGGGCTTAGCATAGATGGCCTTTACAATGTTAAGGAATGTTCCCACTATCCCTGTTTTTTCTAGTGTTTTGAGCATGAATGGATGCTTTATTTTATCGAATGCTTTTTCTGTATCTATCGAAATAATCATGTGATTCTTAACTTTAAGTCTATTGATATGGTGAATGACATTTATTGATTTCCGGATGTTGAACCAACCTTGCATCCCTGGATAAAACCCACTTGATCGTAGTGCACTATCTTTTTAATATATTTTTGTATGCGATTTGCTAAAATTTTGTTGAGAATTTTTGTGTTGATGTTCATTAAGGATATAGGTGAAATTTTCTTTCCTTGATGTATCTCTGTCTGGTTTAGTTATCAGAGTGTTATTGGCTTCATAGAATGAGTTTGGGAGGGTTCCCTCCTATTTCATGGAATAGTTTGAGGAGTATTGGAATGAGCTCTTCTTTAAAGGTTTTATAGAACTTGGCTGAGAACCCATGTGGTTCAGGACTTTTCTTTGTTGGTAGGCTTTTGATGACCTCTTCTATTTCATTACTTGAAATTGATTTATTTAAGTTGTGTATGTCCTCCTGGTTCAGTTTAGGTAATTCATAAGTCTCTAGAAACTTGTTGATGTCTTCAAGGTTTTCTGTTTTGTTGGAGTATAGATTTTCAAAATAGCTTCTAATTATGTTTTGTATTTCACTCGAGTCTGTAGTGATATTTCCTTGTTCATTCCAAATTTTAGTAATTTGAGTTTTCTCTCTTTCTCTTTGTTAGTGTGGCTAAGGGCTAATCAATTCTGTTTATTTTTTCAAAGAACCAACTCTTTATTTTGTTAATTTTTTCAATTGTTTCTTTTGTTTCAATTTTGTTGATTTCGGCTCTGATTATAACTATTTCTTGTCTTCTACTACTTTTGGTGTTGGCCTGCTCTTCTTTTTCTAGGACTGTGAGCTGTAGTGTTAAGTTGTTTATTTGTTTATTTCTACTTCTTTTGTTGAATGTGCCCCATGAAATAAACCTTCCTCTAAGTAATGCTTTCATAACATCCCAGAGATTTTGATATGATGTGTCTTTGTTCTCATTCACTTCTAAGAATTTTTTTATTTCCCTCCTGATGTCTTCTGTTATCCATTCATCATATAATAGCATATTATTTAATCTCCAGGTATTGGAGAAGTTTCTGTTTTTTATTCTGTCATTTATTTCTAATTTCAATCCATTATGATCTGATAGAATACAAGGTAGTATCTCTATCCACTTGTATTTGCTAACAGTAGCTTTGTGGCATAAAATATGGTCTATTTTAGAGAAGGATCCATGTGCTGCTGAGAAGAAAGTGTATTCATTCTTTAATGGATGGTATATTCTATATCTGTCGGTTAAGTCTAAATTGTTGATTGTGTTATTGAGATCTACAGTTTCTTTATTCAATTTTAGTTTGGAAGAGCTATCCAGTGGTGAGAGAGGTGTGTTAAAATCGCCCAGTATTATTGTGTTGTGGTCTATTTGATTTCTGGAATTGAGAAGGATTTGTTTGACATACATGGATGAGCCAATGTTCGGGGCATAGCTATTTATGATTGTATGTCTTGCTGATTTATGCTTCCCTTAAGCAGTATGTAATGTCCTTCTTTATCCCTTCTGACTAGTTTTGGCTTGAAGTCCACATTATCTGAAATGAGGATGGATACTCCAGTTTTTTTGCTGTGTCCGTGTGCATGGTATGTTTTTCCCCATCCTTTCACCTTTAGTCTATGGGTGTCTCTTTCTATGAGATGAGTCGCTTGCAGGCAGCGTATTGTTGGATTTTTCTTTTTAATCCAATCTGCCAGTCTATGTCTTTTGATTGATGAGTTCAGGCCATTAACATTCAGGGTTATTATTGTGATACGATTTGTATTCCCAGTTATTTGACTCATTTTTGTTTTTTGACATGATTTGGTTTCGCCTTTATTTGGCTATTCCTTTAGGCTAGTTCCTCCCGTTGCTGATTTGCATCGTTATTTTTCATCTCTTCCTCATGGAATAATTTGCTGAGAATGTTCTGTAATGCCCGCTTTCTTTTTGTAAATTCTTTTAGCTTTTGTTTATCATGGAAGGATTTTATTTTGTCGTCAAATCTGAAAGAAAGTTTTGCTGGGTATAAGATTCTTGGTTGGCATCTGTTTTCTTTCAGGTCTTGGTAAATGTTGTTCCAGTCCCTTCTAGCTTTTAGGGTCTGGATTGAAAAATCTGCTGATATTGTTATTGGTTTCCCCCTGAATGTAATTTGGTTCTTTTCTCTTGCAGCCTTTAAAATTCTGTTTATTTTGTATGTTAGGTATTTTCATTATAATGTGCCTTGGTGTGGGTCTGTTGTAATTTTGTATATTTGGAGTCCTATAAGCCTCTTTTACCTGGTTTTCCATTTCATTCTTCAGATCTGGGAAATTTTCTGATATTATTTCATTGAATAGATTGTTCATTCCTTTGGTTTTTTCTCTAGGCCTTCCTCAATCCCAATAATTCTTATTTTTGGCCTTTTCATGATATCACATAATTCTTGTAGATTCTGTTCATGATTTCTTACCATCTTCTCTGTGGTCAATTTTGTTTTCAAGATTAAATATTTTTTCTTCAATGTCTGAGGTCTGTCTTCCAGGTGTTCTATCCTGTTGGTTTATGCTTTCTATGGAGTTTTAACTTGGTTTATTGTTTCCTTCATTTCAAGGATTTCTGTTTTTTTTTTTTTTTTTTTTTTTTTTCAGTATCTCTAACTCTTTATTGAAATGATCTTTTGCTTTCCGCATTTGCTCTTTTAACTGTTGATTGGTGGGATCATTTAATGCCTGCATTTGCTCTTTCATCTCCTCGTTTGCTTCTCTGATTGTTTTAATTATGTACATTCTGAACTCCCTTTCTGACATTTCTTCTGCTGTGCTGTCATTGGGTTTTATTGATATAGTATCTAGGTTTGTTTGGGACATTTTCTTCCCTTGTTTTCTCATATTGGTCAGATATCAGTGGGACTCTGAGATATTGCAGATTTCCTCTATTGGCTTATAGTGTCCCTGTAGATTTCCAGTATATCACCTCCCAGCCTTCAGTAGCCTGAAGTCTTGGAGGAACTTGATAATGCAGTGCTTCTGAAGAAAGCTGCCCCTAGCCTGCTACTGGGTCCAGGGTTGGGGGCTGGTTCTGCATGGAAATCCTCTCAGCGGGCGGTCCTGCTCCTAGAAGCTGGCTATTGACAGGGCCTGCCCCTGTCTGAGGGAGACTGCTTGGGGTAAGCCTCTCTCTGTCCTGACTTGGTCCCAGACGCTGCCTGTGGACCGGGGACTGCTGTTGGTTTCAGGGCTTGCGGTTTGCTCTGTGCAGAAAAGCTCTCACTGCGCAGGCCTGTTCCGAGGAGCTGGCTGTGGATCGCGCCTGCCGCTGGAGGGAGCCGGGCTGCTTGGGGAAGTCTCTCGCTGCCCTGCCCTGCTCTGAGAAGCTGCCCACTGTCCGGGCCTGCCGCCCAGGCCGAGCTTCACCCCGTGGGAGAGACTCTCCCTACGGCTCTATGTTGGTCTGAGTCTCTCAATACCTCTCCTTCTTGAATCCTGAGTTCTGGAGCAACAGGAGATGCAGTAACCCTCTAGTCCGCCATCTTGGATCCTGCTTAATTTCTTTGTATCACTGATCACTATCTGAAATTATTTTGTTTACTTGTCAGTTGTCTGAATTCTCCACTAGGCTACAAGGCCTTCAAATGTTAGAATTTGTCTCATTTTTGCATCATTTTATCCGTAGTATCTAAAGTGATACATAATGGTACTTAGGAAATATTTGTTAATGAGACAACAAATTAATTTTACTAAACAGATAATTCACTTTTTTGTTATCTTGTTCGCAGAAACATGATGAACTTATCAGAATGTACCAAGTAAATCAATATATATCACAGTATATATTTTTATATGTAATTGATTAAATTTATAGATCTACCAGTTAGAAACCTTGCTAATAAAGAAATGATTTTAAATAGATGTGATTTTTCTTAATGAACTCATTTGTCAAGTTATTAATGAAATTAAGGTGATCTATAAACTTCCTGACACCATATGTAATTTTTGTATACTTATGTATATTTTGGAAAATAAATATCCATGTTGTATTTTAGTTATTCATTACTTGAACTGGATTTTGAAAAGGTTTTTTCATGCATGAAAGGTCACCAACCTGTGCACTAGTGTTGCTCACATACTTGCCTTTCATCACTGGGTCCTGCCTAGATTTTAAGATTGTTCTAAGTATACTTTACCCCTTGTGAAAATGAAAATCACATTTACTGTCTCTGGTTTTCCAGCATCTGTAACTCTCTACTCAGTTCTCTAAAACTTACCCACTGGAGTTATTCAACCTCCAGTTAAATCTTGCTTAGTAACCTGAGATATAACCCTCAGGTCAAGAGATTTGAACTTATTTGTGGCCCATAGGTGTTTCCCTACAACCTCTCCTCTCATCTTGAGCTTCAGTTCCCATAGAACAGTGTTTGTTCTACTTATTTGAGTCTCAGTAACTTTTCCTTTGACCATGAGGACAAAAGCAAAATAGTAGTTGAGGAGTTCAGTTTTCTTTTTGTCATCTATCAACAATGCACCATCAACTTCAAACAGCAGGTGCACTCTTTCTTTCTGGAGGTGTTTCTTTCTTTGAAGAAGCATATTTGTAGGTAGTACACTAAGAAGTATATGAAGGAGCCTTTTTAAAAAGGAGGGCAATAGAAGCAGTACTGTTGGGGGCATACATGGAAGACCACCTAGGGCAAACAATCAATGGATGTGTTGGTGTGTTTTTGCCATCAGTCAGAGTCGGGACAGAAACAAGATAAAGCAGTATGGGAACCTCCAGCCATTCAGATACAAGTGCATTCACATGGAAATTTCTACTAACTATTACTACCTTTTAGACTGAAAATTTCTTGGCAAATTAGTAAAGAAAACTGCAGGTTCAGAAAAGCGTTCACATTTACCCATTCTAGCTGTTCCTGTTTCTTCGGGGGATACATTCTGTGCTTTTACTAAGTGGTAGATTTGTTTTCAACATTTTCTTGCATTAGTAGAGAAAGCCATACCTTTGCTCATTGAGTTCTTATTGACTCTTATCTGTTTTGCACTGTTACTTTTTTTTTCAAGTCTCTAGAGAAGAATGTAGCATAAAGGTGGGAGTGGATGGGTGAAGGTCTCGAAAAAAGCAGAGAAAATTTGAATATTGGGAGGGTGGGCAGTAGGAGGGATCTGAACCTATGGGGCAAGCCCATGGTTTGTGAGTCCTGGCAAAAGACAGTGGCTTGAAAAATTCAAGCATATGTGGGAGCTTTTGCATTTACTCTCCCATCTGCTTCAGGGTAATTAGCAATCTTAGCTACTAGCATTGATGAAAAAAAAAAAAAAAACTCTGATACACATCACACAGTTACTTAGGGTTCCTCAAAACCAGGATTGCAAAGTTCCAGCAGCATAACAAGGATCTCAGAGCTGGTTCCCTTCAGCCTATGTTTCTGAGATGGTTCCAAAGAAATTTGCCAGCTTGTTCTCTAGCTGTGGTATGTGAGAGTTTATCTGCATAAGTGGAATCCAAAAAATTATTTAGGTATCCTGCAAGATTGGGATTGAGTAAAAAGATGAAATAGAAGAATTAATATTGTCAAAATGGCCATACTACCAAAAGTTCTATACAGATTCAATGCAATTCCAATTAAAATCCCTATGATGTACCTTACAGAAATAGAGCAAGAAATTATGAAATTCATCTGGAAGAATAAAAAACCCAGAATAGCTAAAGCAATCCTTGGCAGAAAGAGTGAAGCAGGGGTTATCACAATACCAGATCTTCAACTCTACTACAAAGCAATAGTAACAAAAACGGCATGGTATTGGTACCAAAATAGAAAGGTGGATCAATGGTACAGAATAGAGGACACGGATACAAATCCAAATAAATACAATTTTCTCATACTAGACAAAGGGGCCAAAAATATGCAATGGAGAAAAGATAACCTCTTCAACAAATGGTGCTGGGAGAATTGGAAATCCATATGCAACAGAATGAAACTAAACCCATATCTCTCACCATGCATGAAACTCAACTCAAAATGGATTAAGGATCTCAGAATCAGACCAGAGATCTTGCATCTTATAGAAGAAAAAGTAGGTCCAGAGCTTCAACATGTCGGCTTAGGACCAGACTTCCTCAACAGGACTCCCATAGCACAAGAAATAAAAGCAAGAATTAATAACTGGGATAGATTCAAACTAAAAAGTTTTCTCTCAGCAAAGGAAACTATCAACAATGCGAAGAAAGAGCCTACAGAGTGGGAGAAAATCTTTGCCAATCATACTTCAGATAGAGCACTAATCTCCAGAATCTATAAAGAACTCAAAAAACTCTACACCAAGAATGCAAATAATCCAATCGACAAATGGGCTAAGGAAATGAACAGACACTTCACAGAAGATCTACAAGCAATCAACAAACATATGGAAAAATGTTCAACATCTCTAGTAATAAGAGAAATGCAAATCAAAACCACCCTAAGATTCCATCTCACCCCAATTAGAATGGCGATTATCAAGAATACAAGCAACAACAGGTGTTGGCGAGGATGTGGGGAGAAAGGTACGCTCATACATTGCTGGTGGGGCTGCAAATTAGTGCAGCCACTCTGGAAAGCAGTGTGGAGACTCCTTAGAAAACTTGGAATGGAACCACCATTTGACCCAGCTGTCCCACTCCTTGGCCTATACCCAAAGGAATTAAAATCAGCATATTACAGGGATACAGCCACATCAATGTTCATAGCTGCTCAGTTCACAATAGCCAGATTGTGGAATCAACCTAGATGTCCTTCAATTGATGAATGGATAAAGAAACTGTGGTATATATATACAATGGAATATTACTCAGCCATAAAGAATGATAAAATTATGGCATTTGCAGGCAAATGGATGAAACTGGAGAATATCATGCTAAGTGAGATAAGCCAATCTCAAAAAACTAAAGGACGAATGATATCGCTAATAAGTGGATGATGACACATAATGGTGGGTGGGAGGGGTTAGTGTTAGGGTTAGAGTTAGGGTTAGGGAGGGGGGCAAGAATGGAGGAAGGAAGGACTGTATAGAGGGAAAAGAGGGGTGGGAGGGGTGGGGGGGAAGGGAAAAAAATACCAGAATGAATCAAACAACATTACCCTATGTAAATTTATGATTACACAAATGGTATGCCTTTACGCCATGTACAAACAGAGAATCAACATGTATCACATTTGTTTACAATAATAAAAAAATAAAATAAAATAAAAAAAGATGAAACATAATTTTCTTTTCTTTTTAAAACTTAAATTTTAAACTGATACATGAAACATAAAAATTGTACATATTAATGGTGTACCATGTTATGTTTAATATATGCATCTATTCCAAAATGTTTAGAGAAAGTTAAATATATTTCTCTCTTCAATGTTTTAATTTTCTTATGGTGAAAACTTTCAAAATTCTTTCTTTTAGCTTTCTGGAATGTGCATTACATTATTGTTATCTATAGTGACCATTGTGTGCATTAGTATACCAAAGCTTGTTTTTCTAATCTAACTTTAAGTTAGTTTGCATTGTTCAATTTTCCCCATCTCTCCCCCCACTACTTTATCCTGGCTTTTGGTAATTATCATTACACTTTCAATTTCTTTGAAATTAACTCTTTTAGATTTCCCATGTAAGTGAGATCATGTTATATTTCTGTGCCTGGCTTATTTCACTGAGCACAATGATCTTCATGTCCATCCACATTATCTCAAATGACAGAATTTCATTCTTTTTATGGTTGAATACTATTCCATTGTGTTTCTGTGCCACATTTTCTTTGCCCATTGATCAGTTGATGGACACTTAGGTTGTTTTCATATCTTGTCTATTGTGAACAGAGCTGCAATGAATATGGGGGTTAAGAAGTCTCTCAACATACTGATTTCATTTCCTTTCAACCTATTCTCCTAGGATTGGGATTGCTGGATCATATGTTGTGTTTTTAACTTTTTGAGGAGCCTCAATGTTGGTTTTCATAATGGCTGTACTAATGTACATTCCATCAATGGTGTCAAGGGTTCCCTTTTCTCCACATCCTGGCCAGCACTTGTTATTCTTAAACTTTTAAAGAGTATCATTCTTATGGGGGTGAGGTGATATATCATTGTGGTTTTGATTTGCATTTCCCAATAATTAGTGATGTTCAACCTCTTTTTTTCATGTACTCGATGGTCATTTGAATATCTTTTTTTGAGAAATGTCTATTTAGGTCTATTGGCTATTTTTCAATGAGATTGTCTTATTGCTGTTGCATTTTAGAAGTACCTTACTTTGGATATCAGCCCCATGTCAGATATACAGTTTACAAGTATTTTCTTCCATTCTGTAAGTTGTCTCTTCACTCTCGAATGGTTTATTACTGTGCAGAAGATTCCATTGGTCTCTTTTTGATATTTTCCCTGTACTTGTGGGGTCTTGTTCAAATAAAAAATAATAATTGTTCATTATAATGTCCTAAATCATTTCCCCAATGTTTTCTTCCAGTAGTTCCATACTTGCAGGTCTTACTTTTAAGTCTTTTATCCATGTTGAGTGGATCTTTGTAACTGGTGAGAAATAGGGGTTGATTATAAATCTTCTACATATGGTTATCCAATTTTCTCAGCACCATTTATTGAAAAGACTGCCCTTTCTCCAACATGTATTCCTAGTACTTTGTTGATAGAATCTCTATTCTGTTTCATTGGACTGTCTTTTTTTTATTCCAATAACATGCTGTTTTGGTTACCACAGCTTGATAGTATGTTTTAAAGTCAGGTAGTATAATTATTTTTATTGTTTTTATTTTTGGGATACCCATGATTAAACCCAGGGGTGCTTAATAACTGCCCCACATCCCCAGAACTTTTTATATTTTATTTTGAGACAGGCTTTCTGTAAGTTGCTTAGTACCTCACTAATTTGTTGAGGATGGCTTTGAACTTGTGATCCTTTTGCCTCAGTCTCCTGAGTTGCTGGGATTAGGGGTGTATGCCACTGTGCCTGGCTTTTTTATTCTTTTTAAAAAATTTTTTTTGGTATTAGGGATTGAGTTCAGAGGTTCTCCACCACTGAGCTACGTCCTTATCCTTCCATCCTCCCTTTTAAAACAATTGAGTCAATGTCTTGTTATGTTGCTAAGGATGGCAAGTTGCCATTCTCCTGCCTCAGCTTCCTGAGTAGCTCATATTAACAGGCATGTGCCACTGTGCCTGACACTGCTTCGTACTTTCTGCTCAAAATGATTCTGACTCTGTGTGTGTGTGTGTGCGTGTGTGTGTTTCCATAAACATTCTAGATTTTTTTTTCTATTTCTGTGAAAAATGCCACTGATATTTTGATAGTAATTGCACTGAATCTGCAAATTGCTTTATGTATTATGGACATTTTAACAATATTGATTTTTCCAACCCATAAACACAGAATAGCTTTCCACTTTTTGGTGTGTCCTTTTCAATTTATTTCATCAATGTTTTATAATTTTTGTTGTTGAGATCCTTTACTTCTGCCTAAATTCTTTCCTTTTTTTTTTTCTTTTCTCCATATCATGGCTTTTCCAGTGTTCAATCCACAGAGTGATACCCACTTTTGCATGTCAAATTATGTGCTACCAAATACCTGGTCAAATCAGTATTCACAATACTCAATGAGTTGCTGCAAAACCGTTTAGGCAAAATAGCTCTTCCACAGGCTTTTCCTTGGAGTGTCATAACGTGCTGGAACCCTTGTCTCATACTGACTGCTTGATTTCCTATGCCTTACAGCCACATCTGACCTTTGAGTCTTTCCTAGATGAGTTCACTCTCTGTGATGGAAGTCTGTAACTTCAATGCATTCCCCCTAGTAAATGTCTGCTAGGTTAATGCAGAAGCAGTTACCCACATGTAAAGGGGCAAGTGTACCACTGTGAGGAACATTTCTTAAATTATGTCATCCTTGAAGTTAATGACTTCAAACCCAGCTTAAAATATAGCACCTTAAGCTAAAATCTATAAAATTAAATGAATGCTCTGACTTGCTATTAACCATCAACTGTCCAGTCACCTCATCAACCAACAAACAAAAAGTGCGAAACAATGACAAGAATTAGAAGAACTCAAACAAAATTCCTTTTCTCATGATTTTCTTCTGTTTAGCACCGACTTTCTGGTAGGGTTTGTGTGTTTGAGAGGGTATTTGAATACAGTTAAGTAAAAAGGGAATTGTTTGGAAGCCTGGTTATTCTGGGAGCAAATAAGTCCATGGGGGTAATATAGATAAAAGTAAGAAAGATGAATGCTACAGTCATTTGTTTAAGGTTTGTTGAATGCACCATGTAAATGACTCTTGGGAAGGCAAGGAACATAGAAGGTCTTTTTTCAAAGTTTATGGTTTATCTCGTTTGATAATTTGGTAATTTACATACACACATAGATACACACATACTCATTCACTCTCCTATTTCCCTTTTGGAGGCCCTGTGATTTTCATAAACACATTTTTCCCCTAAGATCTTGAAATGAATTTTATAGGAGTCTGCAGTGGGAAACATTAACATGCTTCAGAATATGACTGAATTTGGCACCTGTAATAAATTTCCAGTGTCATTCTCTGAACCTGATAGACCTTGCTAGAATTTTAATAGCGTCTCCACATACCTGGAAATACAGCTACAGTGTCTGTCACCTTTAGAAAATAATCATTGTGACATGCTTTATTCACTTACAACTCACTTGACACATTTTTAGTTACATTTAAATGTGAGCTTCATTTAGTCCCTCATTTCACATAGCAAAGGTTAGGTATTCATTACATACGTTGTTTCCAGAGATAGAAAGTCCCAGATCAACAAAATTAGAATGGAATGTGCACACGGTATTCTTGTTAAATCTTCTGTGTTCAAAATATATTTTCAATTAATTACAAATGTCTTTAATGGGACTTCAAGCTAATGGAAATATCAATATTGACTGTGTCATTACTCACCTGCATTTCTTTTCCAGAAAGGAGTCATTTCTTTTGCTTATTAGGGAATATTTTATACTTGAAAACTTGCAGTTTGCTGATGGAAGGAGAAAACTGAGTCGTTATTCAGATCTTGCATTTGAAATCTTCCATTTGAAGTATTTCCTTTCCATTTCAATTTAAGAAGGCACAGAGGATTTCACATTTTGGAAGTATTAGCTGATTCATTTCCAAGCTAGACTGGTTTGGCAATCTCTTGAGAACACCGGTGGACTAAGAACTTAACTCTCCCCTTTTTATTGAAAGGAAATTGGGGGCTGAGGGAAACTCAGAAAGAAGACAAAAGCTCAAGAATTGACTAGCTTAAAAAAAAAAGAGAATTGGTTAGCTTTTCACTTAGCAATTAGTTTATCATTGCCAACTAGTCTCTAGGAATAGTGTAGTCTCATGCCACCCACCCCCTGCTGAACATCTTGGCAGATAATTTGGATGAGGTAGGCGTGCAGTCTACTTGGTAGTAGCTCTGTGATTGGAGATTGTGTCTGATATTCAATTTTCAATGTGGGGATAGAGTAAAAGGATGATTTCAATCTTCTTCAGGGCTTACAATAGGGACTTGTCCATTGCCAAGCCTAGGAAGCCAAACTGTTTTCTGGACAAGCACGCAAACTTACTTGCCCATGTCCTGTGTGGGGAGGGAGTGGGTAAACCTTGGAGGTGTGGGCCAGCTGGGAATAAAAGCTAGTAAAGTAATATTAAAAAATAAAGGCAAAAGGTGAGATTTATATATATTTTCAAAGTGGGGGCATGACAGATAGAACAGACTTGATGGATCTGACCATGACAAAAAAAGCCCATGAATTATTTATAGCGGTACACACCAAAGGGAATCAGTAAGGAGTTTCTTTAGGAAAACAGGATGAGAGTGGGAAAAATGGGTTGCTTGGTGCTTGATATGCCCATCTTCAGGCAACTGTGTTTGAACCTGGGGCTATGAGCTGAGGTAGGGTGCCCACATGATCTGGGCTTTCTCAAACTGGGGGATTCCACCCAGGAGTTCCCAGAAAAGCAGCTTCCCTGCCTTATATTGGTTTAAACAAACCCATAATTTATACATAATCTCCAACACATATTGTTTCCCTAGAACTTCAGTTAGCCCTTTGCAGAAAAGGAAAGGCAAAGGGAAGTGGGAAAGACATTGGTGTGGGGATGATTAGTCTTCAAATCGCATGGCAGAGAATGCCATTCAGAGCACTGTACTGCAGTTTGACATGGAACTACCTTCTAGAAAGAATGTTTATATGCTGAAAAGTTCTTCAGTAGGTAGGGGATGATTTTACCTCCCAAGCACAGGATAGGGAGGGAACTTAAAGAAAGATTGCTCATTTTAAAGTGGTGCTTGTTAAATTACATTTGTACTGGCTTTTGGATTTCTGAAAAGTACTCAATTTTTCATAATCTCTTTTGTCCTCCAAAAGATCCTTGTGAAGTAGTTCAGACAGGCATTTTAGTCAGAGGCAAATGAGGACTCTGAAACTCCAAAGGGGACCGTCTGAAGCTTGTTCACTCTACCCCACTGTTTCCCGGAGGAACTGTGAAAAGAGAGATAAAATGCCTTCATACTGAACACAGTAGGATCACATCATTTATTCATTTAATTCAGACGAAGGTTTTAGTTCCTAACTTCCATGGTCATCCTCCCCACCACACCTTCCACTCCAACACATACACTTAGCACAGCATAGAATCTGGAACAATTGGACACCTAGCCTCAGAACTTACAAAATTTAACTTAAAATGGATTATAGAGCTAAGTATAAAATGCAAAACTATAAAACATCCAGGAGAAAATGTAGGATGAAATCTATATGACCTTGGATTTGGAGATGAGTTCTTAGAAATAACTTCAAAAGCCTAGACAATGAGAGAAAAAAATTGGTGATTTAGACATTAAAATTTAAAATGTTGCTTTGTGAAGATACTACCAAGAGGAGAAAAACAAAAAAGGACAAATCACTGAAGAGGAAAATATGTTTACAAATCATGTATTTGATAAAAGACTGGTTTCTAAAATATTAAAAAAAAATTCCTAAAACTCAACTATAAGAAAACAAGAAACCCAATTAAAAACTTGGCAAAAGATCTGAATGGATGCCTGACCAAAGAATATATCCAGCAGGTAACTAAACATCTGAAAAGATACTCAGCATCCACTTTTGTGTTTAGAGGACAAGGCAACACTCCTACACTTCTATCCGAATGGTTAAAAAAAATACCACAACAATATTAATTGCAGACTGGAAAAGAGGTAGAGCAATGGACTCTCTTGCTCAAGGCTGGTGGGAGTTCTAGGCTAACACCAACTGTGGTAAATCATGTTGACAGAATGCACCCTCAACATGATGTGACGAGAATAATGTTGAGTCTGTGTGGTTCTTGCTAAACCAATCCTGTAACTCCAAAGTAATTATGAGAAAAACTCAGAAATCTCAACAGAGGAATGTTCTGATAAGTATGTGGCCAACATTCCAGAAACCTGTCAAGGTCATCAAAAAACAGAAAACTCTGACAAACTGTTTCAGCTAAGAGGAACCTAAGGAGACCTGAAAAGTAAATGTAACATGGGATGCTGGGTGGACAGAAGGACACAGATTAAATTTACAGAAATATGCATAGGGCTGGGGAGATAGCTCAGTTGGTAGAGTGCTTGCCTTGCAAGCACAAGGCCCTGGGTTCGATCCCCATCACTGCAAAAAAAAAAAAAAAAAAAGAAATATGCATAAATATGGGATTATATAAACAGTGATGAATCAATATTAGTTTGTGTGTTGTGATTTGTATACTATATAAAAGTAAGACATTTCTAACAGGAAAATTGAATGTGGGGTACTTGGGAACTCTGTTATAATCTTTGCAACTTGCCTGAAATCATAACTAAATTCACCTTGAGAATCCCTCAAAGAAAAACACAAAATGGAACAAAGGAAAATATTTAAAGGAAAATATTTAAAAGAAAAGAATATTTAAAGGATAATAATATTTGGAAATTTTCCATCCATCCTTCATCAACTGACAAACAGTTGACAGTTATCACAGTAAAAGAAAAGTTCAATTGATCATAAGTCTACATGGATGATTTTTTATTCCTTGTTAGCCTACTATTTGATTCTCAAATGTTTATATGTATAATAATTCAGGGAGTTGGTCAAAATCATGTACATTGTACTTTCTGCCTGATGCACAGAAACCTGCTTTAGATCATCTGCTTTAGATGAAGCCTAACAGAACCTTCCTCTGACAACTCTAGATGGAAGCGCCAGAGGCCATGTTTTTGGGTAGCTGAAGGGCTTGTCATGGTAAAGCCTGGAAAAGAGCCGAGGACAGGGAGCAATGATCTATTTCCCATTTTCTTAGTCTGTTTTTTTTATTATCTCTGGAGACAAAGCTGAGCTTTTCTATAGCAAATATTATGCAGCCCCCCTTTACTTCTATAAGGCAAGCTAATAAATAATAAACCTATGTACACTCAATTTTTAAGCTGAAACAATTGTAATTTAAGCAAAATATGAAGAGAAAATAAGTTATAGCAAATGATATACATTTCAGTACAAATGTACAGGCACAGTTAGACTGAAGATAAATAAGAAAAGAAGCAAAACCACACACATTTCCAAAATACCCCTAAGGTGATACAGTAACGCCCCATTGAGAACACAGACAGATCATATGACCACTGGGAACTGTAAACCTCATTATTTTCTTAAATGTCTTTATAATTTGATGCTCCTCCTGCTGCTTCCTAGAGTGTGTGAGTCATTTTGGGATCTTGACTGGTGTCAGGAAATTTCATTTTTTATCCTACAAAGTCCAAGCCTGATCAGATTTAACTTACTATACAAAGCTCTAAATTAGTCCCAGGCAAAATTAGCAAGTGAAATTTCCTTTTATTAATTGGTTCTTATTCCAGGCTGTCCAATGAAACCAGGTTGATTTTTCTCCTCTAGTTTAAGTCTTTCCACCTCTACCAGAATTAACTGCCCTCCTGGGTAATGTGTGAAGACTGTGCTGACTACCTGACTGACTGTCCAGTCTATCTGGATGTCAGAACTGGAAAGGACATTTACTCATTAATTAATGCATTCAATGCACAATGTGTTCAGTTTCTGTTGACAGGTGTTGTGCTAGGTGTTGGAGCTGTGAAGACAATGATAGTTTTTTTTTTTTTTTTTTTTTTTTTTTACCTGAAAGACATTTATAATCGTGGATTTCAGCATAGTCCTGATAAGTGCTTGGAATAGGGAAGCATGAAAGGCTTCTTATAGAAGAAATGCTTAAGCAGAGTTTTGAGAAAAAAGTAGGATCACAAAATTGAACAAAAATATTGAGTAAGGCTTATGTGAGGCAGAGGAAAGAGCATATACAGGGGTCTATGGCTGGAGCATAAAGTATGTACCAAAAGTGGTAGGAAGCAAGGGGCAGCAGGCAGGGGTCAAACAGAAAGGTATCAAGCACCGGGTTGGTGACTAGATTATTTAGGTTAATTTACTCAGTCATCGACACAGATATAGACAGAAGACCAGTTCATTTGACCAAGATAATTAAAAAGCAATTCATGCTGAGATCTTACTATTTATTCATTTGTACCTTACCACTTAAGGGTGTGTGTGTGTGTGTGTGTGTTTTAAAGAGTAGAAAACAGAACCAAGAAACAGAAATTACATAAGCCATAAAATTCCCACTGGATCTCTCACAGTTTCCTTAAGACTTTAACCTGAATACAGCGCTAATGGAGAGAATTCCATGCTCAGTCAGGATTTTCCTGGGTTGTCATTGCAGTGATCCCGCAGCTATGTGCTGTGGAATGCTGACGCTTCAGTGCCTCAGCGCATGGTGTGTGAGCCCAGTCAGCAGCCTCTATCCTGCAGGCTAAAAATAGCCGTAATGATGCTGCTGTTTATTTTGCCTGCAGCATTTCCTCACAGCTGCCGCAGTACCCATCTCCAAATACAGGAGCACCTCGAAGAGCAACAGTGTTTTAGGATCAATCCTTTGAAAACCTGGAACACCTGTATTCCCTTGGGGTTAATTGTAATTCCTGATGGGCATTAGTTGGGTTTTCTGGGCTGCTGTGAGTAGTCAGAACCCAAAGAGTTTTCCTTCTCATTTCTTTGCAAAGGAAATATTTCACATTGTCTAATGTCAGTGCCGATGAAGGTCACTCGGGTCATACTTTGGAAAGTAGGTTTTACATAGTTCTGGTTAATGCTCTCCACTTATTTAATATTTAAGCCAAAGGCCACACATACAAACTTGAAGAACCAGAGGGAAGTAGCACATCTTGCTTTAAAAAAGCAAAAGCATCAGGTATGCCTAAACTATGCAGTCATTCTGATCTGAAATATGAATGTTACAGATAATTGTGTTGTCATATTTTTAGTAATAAAAAGTGTTTTTTTGGGGAAAGGAATTGCTATAGTCAGGAAAGGGGACATTAACTGAAAGGGCTGGAAAAGGGCCGTAGATTGTGTGAGATATATGTGAAAACTGCATTTTTTTGATGATTTAGGATTGTTTCTGTTTCACATGAATTGCAGTTTTTGAATGCTTGTGGGGTAAAATGACTTGATCAATTATTATGATAATGACACACGAGTCAAATTATGAGTTTAATTATAATTACCATCTTTATAGAGAGTTAATTAATCATAAAAGAGTACGTTATGTAATCTTTCCGTTTAATGAAATTCATTATAGAGGCTCCCAAAGGCCTAAATATAGTTTTAAACAAATTAAACTCCTGACTGGGGTTAAGGCTATTAATGCAAATGTGGTCCGGATAGTCACTAAAAAGGACTGAATAAAACATTAGACCCCCAAAGTGTTAAACCTCAGACCCTGATGACATATCCTTTTTCCTCTGGAAAGTAGAACACATAATTTAGTGACTTTCTGAGCAGTCTTGAAATTTAGGGATAAAGTTGAGACTGTATAATTTCACTAGCATAGATGATCCAAATAGCTGTATTCAACACCTTTACTTGTGAAGTGTGACATTTTAAAGCACTGGAGTCATTTACACGAATTGAAGTGGAATCTGTGGAGGATATAAGCTTTGCATCACTAACTATCCAGCCCTCACATTCAGAGTGGTAATAAAGCATAGTAAGGTACATGGTATGATGCAAGTATTGAGACACAAAATGTATGGGGAACAAGAGAAAGAGATGTTATAGGTCTATGCTGCTGGTATAGACCCTGCTCGTTTAGGAACAGAGGAAATCCTGCATTTTCAGTTCCTAATCAGGATTTCTGCTGTTATGTTAATGTAGCTGAACAGTCTATCCCAGGCCCCAGGATTGAAATGAAATGAGTCATAGATGAAAGAAATAAGGTCAGGGTGGATGAAGGACCATAGTGGGTAGATTATAGAAAGACTACAGAAGATTGACAGTTAGATGTGTTGTGAACTTGCACCTGCATGTCAAACCTTCTGTCCCAGGCTTGTCCTGGGCTCTGCTTCCCTGTGTGGGTCTTTTCAGTGTGCATTTCAAGAGAGTACGCTGGTAGGGTGGCTTATATGTGTGGTTGTATTTCTTCATGTATTCTTTTTTATATTAAAAAAAATAAATGTAAGGTTTGGACTTAACTATTTTGTAGTGACATTACAGATCTTTGGTTACTAAAATTTTCAAAGTGACCTTTATTCTGATTATAAAAGTAATTTACTCTAGAAAACAATATCAAGTAAAGAAAACAAATCAAATGATGGTAACAACTAACACCAACATAGTACTTAGTGTGCCAGGTGGTTGTTTCTAACTACTATACATATTCTAGCTTGTTTATTCTATAAGGTTAAAAATAGTTTTAAAAATAGCTTTTAATCTAGTCAACCAGTTTTGAGAAGTCACAAAGTAAGTGCTGAACAAATATATTTAGTGGATGTTAGACAGATTACATAAACATTTTGAGATCATTTTTTATATACTTCCAGACTTTTATTATAAAAACAGGATCATGTTAGGGAAGGAGGAAATGGAGAGTTATTGTTTAATGGGTAAAGAGTTCATGTTTGGGGTGATGAAATAGTTCTAAACATTGATAGTGTTGATGGTTTTATAACATTATGCATGTGCTTAATGCCACTGATTGAGCAATCAAAATATTTAAATGGTAAATTTCATGTTGTACAAAAAACTTAAGAAGTACTACTATACTATACCTACTATTTGGAAACTTAGGTTTTCTAAAGAACTTAATGATTTGTAGTTCATTCCCTCAATATATGAACATGATAGATGAGGGTCTATAGTAGTGATTCTCAATTTTTTAAAAAAACTTTTTCATTCCTACAACATACTTGGGGGTTATGCCTCACCCTATAAAAGTCTTTATTTTAGACAGAGGTTTTCCTATGGTAAGGAGAAAATGGTGCCGTTAAGGTCACATTATTGTGTTAGTAAGAAATGGTACCATCTTAACTGAGAATCACTTATTTATGACATTACTCTTAATATAGACCGCGTCATTTTGATGATTACCATGTTATAATTTTGGCTTTTTTCTTGAATTTTGGGGAAGACATAAGTTTTTAAATGATAGTCGATACCCTGGAGCTGAGGGCTTATTGTTATTGGATGGTGCTGCATGTGGTGGCATGGTGGGAAAGCACAGATCACCAGAGAGAACTTTCAGTGGCTTCAAATGCCAGGGGGCGGTGACCGAGAGAGGAACTGAGGTTGCTCTTCCATGTATCCTGGTGGCATCTCCTGCCTCATATTTGCCTGGTCTACATACTCAGAGTATAAGTAACTGAGTCTCCTCGATTATTGCAGACGTAGATGTAAGTAGCATAGCGGGGAGACCTTATTCAGTGGAACTTCATCTTAACTAATTGTTCGATAACTCTATTTCCAAATAAAGCCATATTCTGCATTACAGGGGGTTGGGACTTTATGTCTTATTTTAGAGACAATTTAATTCACAGTACCTACTAAATTAGCCCTCAAATACTAAAGTTAGAGATCTGTTGTTATCTTAGTTTAGTAGAAATAATTTAACTTTTATAAAGGATGAATTTATAAGAAACATAGAGAATTGTGAGACATAGACAACTAAAGTAAATAGCAAGAGTCATGTGGCTCCTTACAGGTAGGTAAGATACCCAGAGATAGTTGCGTCCTTCTTTGGTGCACAACATGTCAATATCGATTGACTCTGGGAAATGGAGAACCTCTAAATGCAAACTCCTCATTACATAGGTTTGTATGTGTGAGCATCCCTGGATGTGTGTCTGAGTGTATGTGTGTGTACATTAAGGCAGACTGTGATTAGCTTTTCATTAAATCCATTTGACACAATGACTCACAGATGTTAGTTTTCAGTTTCCACTCTATCAGATGTTTGGCAGTGTGATTTAGTGGGAAGCAGGAACTGGGAATAAGGAACCCTGGATTTGAAACTTTGCCATGCTACTGATTTGCTGAATGATATAGAGAGAGTGGCTATACAATTCCTTATACAAACTGGAACATTTTTGAAAATGAGAGAGTGCTCTTAGACATTATGCCACCAGGACAAGAAGAATAAATCACAACTGACCAGGCAAAGCAGGATGTGTAGTTACCTTCGATAGAAGAGAAGCTAATTGACCTCCATGGACCTTGGTTTACAAAGTAAGGTGACTTTCTTCTCCATAATTATCATTAATCCCAGTAAAATGAATGGATTTGAGAGTATTATTTTAAAATAAGTCAGTCTTAAACAAATATCATATGTTTCTCTTATGCATAAGCTACTGGGAGAAAATAAGTTAAAAATGGATGTCATGGAAGTAGAAAGACCAGTATGTTAGATCAAGGGATCCAGGAGGGTAAGGGGAGTTATTGAGAAGGGCAATTAATTCAATGATATTATATACCTGTACTAATTTATCACAATAAAATCCACCACTATGTATAATTAATATGCAACAATAAAAAATTAAATAAAAAATTAAAATTCTAAAGAACATTGTGAAAATATTCGCTAATAAATTTGATAATTTAGGAAAAGTAAAAAAGTTTCTTGAAAGACATAAATTACAAGTTAATTCAAAAATAAATATACAACTTAAAAAGCACTGTATCTGATAAAGAAATAAAATTCAAAATTAGAATTGCTTCCATAAATAAAATTATAGGTATAAATGCTTTTAGAGATGAGTTCTACCAAGCAAACATTTATGAAAGATATAATACCAATTCTACACAAAAATTTCCAGAAAATGAGAGTAATCACTTTCTAATGCATTTTATGAAGCCAGAAGTATAACAAATTCTGATGCCAAACCCAGACAGCATTGAAAAAAAAAATTATAGACCAATATCCCTCATGAATATAGACAAAAAAATCCATAACAAAATTTTAGCAAATTGAATCTGACAATATTAAAACATATAACACCTCGTGACCCAGTATGTTTTATGCCAAAGATATAAAGTTGCTTTGAAATGTAAAAGTCAACCAGTGTATCTCATTGTTTCAAAGGACTTTTAAAAAAAGGTCACAATCTCAATAAATGCAGGAAAGCATTTGACAAAACTCAACATCCATTCATGATATTTTTAAAAAATCTCAGCAAATAGAAATAAAATGTAAAATACTCATTCTGATAAAAGGTGCTTATGTAAAACTACAGTTAATATTAAATATTATGGTAAAATACAAAAAACACTTCTTCCTTAATATCAGGAGGAAGGCAGAAATGTACACTGGCAGTACTGGCCTCTTTTATTTGTAGACGATTGATCATCTATGCAGAAAATCCTAAGAAATCCACAAAATGGCAAGTAATTTTAATAGAACTAATAACAGAGTAAGCAAGTCGGTAGGACACAGTATCAACAAGGACAGATCAATTATATCTCTATAGCACTAATTGAATAATAAGAAATTGAATTAAGAAGGTGAGGGTTGGGGTTGTGACTCAGTGGTACAGCATTTGTCTGGCATGCCTGAGGCACTCACTGGTTTCAGCACCACGTATAAATAAATAACATAAAGGTCTATCAACAACCAAAAAATATATTTAAAAAAAATGAAAAAAATGACATGTACAGAGATAAATTTCATATGTGTAAAATCTGCACAATGAAACCTATAAAACATTGCTTGAGAGAATTAAAAGAAAAATAAATAAATTAAAAACTATATCATGTTCACAGTTGGGGAAATATTTTAATTATTTCCATTCTCTCATATGTGATCCATATATTCCATATAATCCAAATTAAAATCTAAGAAGACATGATAGAAGTCATCAAGTTAATTCTAAAAATAATATAAAAGCCAGAACAGCCAAACAAATTTGAAAAGAAGGGAAATAGTGAGTTGTGCTTGGGTTGAGCATAATTCAATCATGATGTTGAGTTTCCCTTTCTGTGTTTACTAGCTGTTTGTTTTTCTTCTATGGTAGTGTCCACCATAAGTTTTTATATTTTTTAAACAACTTTTATTTTTTTCATCTAATATTTATTTTACAAGTATATTCTCATAGGTATGAGGATTTTTTTTAGTTTCTTAAGTGTCTTTTGAAGAGGAAAGTTTTAAATTTTGATGAAGCCAAATATATCAATTTTTCTTTGTAAATCTATGTTTCTCACATCCTATTAAAATTGCTTTAAAGAAGCAAGTCATATCTGTAAGAATATATTTGTAAAATAATTATTTGATATAGGATATGTAGCCAGAATATAAATAGAAACATTTTTAAAGTGGATAAAACTATGGACATTTCACCATGAAGATATACAATAGCCAATAAATATGGAAAGAGAAATTAAAACATCTATAGTCATTAGGGAAATTAAAATAAAAACAGTGCAATATCACCAAATACTCACTAGAATGAATAAATTTAAAAACCTAGTTTGAGTATTTCTTATCTAAAATGCTTGAGACAAGAAGTTTTTCAGATTTTGGATATTTTTCTACTTCGGAACATTCACATGTGTATAATGAATGTCTTGGGGATAGGAATGAAGTGTAAATACTAAGTTCGCTTATATTTCACATACCCCTTTTATGTATAACCTGAAGTCATTTTATATAATTTTTTAGTGCACCTGACTGTGGTCTACCACAGGACATGGAATTTTCTACTTGTGTCCTCATGTTGGCACTCAAAAATTTTAGGATTTTGTAGCAATTCAAATTTTTGATTTTCAGATAAGGGGCACTCAATCTGTCAGGCAATAGCCAAGTATTATAAAAAACATGAAGCAATTATAATGCTTACACATTTCTATAGGAATGCAAAATAATACAGCCTGTTTGGAAAGCAATTTGGCATTGTTTTATAACTTTGCACATTCGTTTACATATCTTTTACATACAAACCCAATCATCCTATTCTGAGGAATTTATCCAGGAGAAATGAAAACAGTTGTCCACACATGATTTGTTCTTGAATATATAAAACAGTTTCATTCATATTAGTAAAAACACTGGAAATTATTTAAATGTCCATTGCTTGATGTCTGCCTAACTCTTTATTGAAGTGATCTTTCACTTCCTATTTTCTCTTTGATTTCACTCTTTATACCATCCTTTACTTTATAGCTCAGATTAACTATGGACATTTTAAACTCCTTGGACATTTCTTCTATTGTGTTATAGGTGGATTCTCTTATTGGGGCATTTTGGTTTGTTTGTGGCATTTTGTTCCCTTGTTTTTTCATGTTGCTTGTGTGTTTTCCCATCTAGTTGTAGGGATCTGAGGCAATATAGATTCTACCCTGTAGGTCTATATCGTCACTGAAGATTTCCAGTATTTCACCTTTAAGAGGGAGATCAATATAAATAGCACCCAGTGCAAACAATATACTGTCTCAAATCTAATAACTCCCACCAAGGTGCCCACTGCCCTTTCACTATAAATAGCAATGATAAGTTCAATCATTGTCCACAGTAAAAACAGAAAATTTGCCTAAAGAATTTACAATCTCAAATAGTGGACAAAGAAAGAACAGAAACTGTGCAGGACATGGTGATCATGAGGTAGAAAGAGAGAAACCAGAAGCAAAAATCCACTGGAAGAGTGGAAGAGGAACCAACAGAGACTGGTTGTTAGATGGAGAAAAGTAGAAAGGGAATCCAAGAAGACAGACAACTGAGAGGAAAAATAAATATAAAGAGATAAAAAAAAAAAACTAAAAATTTAAGAATATACAACAGAAATGCAAAATACCATGCATATGTCACGTCCTTAACAAACTGATGCATGAAAAATACCTTGCTCCAAATACGGTAGAGAGAGATGTTAGAGCAGAAAAAATAAAAATAAAATAAATCTCAATGGAAAATTGAACAACTGTCTCTATTGGTGTTCAAAAGTTTCTCAGCCCTGTCTCTGACTTCTTACAGATTGCCTGGTGCAGACCGGACCAGGCAGACCCAGTCAGTATCCCACCATTCTGGGCTTCAGATGCCCTGAGTTTGGCTACGGTTGCAATCCCAAGGTCTCAATTTGGACAGATCTTTGGAATTTGGAGAGAGACCACCAGGGATGAACAATCCTGAGAAACAGTAACTAGATGGTGTCAACTAGCACTCCCAGGAGGAAGAACCCAGGCACAGCCAAGCCCACAGGCACCCTGACACTGAACCTCCAGGTGCTGGCCCTTGTCCTCAGACAGAGGTGGCTGTGCCCCAAGATGGTAGTGGCAGCAAACCTGCTGGCACCCCAACCCCCCAGGTCTTGGCTGGCGTCTAAAGATGGAGGTGGCAATGTCCAAACAAACCTGGAGTCTCCCTTGCAGTGGACCTCTGGGTGGTGCTTGAAGCGGTAGTGGTGGGGGTCGGTGGCAGCAGGAAGGAGTCAGCAGCTGCAGCAGTCATTGGTGGCATTGGCAGCAGGTGGGGGGTTGGCAGCAGGTGGGGGATCAGCGGTAGTAGTGGCAGTAGTGGTGGCTGGCACCGAGAGAAGACCTCCAGGGGAGGGTTGGTAGTGGCATTGGCGGCATGGTCTTGGTAACAGCAGCAGGCAGCAGTGTAGACAGCCACAGCGCCTGGGGAAAAGACCTTCGGGTGTCAACGGCAGCGGTGTCGGGCAGCAGCGGGCCTCCAGGCTGCTGAGCCGGGAGAAAACCTCCGACCAGCATCCACAGCAGTGGCATCTGCAGCAGCCTCAATTTCACTCTTAAGTGTGGTATTCAGCAATTTTATTATAATGTGGTCTTGGATGGTTTCTTTTTTCTGTACTTCAGATTTATTAAGATTATTAGATTTGTGGCTATATATTTTTTCTTAAATTCCCCAATTTTTCAGATATTACTTATTTTTTTTTCTCTATTCCTCCCTCCTCTCTACTTCTGTGACACTAATTACAAGTATATGTAAATATTTTACATTACTCAATAAATTACTAATGTTCTACTTATTTTTCCTTTAGTATTTTTTCTTTCTATACATCATTTAGATATTTTTTGTTGTCTTTACATTCATCTTTTCTTCTGAGGTATTTATTCTGCTTTTAATCCTATCTAGTTTTCTTTTCAGGTATTTATGTTTTATCCCTTGAAGTCCAATATGATTTTTATATCATCTGTTTCTTTCTTCATCATGTTCAGGTTTTTTTCTATATTCTCAAACCTATGGAGACTACTTATAATTGCCATTTAAATCTACTAAAATGCTAAATCTATGATCTATTATTTCTTTATCCAATTTCATTTACTGATATTTTCTCTTAGTTATGAGTTCTCTGTTCTTCTTTACATATTTTTATTGATGTGATGGTCACTGGGAGTTGTTCTTGGTTGCTACATTCAGTTGTTTTGAAATTGGGGCTTTACTCTACATTCATAATTTTTAAAATCAATTGGGTCATTTGAAACTTTATTTTAAACTTCGTTAGGGTGAGTATAGAATGACCCTTAATATAGGGCTAGTTTAGCCTCACTGTGAAGGAGTTATCTTTCTCAGAATTTTATCCAAAGTTGTTTGTATTTCAAAATATTCCCACTCTTTCTGGTAAGAATATGAACAGTTTTGAGCCCTTCGTCTACTCTGCTTACCACTTTTCAGTGTTTATTTTGCTGGTTTTGAATAGTTTCCTCTTACACAAGTAGATGAGTATTCATTCAAAGACTCCAGAGTTCTTATTGGTGTTCTGGATGACAAATTCTGCTTACTATTTCTTCCTCCAGTTCCAATCTCTCTTTCTTCAAATTTGTGGCACCTTTCCTGCATTGTGGTTGGTACTGTTACTTCAGGCAGCAGACTGGTATACCACTGCTTTTCCCATTTTTTTTCAGAGTTTATGTACTACCTGTTGTTCAGTTTTGTAACCATAAATTCTATTATTTTTCCAACATCATAACTGGAATAAGAAGTTAAAGATTATTTTTACTTAGTTATAAATACTATGATGCGAATTATCTTTATCGTGTGTTTACTCTTGCTTGTAGACAGTTAATAGTTTCATAATTGTTCTTCCCTGTTGAAAACACTAACAAATGCAGTGTCTAAATGTGACCTGCTTGTTCTTTAGGGTCTACCCTCATCAATATGTTGTAGGTGTCTGGACTTTACTAGTGCAATAACCAATGAGTTTGAACAGCAATAGTATTTATTCATAATGTTTTACACATTTTGGATAAAACAAACCTGAAGGTGAAATTTCTTTTTCTTTATGAATTCAAAACTTTTGTCTTACCATTTTATTCATTTTTCTTTCATACTTAAGAGCATCACTTCTGCCCTTTGAAGGGGAAGAAGGCAGAGGTGATTATTGAGTATAAATTTCTACTATCTTTCGAAAAAAGAACATAAACTAAGGAGAAATCTACTTCCACTTATCATTGTAAAATTTGGAAGGCAATGGAAAAGATATATTTTCAAACAGGCACATTCTGATTTCTTACCTTGGAAAAAACACAGAAATCATCATGAGTCACATAAAGGAAGTAAAGAGTACTGGCATGACTGGCCATGGCAAGAAAATTTATCAAATCCTCTGAAATAATCATTTCTTTTTGTAGGTAGTAAGTCAAGCTTTCTGTCCTTGGGCACTTTATACTAAGTGGAAATAGGTAATATAAAATATAGCTCTTTCTTCTGTAATATACCTTCATACTTCTCTTTATTAGCCTAACCAATCTCTGTCTCTCTGTCCTTTTGCTTTGTAGCCATCTCATTATTTTCCAGCCTTGGACATTCTTTTCCTTCTGCTCTGTGACAGAGTTGTACACCTTACTTTTCTCCTCTGGGCACCTTCCTAGAACACTCCTCTTAACTCTAGTTCCCTTGGTGTAAGGTTTCTTTTGAACAATACTCATTAAATACACATGTGTAATAGAAACAATCGAAGGAATCATGGCCCACTATCCACATAGACATGGAATCTAAAACAATGTGTTTGTGGTAGGCAGTATTTCTTTGATAAGATAAATAATAATGAAGAGAATATAAATTTTGCTTTGTGTCCTTAGCATTAAAAAACTCTGAATTACTTAGCCTGGCTTTCATGCTTCCCCAAAATACAGTTTTCCTTCTTTCTAGACTTCTCTTTAACTGCCTCCTCACCTATAACAACAGTGTAGTTAAATTTTCCTTTGTACTTTCTCAAATTTGGGTCTTTGCTTCTTCCTTTGAGGACTATTTTCATTTACTTCTGTGTCAGTGAAGATAGCAACTCTAATACAATCTTTCTCTTAAAGTCTTCCCTTTCCCATTACTCAAAATTTATCAAAACTCTGGGTAGTAGATTCTCAGTTAAAACTGAGGTATCTTTCTATATCCTGGTTTGGAATCTTTCTAAGCCTCAGAAATTATTTTCATTTAAAACATGTCAGTTTTCAATACTTTTCAGTAATTTTTACTTTATCTATTGAAGATTATTTTCTTCCTCAGAGAAAAAGGGAACCAAATAAGAATCTTTAAAATTTTGTTGTTGTTTTAAGCCAAAGTCTGGATTTATAAATTTTAATTTCCACCATGAATTCTTAAAGCACTATTTTTTTCTGATTAAAGTTTTATTTATATATTCTATTTTTTATTACTGAAAGATAAAATTGTAGGAAGACAGAGAAGAAACTTTACCAGATACTTATTTTTTGCAGAATTATCAGCTGTGTGGAAAGTTTGATCTGATAGTTTTGTGCTCTTTTCTAATTTCACTTTGTCTCAGCTTAAAAATTTATGTATTTCTCTCATACAACAAATATGTATTGATGGAGATCTCATGAAATAAGAGAAATAATGTATAGTTAAAATTTTTTGTGTATACCTTAACCCTGTAGTCTACTTGAAGCATTCATCTGTCCTTAAAAGACAAAAATGATGACGTGGGAATGAAGAGAATAAAAAGCTCAGTTTTAAGGTTTTGAATCATGGTAAGTGGTGGAAATTTAAACATGAGAATGCTGGAATAAGGCTCTCTCTCTCTCTCTCTCTCTCTCTCACACACACACACACACACACACACACACACACACACAGAAAGGGAGAGAGAGAGAGAAAAAAGAGTGAAAGAGAGAAGAGTTGGGGAGGGAGAGAATTAGTTTTCTAAGTTCCTTTCTCTTATCCTTTAGTATCAGGAAGAAAATAGAGAGTAGGAACTAGCTTAATATGGCAGAAGTTCACAGGAACTTGTGTAGGCACCCAGAGTTGGGAAAAACCAGTAGACACTAGCGGATTGTGACCAAAGCCAGAGGGACTGGGTTATCAGGTTAACCAACCATGAACTTAGTCCTGAAGATTAGCAGTCCAAGCAGCAATTCATGAGGCAAGACCCCTAACCCTTGTCACCCAAGGAGCCAGAATACATTCCTCCATCTCTTTACCTGTAGATCACATAAACCATACTTACCCCAATGAGCTATTACCCTGACATCATCTTAAAAATGTCCGAGAGAGGGCTGGGGATGTAGCCCAGTGTTAGAGCACTTTGTCTAATGTGCATAAGCCCCTGAGTTTGATCCCCAGCACTTGGTGGTGGGGGAACGCCAGGAGATGTGGATGTGGATAGAAATGTGAAACTAAGGAGTTTTTAAAAATTTTTATTTGTTCTAATTAATTCTATATGAAAGTAGAATGCATTTATGCACTTTGATATATCATACATAAATGAAGTATAATTTCTCATTTTTCTGATTATACATATTTGGGATCACATTGGTCATGCAGTAATATATGTACATGAGGTAATAATGTCTGCTTCACTCTACTATCCTTCCTACCCACATACCCCTTCCCTTCACTTCTCTCTACCTAAAGTAACTCTATTCTTCCCTATCCAGCCCCTGCCCCTGCCTCTTGTGAATTAACATCTGCAGATAAGAGAAAAAAAATAAAACTAAACAGTTTTAACTAAAAAAATTTAATATCATCTAAGGGGGATATATCAGCATCACATTAGATTATCAATTGATTTTTTTTTTTCTTCCCCAGTCTATCTAACAGTTAGGAATCATGAGGAAAAGAAAGAGCAAGATTAAGTAGCTGGATTTTTTTCTATAATGAAGAAAAGTACGTATATTCCTGTGATTCTGGTCACACTTAGTGTGATAGCTGCTTGCACAAGGATGATGACTGTGAAGAAGAGTAACTGAGACACTCATAAATCTTGATTCTTGAAACCTCAATTTCAGTTTTACTTTCTCTGTCAAGTTTCATGCCTTTCCTACTTTACCCTATAAATGGACATTTTTCTTTTCACTTCTGAAACTTAATGGGGTAGGTGGGGAAAGGATAACTGCAATTTCATGGATACTGCCTAAAACTGAATATTAGACATCATGTTCTTAGAGAACTTTGGTTGTTTGGTCACGAGGGCTTCTTTACTGGTGCCATCTCCTCAGGCTCCATTCTACTGACATTTCTAGGAACTCTTTGTCTTACAGTTTCCTTCCTAGATGAGCCTCTGATGGCTACCTCTGATGAATACTAAAAAGGACCCATTACTGAGCTTTCTTAAACTTTATCTACTCCTGAGGTGAATGTCAGGGATAGCCTGAAAGAAAGAAACAAGCTGTTGCAGTAATTTGAAAGCATTTTCCCACTAATATTACATAAAGTAGAGAAAGATAATACCTATCTAGCAGAATGGTTAGGACAAAAGGTTATGTGAGTCCCTGTAGCTTGAGGAGGAGGATGGAAATGAAAACGTGCTACTGCCTCTTCCATGCTACTGAACTCCGTATTCTGTGCTTGTAGAATCAGGAGCAGCTCAGATGTACCTTGTAGGTTGTATTATTTGGTAGAGATGCTTTTGTAACTATCAGAACCCCAGCAGTAACCATGTGGACTTGTGGTCTTGAGGTCGAATAAATAAATTTGTGGGTGGCTAATTTTCATTCCTTACTCTAAGGACCTTCACCCACTTAGCCATCAAGACAGCACTGTGGCAGCAACACAGCTCTACTCTGATGCTTACAGGACAAAACATTGTGCTATAAAAGGCATTTGCAGGCGAATGGATGAAACTGGAGAATATCATGCTAAGTGAGATAAGCCAATCTCAAAAAACCAAAGGAAGAATGATATCGCTAATAAGTGGATGATGACACATAATGGGGGGTGGGAAGGGTTAGTGTTGGGGTTGGAGTTGGGTTTAGGGAGGGGGGCAGGAATGGAGGAAGGAAGGACTGTATAGATGGAGGGGAAGGGTGGGAGGGGAGGGGGGAAAGGGAAAAAATGGCAGAATGAATCAAACAACATTACCCTATGTAGATTTATGATTACACAAATGGTATGCCTTTACGCCATGTACAGACAGAGAAACAACATGTATCCCATTTGTTTACAATTTTATAATAAAAAAAAAAAGCTACTTAACTATTTATAATACCCACGAAACATTCTGCTTTTTATTACTTTCTGAATTTGCTTATCTATTTCTTTTGCCTAGAATGTCCTTCTTGTATATAAGACACCTGAATTTTTGCTCAACTCAGCTTAGTTCAAGTGCTGCCTACTCTTTTCTGACTCTACACTTCTCGTCTTATCTGCTGCACTCCATATTGAGCCATTTCTCCTATAATCTGTGTGTGTCTTATAAGTATTACCATTATAGAATTCTCTACTTTATGCTATAATTGCCTGTTTTATATTCTGGCTAAATTTTAAACTCTCCAAAGGCAGACTTTTCATTTTTGAATCACCTGCATTTCTCATAATGCTTGACACTTATTGGGCATTCAAAAATTGTGGAGTCAATAAAGGAAATAAATATGCAGTTGTGACTGGAATTCCTGCAGTATATTTGACCATGATAGGTTAAGTACATAAGTTTTTATTAACAAAGCCCTAGATAATCTTGTCTTTTCCTTCCTGCTACTCCTTCCTTCTTATCTTTCTGATTTCTTCCTGCTACTCTCTACCTGGCTTGCTCTGCACAACCACACTGTCATCTCTGCAGTACCTCAAATATACCATGCATGCTCCTGCTGTAAGTCCTTCGCAGTGACCACTCTCTCTAGGAGGAAGGTACCTTTACTGACCATCTGGATGGGTTGTTACTCTTCCACTTCAGGTCCCTGGTCAAATGTTGCCTTCTCAATGATTGTAATCCTTTTCCTGTCCGTGCACTACTGATCTCCTTATTTTGTTCTATTTTCTTCTTTTTTCCATAGTACTGGATCACCTTCTAATATTTGGTCATACTTCTGTCTATTGAATGTTGTCTCTTTCTTGTCTTGCTAGAATGTAATCTCCATGAGGACTGGCATCCTTGTCTGCTTTCTTTTCTGATATTCTTTACTGATGTATCCTCCAATGGCACAGAACAATGCTTAGTACATTTGTGATACTCAATATTTGATAAATGACAGATGTATTAACATTCAAATATGCTTTTTCAATAATTCCCTATTAAGTCATTATCTTATATTAGTAGAATAATATAAATGAGTTCACTTATGTTCCTAATCAATATCTAGGAGAGAGGAAAAGAAATAATGGCAGAAAATTTTAATGAAATGAGAAATGGGAAGATTTGAACAGCATTATATGTTGGAAATGAGTCAATCAAGGAGTGATCAATTCTTCATTTGTGAAGATCCATGAGTGACCCTTCAATAGTTGTAAAATATGGCAATGGAGAAGCAGAACAGAAGTAGTATTAACAGCAGTAGTTCAAGCATTTGTAAATAAATCTAGGTTACCTACAACTTTGCTTGGAGTAACTCTACATACAATGATTGCTTCCACCATGATTTTTGTCTGTATAGATTGACTGCACTGTAGGTTTAGGCATAGTGGGCAGAGACCAAGGATGGTTATTCCTACTAATGACAGCACAAAATATTTATCAGCTTGATAAATGCTATGGTTTTGATATAATGAGTCTACCCAAATCTCTTTAATTAAAGCAGGAGGAGTGATTGGATTGTGAGGCTGTAACCTAATCAGTTCATCCTAGTTTGAATGGACTGAGTGGTAACTATAGGCAGACGAGGCACGACTGGGAGAGGGTTGTCACTGGAGTGTGCCAGAAGGGCTCATCGTCCCTGTGGTCCCTTCTCCTCTTCCTCTCTTTGCTTCCTGTCTGCCGTGAATGAAGCAGCTGTCCACTAGCACATTTTTCCACCGTGATATTCTTCCTCACCTGGGGCCCAGAGCAATGGAGTTGGCCCTCAATTGACTGAACCCCTGAAACCATGATCCAAAATAAACTTTCCCTTTTATAAGCTGTTCTTATCAGGAATTTTGGCCACAGCAAGAAAATCTGACTAAAATAATTAACTTATAAAGAATTTTAAAAAATTTTCCCAGAGCAAATGAACTCCACATAGTAAAGAGAATCATAGTCAACGTGCATATACGACTTACTGTTTTGGGCCCAAGTTTATTTAATTAAGACAAAGTTGATGTAATATACTTAATTTAAAATATGTAGCATTCACTGTATGAAAGAGAAGAATGACCAAAACCTATTAATTAGAAGTGTACATGTGTATGTAAATTGTCCACCATTATATTTACATGGAAATTTAATGCTAATTCTATTTATCAACATTTCTCTTGTTTTTAAGGTCTTTTTTGATCATCCTTTACCTTTGTAAGAATTCAGCAAAGATTTATTATTTCCTTGTTGCCTATAGGATTTTAAGCATATGCCATAGAAAGCCATATTTGAGATATGAAATTGACTACTATTCATATGTAAGATAAATGGAAGGAAAATCTATCAAAATGTATTTCAATAAGCTGCACCATGAGTTGATCTATGATGTTTTGACTTCCAGAAGAAAATTATATCTTTATCCCACATGTTTGAGAACTAAATTAATACAGTAGATTTCAAATGCATGATACAGTGCATCTACCTTGGATTAACTTTGCTAATATGTCTTATTCAAGAGTAAACACCAGTAATGCTGCATGTTTTTCATCACCATTGCAGAGGTAAAGATTAATGTGGTCATATTAAAGAAGAAAGCATTGTATCTTGGAATGCTGAAAGTTCTTATTTATTTTCTATCTTGTTAATAAAAAGAAGCACTTTGGAGAAATTTATCTTTATGCTTCAGGCCATAAGCTGATGACATAATAAAGACACGAAGAAACATTTTCCTCTGAGGTGCAGTGCTAAACATTTGGACAGGTACATCAAATATATTTTCTTTTCTCTCTTCTTAAATATTGATTGTAGAGACCACATTTGTAAAGTGCATGTGGAATTAGTTGGAAAATAAATCTAAGACATAGTTTCTCATTCCAAGGAAGGGCTAAACAAGAATTTGAGTTTTTTATTCATAGAGTTTATATGCATGTTAGATAGTGGGTGTTATGCTGTCTATAATTTGCTTTACACTCTTTTAGCATAAACACTGTGATGTAAATGTGTGTTAGTTACCTTTAATTTCTACCTGAGGGGTAGTAAGTTGTTCTAATCCAGTATTCACACTCCAGGGGTGGTCAACTAGCATTTAATTAGCAAGATCATACTCTACAATCACTATTATAAGTGCTTTAGCTTTATCCCTAGCACCAAAGATTAGTTAATTAGCATGTTAGAAATAGGCTTTCATCGGCAGAAATAATGACTTCTCAATTAGCATAACAGATGATACAAATGAATCATGGGGTGAAAGTTGTGGTTTAAAAATATAAGATTGGCCAAAATATTTGATACATTCTTTTTCCTCACCTAAACCAGATGCAAAATTATAGAAACTCTTTTGCCCTTCATCTTTCAGAATGGCACCATAGGTTTGCTTCTGAAATGGTGTGGTATGCTATCACAATTTTGGAGGATTCTGATTCCTGAGGTCCACTATCAGATTAACTGAACTCTGCCTCTACATTAGTTTGATGCAGTCCTTTCATCTAAGAGAAGGTTTTGGGCAATGTATGCTTAAAACATTTTAAAATTCAGGGAGCTTAGACTTTACTAAAGTTTACAGACTAGGTTTTAAGATTATTTTATGTCCATTCATTAATACTTGTGTGTATATGTTTGGACATGTTTGCTTTAGTGTATCTGTATTTATGAATGTGTTTGCTTCTCTACAATCTGGTTGTGAACATAAAGGGTGCCTGTCAGGGTTCTCTAGAGGAACAGAATCAACAGAAAGTATGACTATAAAAAGGGGATTTAATAGATTGGCTTACATGACCAGAAGCTGGATAGTCCACAATGGTCATCTGCAGACTGGAGAGCTGGAGAAAACAGTAGCTGTGCAGTCCAAGAGACTGAAGCCCAGAACAAGAGGGATCAATGATGCTACCCCAGTTCAAGATAGAAGGTTTCTGGAACTCCCTGGAGAATCACTGGCAGAGTCCTCTTTGGAAGAGTGAAGAAGCAAGAGTCTGATATCCTCAGGTGATTCTAGCAGCAATCAAGAACCCATTCAAGAAGAATCAAGTTAGCATTTACTGCTGCTTCCTTGTTCTTCCAACTTTTATTCCAACCAAGCCACCATCCTGTTGGATGGTACTGCCCATGCTTAAGAAGAGTCTCCATTTTAGTTTGCCATCCCACATGCCAATCATTCCTCGATATACCCTCACTGACACACCCAGAAATCTTTTAATCTTTGGCATCTCTTAATCCAATCAAGTTGACAATTCAAATTAGTTATTACAATGCCTGAGTTATCCATCCTGCTGTTTACATATTTACTTATTACTAAGATCTGAATGTTTATGCCCCCCTCCCAATGGATATGTTAAAAATTTAGCCTATCTTCCCAAGATATGGAATTTAGGAGGTGAGAACATTTAGTAGATGATTAGTTCATGATGGCAGAGCCCTTTTCAATAGAATTAGTGTCCATATAAAATTGTCCAAAGGTAACCTATTGTACTTTGGCCTTATCAGAACACATCAGCATGGCACCATCTATGAAGTAGGAAGGAAAGCAACCAGTAGCAGACATCAAATCTCCTGGTATCTTGATCTTGGACTTTTTAGTCTCCAGAACTATAAGAAATATATTTCTGTTATTTATGAACTACTCAACCATGGTATTTTATTAAAGCACAAATAGATTGCTCACTAATTTATTCATTTCATGACTACTTCAAAAAGTAATTATTGGATTCTATTATGTACTAAGCATTATTCATTTTGCTGGGAATATAAAAAATGCTAAAAATGAAGTCCTCATAAGGAGTTCATGTTTAGTGGGAAATTTGTAATACTCAGATAAATGGACAAATGTAGAGTTTTAAATATGAAACATGCGTGGACTTCTGAGAAAAGTAGCAGTTAATTTGATCATACTGTACAAGTTGGATTTATTTTGTTGAGGAAATGATAGTGTGGGTAGGAAAAAAAAAACATGAAGCAAGAACTGGAGATGAGAGAAAGCATGGTCTTCACAGGGCAACCTTTGTGAAGTGAGGTCATCAAAAATGACTAGGACCTACTCATGGAGGCCTGTGTACTGTCCATATTATAAAGCCTGGGCATTACCTTTGAACTCTGAAGCATTTGAAGGATTTTACTCAATTAGGTCACATGTTAAATTCACATTTTATTTAAATATTTGTCAGCCAAATGAAGGAAGGGCTATAGGGGGTCACTGATTAAGAAACTGCTTCAATGACTGAGGTAAGACTTACAGTAGGAATTAATCGTAGCTGGTTAATTTGCTAAATATTTAAGAGATGAAATTTGGAATTTGGTGAAGTAAAGGAATGAGAAGAGATAATGAAGGTATCTAACAAGTAGTAACTAAAACCATGAGATAACCAAATTATCTCAGGGAAGATATTGAATAATATGAACAGTGGGTAAAAGAATAATAATCAATGACCCCTACCTTTAGAGTGGGACAGAAGCACAAGTAAAAAGGAGAAAGTATAATAGAGAGTGACTAGGATATCTTGATGCCCTCACAGCTTAACTGGTCTTCACACAGTTTCTTCCTGAAGTTAGGTCTCTGGCTTCCCTTTCTTAGAGCATTTACCCTAGAAAACTTCTGGTTATAAATTATTTCTCTGCCCCTTTGAGATGTAAATCCTCTATACATCCAGCAATGTATTTCTTAGGAACTTGGGCATCATCCTGTTGAAATGGAATAATCTAAAGAGATAGTCTCCCTGTTATTCCTTCTCTGTGGGGCAGGAACCTAACTTCTATAATCACTAATGGGTAAACACAAATGGTCTGATCACAGTGATTTATCTCACCCTTCCCAACATAGTCTATAACTTTTATATTAATGCACACCAATTATTCTTGCCTTTTGTTGTAGCAGAGTTGAGTTCAAACTCTTTTTTCTATTGAAATAATCTTTAAAACAGTCTTGCTTGTATTGGAACAAACCCCCAAATATATTTATTTCTTTGTTACGAGCAATTTGATTGAAAGGAAATTAAATCTTTAAAACAGGCCCTAAGTCAAGTTCTTATAATCTTCCCTTGTTTCTATCACTTTCAGTGAAATGAGAGGTTTTCTACAAAGTTGTTTTATCTACTTGACAGTGTCAACAGATAGATAAAAGGGAATTAATCACCACCAGACTGGCTTTACAAAAGACACCTGAGGAAGTCCTACATCCAGAAGCAAAAAAAAATATTGGCTATCATCAGGAAAACACATGGAAGTATAAAATCTATAGGAAAAGCAGACACACAACCAGAAATAGAAAAGACTCAAACCTTATCAATACAATGAACTACCATTCCACAAAGATGAACACAAAGAGGAAATTTAGAACAAATAATAGTCAAAACAAATAGAAGGCACCTACACCCTTCCCCATCCTCTTGTTCACAACTAGAAACACTGTAAATAGTATTCAAACTCATCCTGTTTATTACAATAATGTTAAAGCCTTTATAGTGGCTATCTGGTTAAGGGCTGCATTTTCTCTGTATTGGATGCTACTGGTATTGATCTCCCTTTCAAAGGAGAGGTAATGGAAAACTGCAGGGTCATAATAAGACTGCAAGGTGGGGGAACTTCAGTATCTCTGATCTTCACAACTACAGGGGAATATATAGAAACAATATGAAAAAACAGGGGAAGAAAGTGTCCCTAACAAACCAAGATGCTATTGTGATAGGATCCAAAGACAGCATGGCAGTAGAAATGACAGAAAAAGAGTTTAGAATCTGCATACTTAAAACGATCTGTGAAGCAAAAGATGAGATAAGAGAGCAAATGCAGGTAATGCATGATCATTCCAATAAATAGTTGAAAGAGCAAACACAGGAAGCAAAAGAACACTTCAATAAAGAGATAGAGATTCTGAAAAAAAAAAAAAACAAACAGAAATACTTGAAATGAAAGAAACAATAAACCAAATTAAAAACTCAATAGAAAGCATCACCAACAGAATAGATCTCATGGAAGACAGAATCTCAGACAATGAAGATAAAATATTTAATCTTGAAAATAAAGTTGAACAAACTGAGAAGATGTTAAGAAGTCATGAATGGAACCTCCAAGAATTATGGGATATCATGAAAAGACCGAATTTAAGAATTATTGGCACAGAGATACAAACCAAAGGCATGAACAATGTGTTCAATGAAATAATATCAGAAAATTTCCCAAACCTGAAAAATGAAATGGAAAATCAAATACAAGAGGCTTACAGAACACCAGGTGCACAAAATTACAATAGATCCACACCAAGACACATTATAATGAAAATACCTCACATACAAAATAGATAGGATTTTAAATTCTGTGAGAGAAAAGCATCAGATTACATATAAGGGGAAACCAATATGGATATCAGCAGATTTCTCAGCCCAGACTCTGAAAGCAAGAAGGGCCTGAACAATATATTTCAAACTCTGAAAAAACATGGATGCCAACCAAGAATCCTATCCCCAGTAAAACTAACCTTCAGATTTGACAATGAAGTAAAATCTTTCCATGATAAACAAAAGTTAAAAGAATTTACTAATAGAAAGCCTGGCCTACAGAACATTCTCAGCAAAATATTTTGTGAGGAGGAAGTGAAAAGCAATAATACAAGTCATCGTAGGGAGGAACTACCCTAAAGGAAAAACCAATCAAAGGAGAACCCAAGTCACATTAAAAACCAAAAATAAGCCAAAATGACCAGGAATACAAATCATATCACAATAATAACCCTTAATGTCAGTGACCTAAACTAAATAATCAAAAGACATAGACTGGCTGATTGGATTAAAAAGAAAGACCCAACAGTATGCTGCCTTCAAGAGACTCATCTCATAGAAAAAGACTTCCACAGACTAAAGGTGAAAGGATGGGGGAAAAACATCCCATGCACATGGACCCAGTAAAACAGCAGGGGTCTCCATCCTCATATCAGATAAAGTGGACTTCAAACCTAAGTTAGTCAGAAGGGATAAAGAAGGACATTTTATCCTGCTTAAGGGAAGCATAAAACAGCAAGATATAACAATTTTAAATATTTATGCCTCAAACAATGGAGCATCTATGTATATCAAACAAACCTTTCTCAATTTTAAGAATCAAATAGTCCAAAACACATTAATAGTGAGGGACTTTAACACACTGCTCTCACCACTGGATAGATCCTCCAAACAAAAACTGAACAAAGAAACTATAGAACTAAATAATACAATCAATAATATAGACTTAATGAATATTTACAGAGTATTTCATCCATCATCAAGCGAATATACTTTCTTCTCAGCAGCTCATGGATCCTTCTTTGAAATAGACCATAAGCTATGCCACAAAGAAGTCATTAGTAAATACAAAAAAATAGAGATCCTACCCTGTATCCTATCAGACCACAATGGAATGCAATTAGAAATGAATGATAAAATAACAAACAAAAACTACTCATATACCTGGAGACTAAATAATATGCTATTGAATGATGCAATGATAACAGAAGACATCAGGGAAGAAATAAAAAAAATTCTTAGAGGTAAATGAGAACAATGAAACAACATATCAAAATCTCTGGGACACTATGAAAGCAGTACTAAGAGAAAAGTTCACTGCATTGAACTCATATATTTAAAAAATTCAAAGTCAATAACTAAATAACCTAACATTACATCTCAAAGCCCTAGAAAAAGAAGAACAGATCAACACCAAAAATAATAGAAGACAGGAAATAATTAAAATCAGAGCTGAAATCAATGAAATTGAAACAAGAGAAACAATTCAAAAAACTGACAAAACAAAAAGTTGGTTCTTTGAAAAAGTAAACAAAGTTGATAAACCCCTAGCCACACTAATGAAGAGAAGGTGAGAGAAAATTCAAATTACTAGAATTCGTGATGAAAAAGGAAAGGTCATGACAGACATCAGTGAAATACATAACATAATTAGAAGCTACTTTGAAAATCTATACTTCAACAAAATAGAAAATATCAAAGACATTGACAAATTTTTAGAGACATATGATCCTCTCAAACCAAATCAGGAAGACCTACACAATCTAAATAGACCAATTTCATTCACTGAAATAGAAGAAATCATCAAAAGTCTACCAACCAAGAAAAGCCCAGGACCAGATGGATTCTTGGCCAACTATAAAACCTTTAAAGAAGAACTGATACCAATACTCCTCAAAGTATTCCAGGAACTAGAAAAGGAGGGAACCCTTCCAAATTCATTCTATGAGGCTAGTATCACTCTGATACCAAAACCAGACAAAAACTCATCAAGGAAAGAAAAATTTAGACCAATATCCCTGATGAACATAGATGCAAAGTCCTTAACAAAATACTGGCAAATTGCATACAAAAATATATTAAAAAGATAGTGCACCATGATGAAGTGGGGTTTATCCCAGGGACGCAAGGTTGTTTCAACATCCGGAAATCAATAAATGTAATTCATTACATCAATAGGCTTAAAGTTAAGAATCACATGTTTATTTCAATAGATGCTGAGAAAGTGTTAGATAAAATACCGCACCCCTTCTTGCTTAAAACACTAGAAAAAATAGGAATAGTAGGTACATACTTCAATATTGTGAAGGTTACCTATGCTAAGCCCATGGCCAGCATCATCCTTAATGGAGAAAAACTGAAAGCATTCCCTCTAAACACTGGAACAAGACAGGGATGTCCTCTTTCACTACTTCTATTCAACATGGTCCTTGAAACAGTTGCCAGAGCAATTAGACAGACCAAAGAAATTAAAGGGATACAAATAGGAAAAGAAGAACTAAAGTATCAACTATTTGCTGATGACATGATCTTATATTTAGAAGATCCAAAAAATTCCATTAGAAAACTTCTAGAACTAATAAATGAATTCAGCAAAGTAGCAGGATATAAAATCAACATGCATAAATCTAATGCATTTCTATTCATAAGTGATGAATCCTCTGAAAGAGAAATTAGGAAAACCACTCCATTCACAATAGCCTCAAAAAAAAAAAAAATACAAAACTTGGGAACTAATCTAACAAAAGAGGTGAAAGACCTCTACAATGAAAACTACAGAACATTAAAGAAAGAAATTGAAGAAAACCTTCGAAGATGGAAAGATCTCCCATGTTCTTGGATAGGCAGAATTAATATTGTCAAAATGGCCATTCTACCAAAGGTGCTATACAGATTCAATGCAATTCCAATTAAAATCCCAATGACATTCCTCATAGAAATAGAGAAAGCAATCATGAACTTCATCTGGAAGAACAAGAGACCTCAAATAGCCAAAACAATCCTGAGTAGAAAAAGTGAAACAGGAGGTATCACAATACCAGACATTAAACTATACTGCAGAGCAATAGTAACAAAAACAGCATGGTATAGGGACCAAAATAAACAGGCAGACCAATGGTACAGAATAGAAGACACAGAGACAAAAACCACATAAATACAGTCACCTCATACTAGACAAAGGAGCCAAAAACATACAATGGAGAAAAGATAGCCTGTTCAACAAATGGTGCTGGCAAAACTGGAAGTCCATATGCAATAAAATGAAAGTAAACCTCTATCTCTTTCCATGCACAAAATTCAACTCAAAATGGATCAAGGACATAGGAATTAGACCAGAGGCCCTGCACTTAATAGAAGACAAAGTAGGCCCAAATCTTCATCATGTTGACTTAGGATCAGACTTCCTCAACAAGACTCCCAAAGCACAAGAAATCAAAGCAAGATTCAATAAATGGGATGGATTCAAACTAAAAAGCTTTTTCTCAGCAAAGGATGCAATCAAGAATGTGAAGAGAGAGTCTACAGAGTGGGAGAAAATCTTTTCCACAAGCACTTCAGATAGAGCACTTATCTCCAAAATTTATAAAAATCTTATAAAACTTTACACCAAAGATACAAAGAACCCAATCAATAAATGGGCCAAGGAACTGGACAGGCACTTTACAGAAGAAGACATACAGGCAATTAATAAATATAAGGAAAAATATTCAGTATCTCTAGTAATAATAGAAATGCAATTAAAACAACTCTAATATTTTACCTTACTTCAATTAGAATGGCTACTATCAAGAACACAAAGAATAATAGATGTTGGCGTGGATGTGGGGACAGAGGCACACTTTTACATTGCTGGTGGAGTTGCAAATTGGTGTAGCCACTCTGGAAAGCAGTGTGGAGAATCCTCAGAAAACTTGAAATGGACCCACCTTTTGACCCAGTTATCCCACTCCTTGGTTTATAACCAGAGGACTTAAAATCAGCATACTACAGTAACACACCCACATCAATGTTTATAGCAGCTCAGTTGACAATAGCTAGATTGTGGAACCAAACTTGATGCCCTTCGACAGATAAATGAATAAATAAACTGTGGTATGTATACACAATGCAATAGTATTCAGCCATAAAGAAGAATAATATCATGGCATTTGCAGACAAATGGATGGAATTGGAGAATATCATGCTAAGTGAAATAAACCAATTCCCAAAATCCAAAGGCCAAATGTTTTCACTGATAAGTGGAGAATGATATATAATGGGGGTGGTGAGGTGGGGAGTGAGAGAAGAATGGGGGAACTTTAGATTATGTAGAAGGAAATAAGAAGGAGGGGGGTATGAAGAATGGTGGAATGAGACAGACATTATTACTCTATGTACATGTATGATTACATGAATGGTATGAATCTACATCGTGTACAACCATAGAAATGAAATGATGTATCCCAATTGTGTACAATGAATCAAAACACAGTCTGTAAAATATTAAAGGATAAATAAAAACAAAGAAAAAACAATAAATAGAAGGAAGTTAACTAAATGATAACACTAACTCTTTACTTATCACTAATAACCTACAATGTAAATGGACTGAATTTACAAATTAATAGAAATTGGATCAACAGATACAAAAGCAAGACTCAAAAATATGCTTCATATAAGAAACTCACTTTACCAGTAAAGACACACACAGACAGACTGATGGTGAAAGGATAGCAAATGATACTCTAAGCAAATGGAAACCAAAAGCAAGCAGGAGTGGCTGAATTTATATTAGAGAAAATGGATTTAAAGACAAAAATTTATGAAGACACAAAGGTCACTATATAATGATCAATGAATCAATTCAACAAGAAGATATAAAGAATATGAATTTATGCACCTAATTTTATAATGTAAACATTAATAGGTCTACTGAGAGAGATAGGATCCAATATAATCATACTGGGAGACTTCAGTCCCCTGTTTCTACTAATGGAAAAATCATCCAGCCAAAAAAAAATAAGTGAAGAAATATCAAGGCTAATTGGATCAAATGGATTCAATAGAAATTTATAGAACATTTCATCCAACTGTTGCCGAATACATTCTTTTCATCACACATGGAACATTTACTAAAATAGGCCATGTATTAGGTTGCAAACCAAGTGTTAATAAATTCAAAGAAATTGAAATCATATCACATATATTTTCTGACTGCAATGGAATAAAACTAGAAATAAACAACAAAAACTTCAGAAATTGTGCAAATGAATACTGAACATGATGCTGAAGAAATAATTGTAAGTAACCAAAAGGAAAATTTAAAAAAATTCTGGAAACAAGTGAAAATGGAAACAAAACATATCAAAATTTTACTGGTGTCTTTACTGGTGAAATACTAAACAATACTATGAGGGAAATTTATATGAATAAACACCTAGATCTTGGAAACAGAAAGATTTCAAATAAATAATCTAATGATGCATCTCAAGTCCAGAGAAAAAGAGGAAATTAACCCCAAAATTAATAGAAAGAAAGGAATAGCAAAGATCAAAACAGAAATAAATGAAATAGAGACTTAAGAACAAAATAAAATATCAATGAAACAAATCTGGTTGGTTCTTTGAAAAGATGATAACAAATCTTTAGTTGCACTAACAAAGAAAAAAGAAAGATATAAATAAATAAAACTAAACATCCCAACTGACACTATAGAAATACAAAGGATCATTAGGGATTATTATAAACAACTATACAATAAAAAATTAAGAAACTTAGAGGAAATGGATAAATTTCTGAACTCATATAATCTACCAACATTGGACCATGAAGACATTGAAAATCTAAACAAACAAAAGTGAATAGTGAGAGTGCATCAGTAGTAAGGTTTCTCAACAAAGTGAAGTGCAGGATTGGATGACTTCATGATGAATTTTATCAAACTTTTTAATTTACAACTAATGTCCTCTCAACCTATTCCAAAAGAAAAAAGTGAAAGGGAGGGTATTCTTCCAAACTCTTTCTATGAGGCCAGAATTAACCTAACAGTGAAATCAGACAAGTTTACACAACAACAAAAGGAAACTATAGACCACTGTCTCTAATGAACATTGGTGGAAAAATTCTAAACAAAATACTAGGAAATGAAATGTAACAGCATATCAAAATTATAATTTATCATAATCAAACAGGATTTACCCAAGGAAGGCAGGGATGATTCAACATATACATGACAGTAAGTTGTAAGACATCGCATCAACAAAATGAAGGACAAAAGCTGACCATTATCTCAATAGACACAGTAAATGCTTTTGATAAAATTCAACATCCCCTCATGATAAAATCTCTGAAAAAATTAGGTGTAGAAGGAACATCTCTGAACATAATAAATGACAAACCTATATTTAGCTAATATCATACTGAATGGGGAAAAGACAAAAACGTTTTCTCAAAGATCTGAAACAATCAAGGATGTCCACTCTCAACCTCTTTTCAGCATAGTTCTGGAAGTCCTGGCCAGGCCATTTAGGCAAGAGAAAGCAATAAAAAACCTACAAAGAGTAAGGGAGGAACCAAATTATCGTCTTTGCAAATCAGATTATTTTATACACAAAAATACCTAAAAACTCCACAAAAGACCATTAGAACTAATAAATTCAGTAAAGTTGGAGGGTACAACATCAAGATGCAAAAATTAGCATTTTTTTATACACCAATAATGAAATTGGAGAGACAGAAAGAATGAAGGCAGTCCCATTTACCATAGCTACAAAAACAAAACCCTATGAATAAATTTTACCCCCAAAGTGAAACATCTCTATAATGAAAATAACAAAATTCTAATGAAAGAAATTGAAGAGAACTGAAAAAAAAAAGTGAAAAGACATCCCTGTGTTCATGGATTGTAAGAATTATCATTATTAAATGTTTATTGTACCCATAATAATTTACAGATTTGGTGTAATGCCTATGAAAATACCAATGGCATTTTTACAGAAAATTTTAGAAACCAGAATCCTAAAATACATACAGAAGCACAAATGACCTTATATAGACAAAGTGATCTTGAACAAAAGCAATAAAGTTGGAGGTGACAGTACCTGACTTCAAGATATATTAAAAAGTTATAGCCAGAAAAACAACATGGCATTGATATAAAAATAAACACATAGATCAATCAACAGAAGAGTCTCAGAAATCATTCCTTGAGTTACAGCCAACTGATTCTTGACAAAGGCATCAGAAACTTTCTTTGTAGAAAGAGCAGCCTCTTTAATAACTGGTTTTGGGAAACTGAATATTTATATGCAGAAGACTGAAACTTGATCTCTGGTTCTCAGTCTGTAGAAAAATTCAACCCAAACTTTATCAAAGAAATAAATATAAGACCTAAAACTAGGAAACTGTTAGAAGAAGACAGACAAAATATTATAAGACATCAGAATAAGCCACAATTTTTTTTGATAAGACCATAAAAGAATAGGAAAAAAAGTAAAAATAGACAAATGGGTTTACATTAAACTAAGAAGTTTCTGCACAGTGAAGAGACAACAAAGAGGCAACCTATAGTATGGGCAAAAAAATGTGTAATCATCTGACAGCTGATTAATATCGAGAATACACAAGGAATTTTAAAAACTTAATAATATAGTCCAATTAAAAACTGGGAAAATGAGATGCATAAACACTCCTTCAAGAAAGGAATTCAAATGGCCGGAGAATTTATGAAAAAGTGCTCAACTTAACTAACCATCAAGGACATAAAAGCACAAACTACAGTGTTGTCATAACCCAGCATGACTATTATCAAAAACATGAAAAATAACACATGTTGATAAAGATGTGGTGAAAAGGGGACTCTCATAAACTGTGAGTGGGAATGTAAATTAGTAAAGCCATTTACTAATTTGGAGGATAGGATGGAGGGGCCTGAAGAAACTAAACTTTAGTTCTATCAAATGATTCAGCTATCCCACTTCTGGGTATGTATGTGAAGGAAATGAAATTAGCATACCAAAGACTCCCCACTACCCCCTGCACACCCATGTTTGTTGCTGCATATTCACAATAGCTAAGACATGGACTCAGCCTAGCTGCCCATCGACAGATGAATGGATAAAGGAAATACAGTACATATTCACAATGAAATGTTATTCATTCACAAAGAAGAATGATATCATTTGTAGCAGAATGGATGGAAATGAAGGACATTATGTTAAGTAAAGTAAGTCAGATGCAGAAAAACAAATTCCATATGTTCTCTCTCTTATGTAGATGTTTTTAAAAGGTTGACTGGAATGTATAATAGTGATTACCAGAAGTTGGGAAGGGTGAAGGGAAGGGGAGACAGTGGCAGGTTAGATGAGGGTTACCCAAATGCAGTTAGGTAGAAATAAAAAGTTCTAATATTCTACAGTATGTGGGGTGTATAGTTCACAAAAACTAGATGAACTAGTTATGAATAACTAGAAGGACCCAAAGTCTCAAACACAAATGGTGATAGATGTAAATGTTAATTACCCCATATTTGATCAGTGCATAATTTATATTTGTATTGAAATGTCACATTGTACCCCATAAATATGTACAATTATTGTGTTAATAAAAAATTTAAGGAGGATGAAATGTTAAATACCCTGATTTTGTGATTGTACACTGTATTGCATTATTACACCATACTTCCAAATTTGTACAATGAAAAATTTTAAAAAGTTGGTTGCAAAATAGGATACAATCACATTAGTTTTATAATAAAGAATCTCATAGGCAAAGTTCAGATTATGGATCAATGATCCACTCAATAAAAGGATTGAGGAGTTAATGTAAAGCTAAAATGAACAAATACAGGCACTGAATTCTCTCTATACCTATGGGAACCAGTGCTGAGCAGCCTCTAGTTTTAGTATTCTAATCTCTCTGCCTCTCCAGGACTGCATAGGCTCTTATTTCTTCTTTTTGTGTCTACTTCTGTCCCCTTCACACCTTTCACACACAAATTTTGTCTGCTTATATAACAAGTAAACATTGGTGGCAATCTTCATTATCATTAGCTCATACTGGATCTTAATTGATACAGAATGTAAAGAGAATGAAATTGACTTTTTTTGAAAGTCAAGAAATATCTCTAATGCAATCAGCTATATCCAGAAGAGGTGGGATCATTTGGTAAAGCAAGCTTCCCTTTCTGCCCATGAGCTGGGGCTGCAGGCTGGAAAAGTTTCTAGAGGAAATAGTTCTGGATGAGGCTGGAAACGATGCGTCCCACTTATGTAATCAGGTGTATCTCTGGATGTTGCTATTTCTACAGATGATTTTTATTGTATTCTTTCTTTATGTTTTCCAAATTGCCTGTAATAAATTTATATTATTTTTTCATAGCAATAAATATTCACCAAAAGAAAAATAGTAATAAGATATAGGAGAAAACGCGGAGTCATAAGGGAACGTGACCAGGGATGTTGGTGAAGAAAAACCAGAAATAATTGGTTTCAAGACCAATTGTTGGTGAATAATAGACTGAGGATCCCATGTGATATCTGAATGTGTCTCAGGGAGCAAATGTGCCATCTTGAGGTTTCTGAAAAGTAAATGAAGGTTCTACTTCAGGTGCAGGTTTGCAGAAATTTGGAGATGGGTCTTCCCCTTGACATTTTATTAGTAAAGAGCACATCTCATGAAGTTAATACAAAGTCCTCTCTAAGCTTCTGTGTTCCCATATTAAAAGGCTTTAGATTTTTATATCATTTCAAATCAAGTGGTTTTAAATCAAATACATGTGTTTGCAAAATGAGAAAGTAGATTTGAAGACCTGAGCATTTTTCATCAGGATCCATTTGGGGGCAAAGATGTTTTCATTAGTGATACATCTTACATTCACCTACTTTTGCTGAGGTCATTACATAGAATTAGTCATGATGTTCCTGTGTGGGAGATATCACACAGAAGAGGAACATTTGTAAGAAATAAAGTGGAAGCTATGTTAATCAACTGAAAAGAATAATTGCAGGATCATTCCTTAATAAGAATTGGAGAAGGAATGCCAGAGTCCTGTGACTGGGCAGAGACGTTTTTGGAACTATAATAAATAGCGTTTAACATGTGGTGAAGCATTTTAAAAATAGAACTTAAAATTTTTGCATTTTGTCTGTTATCCTTATGTATTGGCACTTAAAGGGACAACACAAAGTTATTCTTTCAGAGAATAAATATCAAGATCAAAGCATATGACACATGTTTAGACAGGCAACACCAGTATTTGTATTGATACTCCCCTCCTTTACAATGAATATTCAAATGTAGTTCCAATGCAATATAATTTTGTAGATTCATTTGGTTTGTATCTTAATCTGATCTTTGTTACATTTACCAGACATTTATTTTTCTTTTACTTAGCTACCTTTTACATCTTTTCATTTCATATCCATCCTGTTCCAATTCATCCTCCAACATGTTTCTTATCTTGAAAATGTAGCAATCACAGTTTTTTCTCAGTATAATCACTTAATTCAAATAGAAAGTTGAAATCCACAAAAATGAGTGCAGGTGAGACTCCAGATTCCAACAGGTTAACTAAAAGCAATATTCATAACATGGATGACACCTTAGTGTTGTAGAATGTCTTTTTAACTTGACTCACTTAAATTTAATTTAGCTTTGTTGTGAGCCAGATCAGATTTTCAAATTTTTACATAGAATATACTTTTTAGAGCAGTTTAAGGTTCATGGCAAAATAAGTCTGTAAGCTTCTGCTTGACCACCAAAAATTTTGTATTGAGTACTTTTTAAGTATCTGATGTTCTATTTGGTGCCCAGGATGCAAAGATGAATCTTAGATTTCTTGGGTATGTGAACCTAGAGTAGGAATTATATATGATGAGAATGCTCACCATGCATGTGAAATTGCTAAGTAGAGGAACTAGTGCTATGTAGCACGGAGGAATGAGCAATTCATTTAAGCTGAAAAAGTAAAAGAATTCTTGGCTCTTAAACAAGGGAATCACATTTCACATTTCCTAAGTTAACTATCTCAGGGTAATTATTAACGACTATCTTTTACTATCAAAAGTAACCTGGTATGAAAATAAATTATATGGTCACTGTGTTTTAAAGATGAAAATAAAAATGTTGGTTGGATTTTAGTTATCAAAATATGTGTACACCCAAGTAGGCAATTTTAATAGGGTTTTTGGAATCTTGTGCTTTAGAAGGGAGTGATGTTTTTGAAAGGTTGCACAGGTGGTACTGTGGAAAATGGGTTGGAAGAGGATGTTTAGTATACTTCAAGTGGTTTTTATGGTGCTCAGGAAATGAGGCCTGGATTCAGAAAGTAATCCTGGAGTTAGAAAAAAAAAAAGAAAATCAAGAGAATAACAAATTTAAATAAATATTTCTATTGGTTATAAGATTACATTAATTTGAATAGTTGTATTGTGGCTTAAAATGAATATTTTTTCTCAATTCTAATTAATACTATATACAACCATAACTTTTTGAGTTCTTACAGATATTTGAGACTGTTTTTTTAAGTGTGACTTGCTGACAATAAATTTTGCAGGTTTGTTTTATGGAAGACCAAATTCAACTGAACAAACATTTTTTTTATTATACATAGAAGTTTTATGATTTTACCTCCCAGGATGACTTAGTCACTTATTTAAGAATAACCAAAGGCAAAATAATTCAAATTTATCTAATCTGCAACTTCATATTAAAGATTTATTAATTTGTCCATTTCCTTTCTACACATTTATATGTAAAAGTCTCACCATTTACCAGTCTCAGCAGTCTTTACTGGCAGGGAGTAGGCAGCTGTGTAACACATTTATGGGAGTCATAAATCTAGCTGTTTTCATTTTCCATTACCCAAGTTCCTATAGTAACCAGTGACATTCAATGCTGACTTAATGGTTCACACTGAACGAAAACTGCTCCTGCTTTTACTCAGATGAGTTTCAATCGCTTAATACCCTCTAATTTCCTACCTTTTACATCTTTTCATTTCATATCCATCCTGTTCCAATCCATCCCCCAACATGTTTCTTATCTTGAAAATGTAGCAATCATAGTTTTTTCTCAGTATAATCACTTAATTCAAATAGAAAGTTGAAATCCACAAAGATGAGTGCAGGTGGGACTCCAGATTCCAACAGGTTAACCAAAAGCAATATTCATACCATGGATGACACCTTAGTGTTGTAGAATGTCTTTTTAACTTGACTCACTTAAATTTAATTTAGCTCTGTTGTGAGCTAGATCAGATTTTCAAATTTTTACACAGAATATATTTTTTAGAGCAGTTTCAGGTTCATGGCAAAATAAAGCAGAAGGTACAGAGACTTCCTATATAACCCTACAATATCTCTCCCACCCCATTTTTGTACATTTGATATAACCGATGAACCTACAGTTCATCATTATTGCTCAAATGATGTGTTGACACGTCATTATTGCCCAAGTCCATAGTTTACAGCAGGGTTCACTTGCTATTGCACATCCTATAATTTTAGAAAAATATATAAAGATATGTATCTGACATTTTAGTACATTCACTGCCCTAATAATCCTGTGCTCTATTTGTTCGTCCTTCTCTTCTCCCAACAATGAATATTCTTTTAGTGTTTTGTTTTTACTGCTGTTACAGTGTAGATATGAGGTGCCCCCCCAAGGCTCATGTGTTAATGAAGGAGTGTTCAGAGACAAAATCATTGTGAGAGCTGTAACCTAACCAGTGGAGTAATCCTTTTAATGGATCAGTAATTTGAATGAACTAAGAGTGGTAAGTGAATGCAGTTGGGACATGGTTGGAACAAGCGGGTCACTGGGGGCTCATAACAGGTCACTTGGGGATTATATCTTGTCCCTGGCTCCTCACATTCTCTGTTTCCTGGCTGTCATGAACTGAGCAGCTTTCCTTTGTCACAACTTTCCCCCAGGCCCAGATCGACAGAGTCAATGATCGTGGACTGAACCTCTGAAACTATGAGTCAAAATAAATTTTTTCCTCCTCTTAGTTGTTGTCATAGGTATTTTGGTCACAGAGATGGAAAAACATACTAACATAACCCAAAGGTGAAATGGTTGGATTCAAGCTCTTTTTCATCACACAAATCTTATCTCAAATGTCTTTTCTTGAGACAGATCTTCCTGAAGTAGACTTTTTTTTTTTTTTTTTTTGGTCATTTAACTGAAGTAAGCCATTTATTTACTTATAATTCTTATCTCTAGCCATAATTACTAGTTATTCATCATTGATGTCCTCCAATGAAATGTCCTTAAAGGGAGGGACCTTGATTGCTTTCTTCACAGCTCTACCTTTAGTGCTCAAACAATGCCCGCCCAAAGGTAGAGGCTCAGTGGTTATTTACAAAATGAATGAGTGAATGAACAAATGAATTAATGAATACCTTCTTTGCAGGGGTGATGTAAGTGAAACACTTGATGCAGAATAGATGCACTAAATGATAGTACTTAATGTTATTTACTACTCAATTATTATTTGCTCCAAGAAGATGTCAAGTGGTTATTCCAATGCAGAAATTAATTCAGTTATTCAGAAATAAATGATCTTTGCAAATAATCCCTCCACACTTTAACTTATTTGCAGTATGCCATCTGTTTCTTTTTGGAATTTCAACTGAAGCATACTTTTTGCTCTCCAGACAAAAGATTGTTTGCTATTTTTAACATTCATTATTTTCTTTTTCTGATTTAACTTTTTAGGAGCTGTTCTCTCCACATCCAGGTAGGCATAGCTACTCTTTCCTTTGTTGTTTTCATGTTCCTTGAATACATTCATCAGAGCATCTGCACAACTTCAGTATTCCTTACTGTTAATGTACCCATAGTCTTCACTAGACCATCTCCTTGAGAAGAGGATTTATATTTTATTTGCTTTGTTATTTATAATTCCAAGTATAATGTGAATCCCTTAGTGGTTGCTCGACCATTGTTTTCTGAGTAAATGACTATGAGATGTTTCAAGTAACCATATTTATTCCAAGAGTTTACATTTTTACCATGATTGACAAAGAGCTCAAATCCAGGTTCACAATGCTAAATTTAGGAATTTTAATGGATTAGCATTTATTTTGGGGTGATTGTATTAGTCTGTTCTGTGTTGCTATAGCAGAATGCTATACATTTTTAATTTATAATGAATAGAAACTTATATCTCACAGTTATGGAGGTTGAAAATTCTAAGGTCAAGGTCCTACAAGGTTAAGGTCTTTGTCTGTGCTTCACTGTTGGGTACTCCAGAGGAGAGGGGTTCCATAACCTCCAATGGAAGAAGGGCAGAAGAGGGAGTACTCACTCTGATAGCCCTGTTTATAGTAACTTTCCATGCATGGTCATGAGATTTTCATGACCTAAGTATATCCCCAAAAGCCCCATCTCTAAATACCCCTACTCTGGGGATCAAGTTTCCAATGTATGATATCTTACACATGAAGTTTAGGGGATACATTCAGACAGTAATGACTGACATGCCTCAGTGTTCCAGTATAGCTAAAGAACAAAGGAAGTAGGTCAGGTGATTATGTGGTTCTACATTGTGGGATTTGTAAGTAGTGGGTCATTAATAGTAATGAAAAAGGGAGGAAAACATCCTAGCAGAGTTTAAGTAGATAACAATATTTAAAATCTCTACTACAAATTAAATTTTTTTGGTCCTGGGGATTGAACCCAGGGGTGCTTAACAACTGAGCCACATCCCTAACCCCTTTTTATATTTTATTTAGAGACAGGGTCTCTCTGAGACACTTAGGACCTTGCAAAATTGCTGAGGCTGACTTTGAATTCAAAACCTTTCTGTCTCAGCCTCCCAAGTCTCTGGTATTACAGGCATGTGCCTGTATTAATTTTTATAACTACAAAACCAATTTATGATAAATGTACATTTGTGCTAAACTTTGTGCTAAAATATTGGTCTTTCAGGTTTAAAGTTAGGTTCCAGTGCTTATCAGAAAGTGTAAGCTTTTTCTTCTTCCTGAATTTAGTTTCTACATTTTTCTTTTGTTTTTGGATTGAAATATCAAAGGGCATATTTATGGACTATGCTTTATAAAGAAAATATGTTAAGGGTGATTAAAAGTTATACTCCAGTTTTATATTAAGGAATAGTTGATGTTTTAGATAGAATTATATCATAACAATATATAAGCTTGTAACAATTTAAATATACTCTAGATATGTAATTAATAACTTAATGGCCCTAGCATTAGTATTAGCAGGAAATGTATATTGTTCTCTATTTCTTTTGTAATGATATCAGAATAGTAAATTAAAATTCACCTACGTGGCAGAAGAATAAGGAGAATGCAGTTCTATTACTTGTTTAAATGTCTCCTACGACAAATTTACATAACATTTAATTCAAATAACCCAACTTAGTCTTATTAAGCCTTCAATAAGAGTCTTATTACTGGCTTCAAATCTGCCAGGCCTGGTACACATTGATCTGTAGATTATTTTATTCTTTCTTTATGGAATTAAGGTCACATGAGCAAGGCCTATAAGTATATGATGAGTTTCCTAATTACTCAGTGAAGATTTCAGAGTCAGTATTTTGCAGAACTTTGAATGTTGGCTCTGTGTGTTTGGACCTCAAAAATAGAACTGACCTTAGGTATGGGAAAGTAGGCAGCCACATTTATGGTGTATTTCTAGGCTAAGAAATATACACCTGTAACATCCCAATTTAAGCTATTGTCTAAAATTCTTCATTAACATCACTTATTTTGGGTTAAAATGATCTTTATGAATAGATTGTTTTAATGTTTAGCATCCAACCTCTGACAGTAAGATCTTAATATTTAATAAGCACTGTTGAACTCATAAACACAGGTTCATTTGTAAGTGAACATGGTGCCCCTTCCCTCTTTCCACTCCTATTCTTATGTTCGAGAGGGTTTTTTTTTTTTTTCCAGTTGTACAAATATATTACTATTTTCTAACAGCGCCCTGCAGACCACCTATGTCAGGATCACCTGACAGCTAAAAGGAAGACTGCTGGGCACCTGCCAAGCCTGCTGTGCCAGAGCTCTAGGGTATTATTGTGGAGGAGGTATTGAAAAATATTATGCTTCCTAAGGAATCACTGATTTTATGTGTTGATTTTTTTGTCTATATCTTAGGGTTCTTTCTCTCTCTTTATAAAAAATTAAGATTTAATTCACATATCACACAAACCATTATTTTAAAGTGTATAGTTCAGTGATGTTTATATACATACAGAATTGTGTAACTGTGACTATTATCTGAAAACTGAGGTGGGTACTGTGGAGAATTCAGTGATGTGGGGGAGTCAACAAGAGGTGAGTTAAGGTATTAGACTTGACTGAGTGTTTCAGATGCTCATATTCAATGCTCTGGGGTTTCATGACTTTTAATAGCAACTGTCAAGATCCCTCCAGGGAAATAGTAGACAGTGGGGCTGCTCATGGTGGAAAAGATAGTGTAGATCCAAATTCACAGAATGGGTCACCATTCAGTGTGTTGTTATGATGTCTTTGTGTGTGTCATTTACACAGAAACTCATATTAGAAAAAGAATGATCCATTCGAAGCAATCCACTTCTAACAGAGACCTGTAGTTTTCAGGCAAAAGAGCTGCTTGGCCCATTTCGTTCTTGTAGACCTTAATACAACTATGCAGAAGACTGTGACCTGTATCGTCAGAGGTGAAAATGGGCCTCATTAGGTGCATCTCTCAAATACTACCACATACTCTGTAGACAGGTGTCTGACATTGGCTAATGGCCCCTCATCAAATGGAACCGAACCACTTTCATCAATAAGAACATAAGCATAATGCTGTCTTGGGTCACTAGCATTAAATATAAAAATTGAAATTCTTATCCTCTGCCCTCCACTTGAAGAACATTATTTGTATAGATCTTTTTGGGATTATTTACTTCTTAATATCTGCCTAATTTCTCAGGGATTTTGTTTTTAGTTATTTTCCTTTCATGGATTTTATCTTTTGAAAAGTACAGATAGCAAGTAAATGAGGTCAAAATAGTATGAAAGTCATAGAGTGAGGGCACTTGGGAATTTTTTGAAAAATAGTTACAGGTCTGAAGAATTGTATGCTGCAAGTTAAAGTGAAGATTTCTGTATGGTCTAAATTAGATTATTTCATTAAATAGGTAATTTGTGTTTGATAAAAACAGGTACTTTGAAACACAGAGGCTTGTTTTTTTTTCCATGCTGGGTATTAAAAATAGGTTAGAGATTTGTCGTCAGATCTCCATTTCACTAGGGAAAGCTAATATATGAGTGAAAATTATTCACACTGATAATAAGATAGGTGCAAGTTTAGTAAAAACAAATTCCAAATATGTAAGTGATTTTCTGATCAGTTGCTTGACTAAACTAAACATTTTTTACTAAACCAATATGAGCATAGATAGAATTTGAATATCACCCCCTACCCCCACTCACTGGTGAATACTCTACCAGCTTTAATATCTTAATGAAGTTCTGTAGACTTTTCCTCTTCTCTCAACTAGCATATCGTATGTTTAGGCTAAGATTGCAAATTCCAGCCTGAAGTGAAGAATATTATTTTCCACCCTCCTCCAGACTTAGAAGAGCCTCAGGAAGAAGGATTTTAATGAAAGAACTTTCCCAGTTTTTGCTACAGCATTCAGCCTCACACTGGAGGAATACTTGTTATTGGTAAGTTGAAAAATTTAAATCATGAAGGATTTACATGAATGATGTAAGGTTTGAAATGTTTTATGGCATGTTCATTCACACTAAATCAGCCTTTGCCTTTTTAGACTTTTCTTTCAAGACACTTATGCAAATCCAAAATGACAGGAATGGATTTAAAATGATTTTCAGCATCTGAAGATTAGCAAAAAATGACAGACATAAAGTACTGCACTTTTTTTTTTTCTGAGGGTAAAAATTTCCAGACATAGTGGGCTGGGACAGACTGGAATGAGAATAGATAAACATATTAAAAATATTAATTTCACTTTTGTTATTAGAGTGACTCAATTCCTTGCTCTCAGCATGCCTTCATCCCTCTGTGGGCACTGGGAAGTAACACCATCCTTAGCATACATATGGCTCTGCTCAGAGGTTTATCTTCTGTGATTTCCTTATTGTGTTATATTGAACTAGCATGGTAGAGTTTTACATATTAAGTAAAAGTTTTGTGGTAAAGTTATTTGATGAACTTGACAGAGTTTTCCACGAAGCTGACTTTTCTTGTAATGGTTACCATTGTTTTCACTATGTACATTTTAACTGTTTAATAGACATGTGGTTCATTGCATATCAATCAGTAGATATTTATTGGCACCCTCTCTTAGTTTTCAGATATTTTGTCTTCATTTTCTCATATTTACTGCCTCTATCAACACACTTGGGTAGAAAGTGCACATGTGCTAGCGCTTAGTCATTAGGCTAAGTGGAAATCTGGTAGATAATAGAGAAAAAGTAAAGACATGAATAGTAAAGACTCTAAGTGCTCTGAAGAAGAATTATAGTCATGCTAGTTGTGGCAACTTCTATTTTTCAAACATGGTTATATTGCAATTTGACCTTGACTTCCCCTATGAAGGTGAAATCTAATATTCTCTCACTTGATTTTGGTTAGGCTGTGGTAACTAGTTTGCATTCATTAAAATAAGACACATGTGATGCTGCAAGATTTCTGTGGCTAGATCAGAAGTGTGACAACTTCTGCTTTGAACTTTTAGAACCCTTAGTTTCTTGATGCTTCTTCCTAGAATGTTGCTTTGAACCCAGTAACCTGTGCTTTGACCTGGACAAATAGGATTACTATTGAGAGCCTTATGGTATTACTGCACTTTTGAGTAACTTCCTTGGAATTTTCCAAGATCCTCTCTGGTGTCTAAGACTATGTGGGATGACAATGCTATCTGAACAACTTTCCTGCAATGGCCTGAATGTGTCCCCCCAAATTCACGTGTTGAAATCTTAACCCTCAAGGTAGTGATTGTAAGAGGTAAAGTCCTTGGGAGATGATGATATCATAAAGTTAGCCCTTCTTTTTTTTTTTTTTTCTTTATTATTGTATACAAATGGGATACATGTTGTTTCTCTATTTGTACATTGAGTCAAGGCATACCATTTGTGTAATCATGTTTACATAGCACAATGATGTTTTGATTCATTATTTTTTTCCCTTCCCCCCCACCCCTCCCACCCCTCTTTTCCCTCTATACAGCCCTTCTTTCCTTCATTCTTACCACACTCCTTATCCCTAACCCTAAACCTAACCCTAACCCTAATGCTAACCCCTCCCACCCCCCATTATATGTCCTCATCCGCTTATCAGCGAGATCATTCGTCCTTTAGTTTTTTGAGATTGGCTTATCTCACTTAGCATGATATTCTCCAATTTCATCCATTTGCCTGCAAATGCCATAATTTTATCATTCTTTATGGCTGAGTAATATTCCATTGTATATATATGCCACAGTTTCTTTATCCATTCATCAACTGAAGGGCATATAGGTTGGTTCCACAATCTGGCTATGATGAATTGAGCAGCAATGAACATTGATGTGACTGTATCTCTGTAATATGCTGATTTTAAGTCCTTTGGGTATAGGCCAAGGAGTGGGATAGCTGGGTCAAATGGTGGTTCCATTCCAAGCTTTCTGAGGAATCTCCATACTGCTTTCCAGAGTGGCTGCACTAATTTGCAACCCCACTGGTACACAGAAGCTTGACTGTCCCTTTTACTATGTGAGGCCTCAATGAAAAGGCACCACTCTGAACCCCATGTCTGTCTCAAGACACCAAATTGGTGGGCACCTTGACCTTGTAATTTCCATTCTTTTGAACTGGGAGAAATAAATTTATAATGTTTGCAAGCCACACAGTTTATGGAATTTTGTTATAGCAGCAGAAATGGACTAAGATAATATCCCAGTCAGGACTGGATATTGTGTGGATCCCCATACCTATTTCTTAAGTACTCTACTCAATACATGAGGTTGACCAGATACATGACTCATGACTACAGAATCTTCTAGAGTCTCTGTGTCCAGACCCAGTTTCTTGGAGGGTAGCTTAAGAGCAATTGCTGTTGGTACTGTATTTCTTTTATGGGTGTCATGTGAGATTGGGCTGCCAGAACATTGTTGGCCTGAAGATCTGGAGTGACTCAATCTCACATTGTACAATCACAAGATGGTGCCAGGTCTCAGGGCCAGTAACAGTCCATTACTGACCCCAGGCTTAAGCTGAAATGTGTGTGGCAACTGTAGTGCATGCTCCAGTTGACAGCCTTGTGAGTCTCCATCTAGAACAATGGATGTTCCTTATGACAATGGAACTGATCTTCTATGTCAACAATGCTCAGTAGGAAATTATGAGAGCTTCCCACTCAATACATGTGCAGGGACATACAAACACACATGTAAGGAAAGAGAAAAGAGAAAAGAAAAACCCAAGTCATTGTCAAGCAATAAAGCAGTCAGAAGATGGAGACCTGGAGACTCAGAGGTCTCTTTATGCTTGAATAGTGAGCAAAGTATAGGTAACTGTCAGAGAATTGGAAGGAGAAAATATTGAACTTGGAAGAATGTTTGCACTTATGATCTCAGTATCAATGGATGCCCAGCTCGGTTTGTGGGCATACATGTAGAAGACTGGCATAGAGCAGTGTGGAAGTCACTGGAGTTTCCAAAGACATGGAGGGATTTACAGTAGTGACTTTAAAATAGAAACTAAAATTAATTATATATACCTAGACATTTACATATGTTCTTAAACCCAGATGAGGAACATTTTTCCTGTATCAGTCTTAAAAGAAATTTAAGGGAAATCCAACTAATTAGCCAGAATCCTTAAATCCAGCATGAATAAAAATGCTCTAAAGGATTTTATTTGTGGGTTGACCAATACAAATACATCAACTGTGTTTTCATTTATGATTAAAAATTATTTCTGTATTTGGAAGAAAAAATAATATTGGGAATGATGTTTTATTCCAAATGTGATTTTTGCCTTTTATACCCTGAAAAAATGTATATATTTATTTTTATGACAACAAAGCTCCTTTATCTTGACCTAACTTCCACCTCGAGGTCAATGTAACATTTAAAATGATAGGTATTCTGCTCTTTGTCTTTAGAAATTTTGTGACTTAAAGAAAACTTAGCATTTTAAATCAACTTTTGCAGTGAATGTTGTGATATTATTATATTTTTATTAATAAAAAAGAGCCATTTCTAAGTAGGAACTTCATTTTGTAGGTAATATAAATAATTAAACACAACTTGGGAATAAAAAAAAATTCCAGGTCTTCTAATAATGTCCAATTCTTTATTTTCCTCTTGAGTAATTTGTTAATGACAGTACCTATATATGTTACTGAACTAAGAGAAACAACAATAAAAAATAATGTCATTGGTTCTTTTAGGAAACCTCAGATATGTACCTTATTATGTCTAGGGAGGCATAGTTCCTGTCTTTTATGACCTAATGGCTAATAATTCTGTGACTAACAGCTCAAAGATGGGAGTAATTGAAAGTGATCTCTATACATTAGAGAAATGATCCTTTGAAACCAAGATACATTATGGTTGGAAAAATTCTGAGGCAGAAAGTGAGTAAAGACTTTCTAAGCCCAAGTATGGCATAAAAATATGTAGTAATTGTAATAAGATGCAAACTATAAACCATCCAGCAACACAGGGTTGGATCCAGAAAAGCAAGGGATATGATTCCTTATGAACACTATGGTAATCCTCCTGACTGGCCAGTGAACACATTTTTGCTGATTACTCAAAAAGAAAGTTTTTCATTTCTGCATTTTTAAATAGGATTGAAGAAAATGTTAGAGGAGGACTTGTAAAATTTCTGAGACTTAAATTTAAAGTGACCACACATTTCCGTTTACTCTTATTATTCTGGCATAAATATTCAAAGTGATAAATTATATAGTCCCTATGTTTCATTGGTTTTCCCTTGGCTAAATGTGGTTATGAAGAAGATACTCAGCAGCTTTTTCTGTCTCCCCAGTGGTTTAAAGACACAAAGAACCTGAGAAAAGAACAAAATGCTCTTTCTCTGGCTCTTGTTGACTGACCTTACTTCTTTAGTAAAATCCCTCAAGGGCTTCTTGTTTACCCTTAGGATGAAGTTCAAACGTGTAACGTGGATCACAAGGCCTTTCATGACCTGCCTGCGTACCTCCCCAGGTTTATCTCTTTATACTTCTCTCAGTTTAAACTCCTGGGGATGTTTTCAATCCAACCTGGTCTCTTGTCTAAAGCTTAGGCTGATAGATATGTCCTGCTAGAATATTCTCGGATTCCTTGCCATTCTTCTGGCATTTTAATTTATTAACTCCATCTGCCCCAGCACCTCAGATCAGGTCTGGTTTATTCCAGGGAGCAGATCCTGGACCTCTCACATCTGGCCTGGACTAGTTGTCGTCCATTCTAGGTCCTCCCATAGCACATGGTACTTACTGCAATCATGACCTTGTCCTGGCATGTCTCACTTCCCTGTTAACTCTCAGCTAAATGTCCCTCAAGGACATGACTGTACTATGTATAGCTTGGTGCACAACAGGCCCTTAATGGGTATATGCTGAACTGGCTTGTTAAATTAAAGACTGTTCAGTGTTAAGATTCTCTTACATTTACACAAAGAGTTGGGCAGGTCAGAACAAAAATAAATTTTAGTCATGATCTGTAATTCTGGGTTGATCCATCAGAAACTTCTAGTACTTGTTGAAATCTATCTCTATATTTCCAGTCTGAACTTTAATTGCTGTCTTTGTCTACCCTATCCCTAAATCTCTGGGGATGGGTGTGCCAGAATTTTGTTGTTACAATGCATTTTTTTTTGTTGTTATTAGAAAAAGTCTATTCTTGCATGGCAAATGAATGTCCTGCTACCAAAGTAGATACATTAACATGTATATCAACCAATATAGAGGAGAGAAATCACTCTATCAAACAGTTCTAAGTTTCTTCATATAAACTTTTAAAAAAGAACTTGACTAAAATCTGAAGTATTAGTATTTTTAAAAAGTAAATATCAATTACACTCTTACTGGGTTAATATTTTATAACTTATCTGGATAAATAGGACTAATTTAGATATTTTTGACTTGTCATGTAATAAATATATTCTCTGCAGATATTAATAAGAAATTACAAGTTTTATGAAATCTTACTCTTGCTGTATGATGCTGATTTAAGTATGTTTCATGAATTAACATGAATTAACCTATGAAGTTATCACATAATTTTATCCATTTTTCAGGTAAGGAAAATAACTTTTGGGAGATAAGACAACTTGTAATAAGCACACCCAGTTAGTAAATAATAGGTGGGAATTTGAACCCAGGTAGACTGGGTTCACAGTCTGAATATTTAACTGCTATACTATTGATGCTATGGGATTAAATACGTCAAGTAATAGGGCAATAAGAGGAACTTCTTACTTAGTAGTGGAACTAATTGTCTGAATGTGGTAGACCAACCTATTAAGTAGAGTACAGGAATCTTAGTTTGAACCATCCAAGATTTCATGGGATTGTAAACTGGCTTCACTCTTTCAAAAGAAAAACCTGTACATGGGACAGCTAGACATAATAGAAAAAAATGGATCATTTCTAAGCACATACTTATCCATCTGTTCCTGTAGTTTGGTTGTCAAATGTCCTCCCAAGGGTTCACATATTAATGACTTGGTCCCCATGGTGTCCCCATGGTAGTAGAAGGTGGTAAGACCTTTAGGAAATGGGACTTTGTCGGGGGTACCATAGGTCACTGAAAGTATGCCCTTTAAAGAGATTGTGGGAATCCAGTCTCTTCCCCTTCCTTTTTTCCTACTCCCTGACTGATGGTGTCCATGATTTGCTCCTTTGTGTCCTCTGACCATATATGCCATCCTCATCAGAGTCCCAAAGCAAAACTCGATTTTGAACTGTAACCTCCAAACCTGTAACCCCCAAATTTACCTTTTCTTTTTACAAGTTAAATGCTTCAGATATTTTCTTGTAGTAATGAAAAGCTGACCAAAACCTAAGTTAATTCATTAATTTAGTAAATGTCATTAAACTCTTTATCATATAATATTATGAGTTCTAATACTAAACACTCTGAAAAATACAAAATAAAAAGTATGGTGTATTTCCCATGGTCTCTATCTAAAAATGTCATTTTAAGTATGAACAAGCTAAGTGCTTTAGGGTATTACTGAAAATTTCCCTTAGTATTAGGATGATGGTATTGATAATAGACAACAAGGCCTAATAGACCCCTAAAAATATAGCACGGAGTAATTTTACCTCCATAAAGTTCTTACCAGAATTAAGTACAGTTTTCCAGGTGATTTTTAGACTTACTAAATTTTGAGAACCATGGAGACATTAGCCTTGAATCTTTTATTCTTTTTTTAAAAATGTTTTTATTAGCGCATTGTAATTATACATAATAGGGGAGCCCTTTTTGACATATTCATAAGTACATGTAACAAACCTTGCATGTTTTTGCTGCTATGTATCATATTACTATGTATCATATTATATAATTGGTCTGAATTTTATGTGGGAGGAGCATTCATTCCTTTGGTAGTCTACTGATGCCTGTTCAACATATATTTCTGAAATCAATGAAATTTCAAACATAGGGTTACAATGAAGACCAATGACATTGAAATGTATTTCTATTCATGAATCCCTTTGGCACCCCAGGTAAATACCCTGATGATGGGGTTAAGGAGAGTTTGGCAGAGTAGACATGGGATATAGTCATGGTGGGTGTTATAGGTAGAAATGTGTCCCTTCAATATTCAAATGTCAAAGTCCTAACTCTCAGTATCTCAGAATGTGTCATTATTTGGAAAAAGGGTCATTGCAGATCTAATTAGTTAAGAGGAAGTTGCACTTGAGTAGGGTGAACCCTTATCCAACACAACTGGTGCCCTTATAAAAAGGGGCACACACAGGAAGCACACCTTGTGAGCACAAGTTATCCTGCTACAAGTCACGGAGCTACAGGGAGAGCATGCTTTGGCCAACACCTTGATCTTGGACTTCTAGTCTCCAGAACTGTGAAGGAATTAGTTTCTATTGTTTAAGTAATTCAAGATATGTTATTATGTTATGGCATGTTATTATGGCAGCCCTAATACAATAGGGGAAGAAAGATGATCTTTCCAGAATTCTTGATTAGTCTTCTATACAGTTATTACACATAAGCGACAGATAAACTAAGATTTGGTTATTCAGAAACATTCTGGAATTGAAGGAATAATTTTAAAATAAAAAAGTTAGTGGTTGGGGAAACAAAATTACTTATGGAAAATCACTTTTAGCATTAGAAAGACTTCAGTTCAGAATTCAACTCTGCTGTTAGCTGTGTCACCTATTAACCTCTCTGAGCCTTAGTGTTCTCACCTGTTGGGTGGTGATGAAGTAAATGTTAAACACACATAGTTGAGAAGACACAAAGAGATCTGCAAACAAGCTCCTTGAAACACTATTGTGTATTGCAGTAAGCATTTAATAAATGAAAACTCTTAAAACTACTATTATTAATTATTATTATTCCCTGAATTCCTGTTTAGAATATGATGATTCCCTCACAGAAGAGTAAAGTCAGCTTTATTATTGCTTTCCCAAATTACACTAGACATGAGAATCTTGCAATCTCATGGTTTGGTGGCTCGAAGAGAATTATGGATGTATCATTATGAGCCTTACTAGCCAATTTATTTATAAGTAGAGTGATTTAACTTTTAAATAAATACTTGAGTTTATCTATAATCCAATGCATGACAGACTCATTCAAGAGATAAGGATCACCAGATAAAATGTTTCTAGTCTAGAAATGTCTAAAAACATTTTACTTTGCATCACAAGATATTTTACTTAATATACATATAGGAGAAAAGCAGTCAACCCAAGTACATGTTTTTAAAATAATAAAGGTGATGCTTTCTGATATTACAAATTTTAAAAAATTCACTATTCACTATAATAGCAGTAAGGGAAATCACTATTAACATTTTAATGGATATTCATGTCTTTGTCTATATATGCACACACATGCATATATACATATGTGTATACTAAAATAAATATAGTTTAGTAATTTTAAATTGTTTTGTAGTTTTTTAAAAAACATCTTGACTATAAACATTATTTTTAAGAATATATGACTCAATAGTGGCAAACGTGTTCATGTATTTGTATATTCTATAATTTATTAAATAGTCTCTTATTGTATACATTTACATTGTTCTAAAACATTTAAAACTATCAGGGTGGATATTATTAAATACAATTTGTAGTGAATATCTCTTATGATTTCCTTAGAGAAAATTCCTGGTGTGTTCGAGTTATTACGAGACCACCTGAACTGTATTTTCAGGTGACCGATATATGGAAAAAAACTCAGAAATCTTATTTGTGATTCATTTTTACATAGAACCTGCTTAATAAAATATTCAGTGAAAAAAAATTAAGTTGTTATTGAAGATACCAGGTTCCCTGTTTTAGTGTTCCATAGACCAGGCCTTTGGTTACCTGGTCACAAACCTGGTCAGAAAATATGACTGTCTCATTTATTGTCTTCATCATTTTCACCCTAGTTAGCATTTATAAAATACTGCAATATGTGTTTCATGTATCATTTAAATAAATCTGACCAGTAGCCTTATGTAGTGGGTATTACTACCATGTTCATTTTGCATAGAAAAAGTAGACTAAGAAATTTGAAGTGACTTTCCAAAGTCCCACAGTAAATAGCAGAACACATTGAGAGTCATACCCAGGACTGTCCAGCTTCAGTATCTAGACTATTCTCCACTATTCCTCACAACCTCTCCAAGCTTTCAAGTATTCCCAGGATCCTCAAACCTATTTACAGCTTAGGTCAACTGTAATCTCTGTGGATTAGGCATTTCTTTCACATTTGTTGGTGTTTCTCCTACCTGAAAATTGAACTTGGCGATGGCACTAACTTCCTGTTAAATGCTTGAGCCTAGTAATATGTGAGAAGGGCATTTAAAAGTCTGAGCACTGGAGAATATGCTGTGGCAAATTTGCCCAGGGCCTATGTTCTTGACACTTCCTGGCAGAGACACTGTGCTCTATACCTGTTCCTAGGAATAATTTGAAATTTGTGCAATTGGAATTTATTTTAAAACATCACCAATGATATGTGGGGCAGGAAATTTAGGTTTTTTTTTTTTATTGTAAACAAATGGGATACATGTTGTTTCTCTGTTTGTACATGGTGTAAAGGCATACCATTTGTGTTATAAATTTACATAGGGTTATGTTGTTTGATTCATTCTGTTATTTTTTCCCTTCCCCCCTACGTCTCCCACCCCTCTTTTCCCTCTATACAGTCCTTCCTTCCTCCATTCTTGCCCCCCTCCCTAACCCTAACTCTAACCATAACACTAACTCCTCCCACTCCCCATTATGTGTCATCATCCACTTATTAGCAATATCATTCGTCCTTTGGTTTTTTGAGATTGGCTTATCTCACTTAGCATGATATTCTCCAATTTCATCCATTTGCCTGCAAATGCCATAATTTTATCATTCTTTATGGCTGAGTAATATTCCATTGTATATATATACCACAGTTTCTTTATCCATTCATCAATTGAAGGACATCTAGGTTGGTTCCACAATCTGGCTATTGTGAACTGAGCAGCTATGAACATTGATGTGGCTGTATCTCTGTAATATGCTGATTTTAAGTCTTTTGGGTATAGGCCAAGGAGTGGAATAGCTGGGTCAAATGGTGGTCATTCCAAGTTTTCTAAGAAGTCTCCACACTGCTTTCCAGAGTGGCTGCACTAATTTGCAGCCCCACCAGCAATGTATGAGTGTACCTTTCTCCCCACATCTTCGCCAACACCTGTTGTTGCTTGTATTCTTGATAATCGCCATTCTAATTGGGGTGAGATGGAATCTTAGGGTAGTTTTGATTTGCATTTCTCTTATTACTAGAGATGTTGAACATTTTTCCATATGTTTGTTGATTGCTTGTAGATCTTCTTTTGTGAAGTGTCTAAGGAAATTTAGGTTTTTATTTTTGATGTTATTGTCAAGAATGTGTGGTTGTTAAAAATCTTAAAAACTTCACAGTCAACCTTATTATAATTCTCAGAAAGCAATGTCAAAAGGAAATATCCCAAAGATCAGACATAGTATATAGGGATAATCTATTTACAATGACTAATGTCAGGCAAAGAAAAAAATACTCTTGAAAAGAAGGATTTACATAATATTTTGAATTTTGAAAACATGTAACAAGATATGTAGGTATATATCTAACAAATGCCAAAATGACAAAGAAAATCATTCAATTTAGTTTAAAAAGTTAAATACAGAGTTTGTATAACTAGTCTATCTTTCAAGAAATTCCATCAGCCCTGTTAGGTTTTTAAAATTCAATTATTGAAAAATGCATTGGTGCTACCTGCTTCTGCTGCTCCATCTCTGAATGCAGTCACCTCCATCTTGGGACACTGGCCAGGGACTGGAAGACCAATATCAAGGTGCATGTAGGTGTGGTTACACCTGAGGTCTTCCTGCTAGGGGGGTAATAGCCACCATCTTGCTGTAGAGGTGGGAGAGAGTCAGGCTCTCCCCAGCTCCACGAGTCCTAAAGATGCAGGAACTGATGGGGGAGGCTATAGCCAGTCAGAAGGTTGGAAGAGGGTATGAGGGCATCTTGTTCTCAGTTCACCCAGACAACTGGTTTGGTGACCACCAGATTCCTGGGGCCCACTTGGGCTGGCTGTGCCAGCCTAGTCCCCCACACTGGTCCAGTCTCTGACTCCCTCCCCAGTTCAGCATCCACTTATCCCCTGCTCCTGCCAGGTCCAACATTGGTTCTGCACACAACAGGGTCCTCTGGATCCCCAATCTCCAATCTCCCAACCCCTCCCTAGCCAGCTGACTGGCCCAGTGCTCACAGCTATGTGTTGGCCCACACCTCTCAGTGCCTGGTCTTGATGTGCCTGAAACAGAACAGTACTCTGTGATAGGCACAAAGGTCTTGGCACTCAGTGCTGACAACTGCCTGGGAGAGAAGTGCCTGATGTTCTATTCTAATAGGAGTTATTTGGTTTAAGACTGTTTATGGTTTGCATTGGGTGCTGTTATTATTGATCTCCCCATTAAAAGTGAAGTACAGGAGGCTTTCAGGGACACTGTACGTCTACTGGGTAGAAACTATGCTGCCTCACATCCATGCTGCTAGATGGGAAGACACATGAGCAACACAAGGGAACAGGGGAAGGGGGTGCTGCAGGCAAACCGAGATGCTGCAATAGTGGAGTCCATTGACAACCCAGTGGAAGAAATGTCAGAGAAGGGGTTCAGAATGTGCATAGTCAAACTGATCCATAACGTAAAAGATGATATAGGGAGTGAAATCGGAGATAAATTTCAGGAGGTGAAAGATTGCTTCAATAAAGAAATAGAGATTATGAAAAGAAATCAAGCATAAGTCCTTGAAATGAAGGAATCAGCAAACCAAATTTAAAAGTCAATGGAAAGTATAACTTACAGAGTAGACCACCTGGAAGGCAGAACCCCAGGCAATGAAGATAAAATATATAATCTTGAAAATAAAGTTGACTACACAGAGAAGATGGTAAGGAATCATGAACAGAACTTTCAAGAATTATGGGATGACATGAAAAGAAGAAAGTTAAGATTTATCAGGATAGAGGAAGGCATGGAGATACAAACCAAGGAATGTACAGTCTTTTCAATGAAATAATTTTTTGGTGGGGGGGATACAGGGGATTGAACTCAGGGCCACTCAACCACTGAGCCACATCCCAGCCCTATTTTGTGTTTTATTTAGAGACAGGGTCTCACTGAGTTGCTTAGTGCCTTGCTGTTACTGAGATGGGCTTTGAACTCAGTCCTATTGCCTCAGCCTCCTGAGCCACTGGGATTTTAGGCATGCACCACTGTGCCTGGATCAATGAAATAATATTGCAAAGTTTCCCAGGTCTGAAGAGTAACATGGAAGATTGGGTATGGGAGGTTTATAGAACCCAAGTGTGCAGGGTTGCAATGGATCCCACCAAGCACATTATATAGAAAATGACTAGCATACAGAATAAGGATAGAATTTTGGAGGATACAAGAGAATAATATCAGATACATATAGGGGAAACCAATTCTGATCTCGGTTGATTTCTCAACCCAGACCCTCAAAGTGAGGAGATCCTGAAACAAGCTCTGAAAAAACACGAATGCCAATCAAAATTTATATCCACCAAAATTAACCTTCAGATTTGAAGATGAAATAAAAACCTTCCACAATAAACAAAAGTTAAAAGCATTTACAATTAGAAAGCCTGCACTATAGCACATTCTCAGCAAAATATTCCATGAGGAGGAAATGAAAAAAAAAGTGAAAACAGCAAAGGGAGGAACTACACTAAAGGAAAAGATAATCAAAGAGAAACTAATTCAAATTAGAAACCATAAACAAACCAAAATGATCGGAAATACAAATCATATCTCAAGAATATCCCTGATTGTTAATGGCCTAAGTTCATCAATCAAAAGAAATCAATTGGCAGATTGGATAGAAAAACAAGATGTGACAATATGCTGCCTTCAAGAGGCTCACCTCTTAGGAAAAGACATCCACAGAAGGAAGGCAAAAGGATGGGAAAAAAGCATACCACTCACATGCATCTCTTAAACAAGCAGGGGTTTCCATCCTCATATTGGATAAAATGGACTTCAAGCCAAAGTTAATCAAAAGGGACAAAGAAGGACATTTCACACTGCTTAAGGAAATTATACATCAGTGAGACAAAACAACCATAAATATTTATGCTCCAAACAATGGATCATGTACATACATTAAACAAAACTTTCTCAATTTCAAGAATCAAATAGACCATAACAAAATAATGCTGGCCGATTTCAACACATCACTCTCTCACTACTGGATAGATCTTCCAAACAAAACCTAAATGAAGAACCTCTACAACTAAATAATGCAATCATTAATTTAGACTTAACAAACATATAGGATATTTCATCCATCAATGAGCAAATACACTTTCTTCCCAGAAGCACAAAGTTACTTCTCTAAAATAAGTTATATATTATGCCACAAAACAACTCTTAGCAAATACAAAAAATAGAGATAATACCCTGCATTCTATCAGATCATAATGGAATGAAATTAGAAATCAAAGATAACATAAAAAAGAGAAGCTACTCCAACACCTGGAGACTAAATTATATGCTATCAAATGATTAATGGATGGCAGAAGGAATAAGGGATGAAATTAAATACTTCAAAGTAAATGAGAATTAGTGATACAACATATCAAAATCTCTAGGACACTCTGAAAGTATTGCTACAAGAAAAGTATATTACATTGAGCTCATTCAATAAAAGAACAGAACGTCAATGAATAAATGATCTAACATTAAATCTCAAAGCCCTAGAAAAAGAAGAAAAAAATCAACACCAAAAGCAATAGTAGACAGAAAATAATTAAATCAGAGGTGAAATCAATGAAATTGAAACAAAAGAAACAATTCAAAAAATTGACAAGACAAAATGTTCCTTGAAAAAAAATAAAATTGATAAACCCTTAGCCACACTAATGAAGAGAGAAAACTCAGATTACTAAAATTCCTGATGAAAAGGAAATATCATAATTTCTAGAAACGTATGACCTATCCAAACTAAATCAGGAGGACATACACAATTTAAACAGATCAATTTCAAGTAATGAAATTGAAGCTGCCATAGAAAGCTACCAAGCAAGAAAAGCCCAGGACCAGATGGATTCTCAGCCAAGTTCTACAAGATCTTCAGAGAAGAATTAACACCACTACTCCTCAAATTATTCCATGAAGTAGAAAAGGAGGGAACCCTTCTAAACTCATTCTATGAAGCTAATATCACCTGATACCAAAACCAGAAAAGGACACATCAAGGAAAGAAAACTTCAGACCAATATCCCTAGTAAACATACATGCAAAATTTTTCAATAAAATTCTAGCAAATTGCATGCCAAATTATATTAAAAATATAGTGTACCATGATCAAGTGTGGTTCATCCCAGGGATGCAAGGTTGGTACAACATACAGAAATCAATAAATGTAATTTATCACATCAATAGACTTGAAGACAAGAATCATATGATCATCTTAACAGAAGCAGAAAAAGAATTCGATAAAATACAGCACCTCTTCATATTCAAATCACTAGAAAATCTAGGGATAGTAGGAACACACATCAATATTATAAAAACTGTCTATACTGAACTCAAGGCCAACATTATTCTAAATGGAGAAAAACTGAAAGCATTCCCTCTATAAACTGGAACAAGACAAGGATGCCCTCTATCACCACTTTTATTCAACATAGTCCTGGAAACTCTAGCCAGAGCAATTATACAAATGAAAGAAATTAAAGGGATATGAATAGGAAAAGAACTCAAACTATCACTATTTGCTGCTGACATGATTCTGTATTTAGAAGACCTAAATAATTACACCCAAAAATTTCTAGAACTAATAAATGAATTCAGCCAAGTAGCAGGATATAAAATCAACATCCATAAATCAAATGCATTCCTATGCATCAGTGATGAATCCACTGAAGGAGAAATTATGAAAACTACTCCATTTACAATAACCTCAAAAAAGTACTTGGGAATCAGTCTGACAGAAGAGGTGAAAGACTTCTACACTGAAAACTATAGAACACTAAAGAAAGAAATTGAAGAAGATCTTAGAAGATGGAAAAATTCCACATGCTCTTGGATAGGTAGGAGTAATATTGTCCAAATGGCCATACTACCAAAATCATTATACAGGTTTAATGAAATTCCTATTAAAATCCCAATGACATTCTTCATTGAAATATAAAAAGCAATCTTGGGAAATTCTTTGAAAAAACAAGAGACCCAAAATATCCAAAGCAATCCTTACCAATAATGGCATTTGCAGGTAAATGGAGAACCTGGAGAATAGCATGCTAAGTGAAATAAGCCCATCCCAAAGAACCAAAGGCTGAATGTTTTCTCTATATGAATGCTAATTAACAATAAGGGGAGAACTAAGGAAGAATAGAGGTGCTTTGGAGTGAAAGGAGGGGATGGGGTTTGGAGAGATGAAGGATTGTAGAATGAATCAGGCATTATTACCCTTTGTGCATGTATGTTTACACAACTGGTATAATTTGACATCATGAACAATCAGATGAATGAGAAGTTACATGCCATTTAAGTATGATGTGTCAAGATGCATTCTCTTGTAATGTATAACTAATTAGAACAAATTTTTATAAAAGAAAGAACCTGGCACAGAAGGCAATATCAGTAAATGCTGTTTTGTATTTTTTTTTATTTCTAAATGGTAGATGAAGAAAGGAAAAGTTCTGAAGTTTTTAATCACTTAAAATGAAGAGCACAGGAAGGGGAACAGGGGTAGTGTGTAGGGGAGTAAAAGGAAGTACTAGGTTCTGAAATGGAGCAAATTATATTCCATTCATGAATGAGTATGTCAAAATTGTTCTGTGTTACTACTATAATACACTAAAGAAAAAACACTATAAATATATGAAAAACAGAATTGAACCTATGGAAAAATGGAGAGATGCTTCATCTTGTCCCTCTTTACCTTACAAACCAACTGTTAAGACTTTTTATCAAAAAGGGCAACCATTTGACAATCTTCAGTTAAGTCACTAAATTAGTATGTATGTCAGGCTTCACCAAAATCACATATGAAAATTCACATTTTGATAAATTACCTTATTTTTATATGCTGAACAAGATTCCTATAATTTTAGGTTAAAGATATTGGGAGTCAATTCTCCATGAGTCTCTCACATTGTTAAATATTTTGTGAATGGACTTTTTTCTAGAAAAACTTTCCAAGGATACCTGAACAGTGAACAGCTTTGAGAAATAGATAATCTGCTTCCCCTAGCAAAAGGGCAGGCATACTTACTGCACATTATAAAAGATATGTTTTCTCTAACTTTGGGGTTTCTCCCCTGTATTTTACCTCACTGCATGTGTAGCCATTCACATCACCCTCAGGGCACTCAGGGGAAAGGGGAATGCTGCAAATATGCTGATGGTCATGTTGCTTTATGAGCTGTAAGTAATAAAGTTCCCTTGTTTCTGACCCAGTTTTCAGGACAGTTTGCTACTGTCCAGAAAACTGTCAGGCTAATTTGTTAAAGGAAATTTTAAGACCCTTTATTGTTCTTACAGATATTTTTTAAGTAAGATATTTTTTAGTTACTGTTGAGTAACTAAAGTTTTCTGGTAAATTAATAGAACTTGATTTGCATAAACATGAATTACAACTTTTAGAAAAGAAAGGTGTATCTGTATCTTGTCCCTCAGAGTTAAAGAAAATATTATTCTACTTGTTAATATTATTGAAAATATTATTATACTTGTTAAAATGGTATGGAAGACTTTAATTGAGACTATTACAATATTGAAGGGAGAGAGAGATGGGGCTAACTTTGAATGCAAGTAAGACAGCTGGGGATTTATCGCCAATAAGCAGCATGAATGAAAACTTAAGAGACAGCAAGGGTAGAGGAATCTTGCTAAACTGACCTTATTGAGATTTTTGCTGAAGGCAAAATAAAAACATCAACAGTAGGAGAATGAGGAATTTTATCGAATACCAAGGGTCATCAGATATTGAAGGTGGGGGTATTTTCACTAAAGGGATGTAATAGAATTCTTGATGAGACTGGACTAAACAGTCCAAGGACAGTACTGATGCCATGATCAAGCCCAGTCAAAAGGAAGGCTCAGAGAACCCTTACTAAAATTTTGTCAAAGAGAATCTTTGTGGAGTTTGAAGGTCATATGTGGAAAAATTCCATTGGTATGGATAGGCATAGAACAGTAGACACTGGATTTCCTCTGTAGGAAAACATGTCTGTATTACTTAAAATTCCTTTTGCATAACAGGGTTTCTGCTGACTTAATAGAGAATGAATGTTTATTGTAGCTGCAGCTCAGATGACACTTCAACTAGAAAACTTTCTAGATCAACCAAGCTAGAAATATTTATTTCTTCTAGGAATGTCCATGCCCTCTATTTTTTCCTGGACCTAAAGTTTGGGAATTCATAATTTATTGCTGCGTACTATGGTTTATAGTATACGACCTCTAACTTATACTATGTAAAACTTTATCGTGTTTTCTAGATTTAAAATTCATTGGATTTTTAGTCATTATCTGACTTACATTTGCCTTCCTAGCAATACTACACACAATTCCTTAGTCATAACAAAGTATATGTATCTCCCTTGCTATTCCATAGTGCATGTCTGCATGTGTGTATCTATAATCTATCGTCTATCTATCTGTCTATCTATCTATCTTTAAACGAGAAATATGTTTATTTCTTGTTCAAATCTTTGCTTTTCAGACTTTAAAATCATGTGGTTGTAACTGTCAATGTGTTGCATTTGGAAAAACTAAGAGGTGTGATGGCTATTGTAATACTCATGTTTAATGCACCTTTGGCAAATACTAGAAAGTGCTTCCAAAATTCTAAAAGGCATAATTAGAGGTAGGTTTGTTTTTTAATTAGCAGTTAATGAGTTAAATATCTTTGATATTTCTCAAGCAACTGAAGGTAACCTTGCATGAGTTAAACACAGGAGAAATTTGGTTTCAGTTTTTATGATTTTAGTTTTATTTAAAATGAATATTTGTTTCTCTTGAACCAGAGTCTGTCAGAGCTGAGTTTTACTAAGTATGTTGAAGGTGGCGGCCATTTTTTTTTACAATTGCATAACTCAAAATGCATATAGTTTCCCAGTAAATATTTGATCATTGGAACTGAATTCTTAGATTTAATTTTTGAATTGTGAATTATTTCTTTTAATTTAATTATTAAAATATTCATTTTTTTAAATTTGGAAAGTAAAGATATAGTATATATTTCTACAAAGCCTCCCCAGTACCAACAGAAAGATAATCACTTTTAACTTTTTAATGCATCTATTTCATTATTTATTATCTTATATAATTTCAGAACTTTCATTATATTAGAAAAGAAAAACCATCTCAAATCAATTAACTCAGCTTCCATTTTAAGAAACTCTAAAAAGAAGAGCAATCTACTATTGTGGAGAAAAAGAGGTAATATCAGAGAAGCAATCAATGAAATAGAAAACAGAAATGTGATCAATACCAATGAAATCTAATGATTCCTTTTTTTAGAATATTTAAAACATTGATAAATTTCTAGCCAGACTGATAAGGAAAAAGCAAACGAACAAACCAAGAAGGCAAGAATGACCAATATAAGGAATGATATAACTGCAGAAGACTCCACAGAAATTAAATGAATAATAAGAAAATCTTATGAATGACTTTTTGTGAATAAGATGACAGCTTAGAATTTCATGAAAGACAGACAACATCAAATATTTCACTCAAAAAGAAATAGATAACCTGAGTAGCTTATTTAAGGAATTGAATTAGTAGTTAAAAATAATCTAACAAAGAAACCTCCAGGCTTGGGTGGATTCACCCATGAATTCTATCCTTCATTTAAGGAAAAAATAATACCAACGACTCGTGTATTTTTCCCGAAAATTGAAGAAAAAGGAGTATTCAAGGAAAACTGAAGTTTTACAAAGGTGTGAAGGTAATTGAGGACAAAGTTTAGTATTTTAAACAAAGGTGCTAGGAAATTAAAAATCTGAATGCAAACAAACAGAAACCCCAAATACATAAACTTAAATGTAAACATAAAACTGTGAAACTTCTAGAAGAAACCATAGGAAGAAACATTTGTCAATGTAGGTTAGGCAAATACTTCTTAGGTGAAACCCAAATCATGATTAATAGAACACACTGAGTGCTGGAAATGTAGCTCAGTGATAGAGTGCTTGTTTGACAAGCACAAGGCTCTGGGTTGAAACTTCAGTATGGGAAAAAAATGCACTTGGATTTAAAATTAAAAGCTTCTGCTTTTTGAATTATATTGTTAAGTAATGAAAAATGTCAATGCCAACTCAAGGTAGGAGAAAACATTTGCAAATATTCATTTACCTGATGTATGGTTTGTATCCAGAATATATTAAGAAAGTCTAAAAACTCAATAATAAGTGAACAAAACCCAATATGAAATAATCAAATATTTGAACATAACTTTCACATAGTATAAGATATACAAGAGGATTTAGGCAAATGAAAGTATTCTTAACATTATTAGTTGCTGGGTAAATGCAAATATACCTGCAACAATAAAACACTTATTAGCTGGGTGTGGTGGTATAAACTTGTAATCCCAGTGACTCAGGAGGCTGAGACAGGAGGATTCCAAGTTCAAAGCCAGCCTTAGCAACTTAGAGAGGCCCTGTCTTTAAATTAAAAAATATAAAAAGGGGTTGGGAATGTGGCTCAGTGGTTAAGTACCCTTGGATTAAATCCCTGGAGTCAAAACAAAACAAACAAACAACAACAACAAAACCCACTTATTAGACTAGTTGAAATGGAAAACACTGACCATAACAAACCCTGGTGAGGATGCAGAGGCCTGGGCCTTAACACAGTGCTATGGGGCTGTGAAAGGTCACACCAAGGGCTGGGGGTGAAACTCAGTTGCAGTTGCCCAACATACACAAGTCCCTGGATTCAATCCGAGTACTGGGGAAAAATTGATACAACAAATTTGGAAAAGAACTTGGCAATTTTTTAAGAATTTAAAGATATACCTACATGGGGTCCTGATCATTCCATTCTAGTTATTTATCAAAAAGAAAAGCAAGTTTATGTCCATGAAAATACTTACAGATAAGTGTTCATAGCAGCTTTCTTTGTACTAACTGAGAAAATTGGAAACAATTGAAAATTCCACCAACAGTAGATTGGAAATGGAATACTACTCAGGAATAAATTTTCTTCAATACAAAATGATAAAAAAGAATTATGTTTTTTACTTTGAGTAATTATATGGGATGTTTATTGTAATTACTTATCAGTAATTGCAATTTTAGCTTAAATTTTTTTTTTTGTCAGTACTGGGGATTGAATTCAAGGCCTTGCCCACTGAGCTACATCCTCAGTCTTTCTTACATTTTTAAATTTTATTTTTAGACCTTGTGTCACTCAATTGCCAAGGCTGGCCTTGAACTTGTGATCCTCCTGCTTCAGTCTGCTGAGTAACTGGGCTTATGGACATGTGCTGCCATGTCTGGCATTTAAATTGATTTTAACAAGTAACAATAAACCAAAATATCTCTATAATAAATAGCTGATTATCTGATGTAATGATAAAAATGATTTGCGGACATACTTAGCTTTTAGATATCTTAATGGTATTCATACTTTAAATTGAATCTGAAAACACTTTAAATGTTAACAAGCTGTGCAAGTGTTTGGAAATCATTACAATCACACCAGGGTTACAAAGTTATGCCTAGAATACTCTTGTGTGTGGTAAATGTGTATGGTGTGGGAGGAGGCAAACTATCTCAAGGTCCCTGCTTTTCAAATATGAAGAATGAATACCTGTTCAAGATGCTCAGAGGAGGACCAGAGGTGATTTATAGACTGACATTCTAGGACAATCTCTTCAGTTCTGCACATAACTAAAGCAAAGCACTAACCAGCCTGCTTCTGTCCCTTAGATCTGACATAAGAAAGAGGACTGAAATCCTCTGTGATAGGACAGGCCTCTTGATTGCCATCATGGGCAACTCTTGAGATATCAGCTTAGGTTATTTACTCCATTCCACCTTGATGATTGCATGAAATGTGATTTTTTTTCTGTTACATTTAGTTTTATTTCAATCAAATGTGAACATAGAATTTATATTGAGTGTGAATCTTATTTTGAGAAATTGGGCTACCAATTTCTGTTCAGTAGAATAAATGACCACTATTTGTTGGACACCAGGAAATAAAAACCTTTAAGATTTGCACATTGTAGAAATATCTGAGAATTCTTTTTCTGAGTATGCTTTTATTCATTTCTAGATAGTCTACTGATGGTGACATTAGATTTCAGTGTATGGATGAGGCTGAAAGATAATAGAGAACTGTTACGTCTATAGCATGTTCAGCTGATTTTTGTTACTAGCTTCATTCTGGCAGCTGCAATTTGAGTATCATGTTATAGTTTATTCTGCAATGGATTTCCTTTGTATTTATTTTGATTGATTCACCATTGTTTTCTACAATTGCACCAACTCCCTTGAAAATGTGGTTTCATAGAAGACCTTTCTTCAACCCCTCTTGTTTGTGATGACCTCACTTTGGTTCATATACACAATAGTTCTTAGCTCTCTTGCTCTTGTTTTTCTTCAAAATTTTCAAGCATGTCTCAAGGTAGCCTTGTGGTATAAAGTGGCTCTTTATGGCTTAAATATGCGATTTTCCAGAAATTTATTACATCTCATCTTATATTTTCACAGAAAGGATATTAAAGGAATGAGTAAGACCCTGAAAATGTTATCTGTGGTGGATCCAGGTCTCATAGCTGTAAAAAAGGTGAAAGATGCTGGTGATTTACAGACTAAATTAGTTATTTCCAAAACTTCTTATTGGAGTTGTGCCATTAGATTTGCAAAGTACATGCTAGATTTATGACTTCAACCTGAGCCCACAAGTCACATTATTTTTCCATTTATTCAAGGACTGTTACTTAATTTCAACATTGGGTCATGTACTAGGACTTGAGTGGAGAATAAGACAAAAATCTCATTTATCACAGGGTCATCATCTAGTAATGATTTTAGTATGGACAATATCTTGTACAAATAGGTTATGGTGTGAAATACATGCACACACACACCCACATATATGTATTTTATATATATATATATATATATATATATATATATATATAATATATTTTGAATCCTAACTCACAATACTTCACAGTGTGACTTCATTTGGAAGTAGGATCATAGCAAATGTCATTAGTTAAGATTTGATCATACCAGAATTGAGTGAGGGCCTAATCCAATATGACTGTTCTTATCAAAGGGGACCATGTGAAGACACAGAGACAAAGAGAAAACCCCAACTGATGGCAAAGGCCAAGAATGGAGGTGCAACTGTAAGCCAAGCCAGAGATTGCCAGCAGACCACCAGAAGCCAGGAAGAGTAACAAGTATCAGACGTATCATGACCATTCTGACACCTTGATTTTGGACTTGTAACCTACAAAACTGAGACAATAAGTTTTGCTGTTTAAGTCACCCAGGGTGTGGTACTTTATTGTGGCAACCCTAGAAAACGGTTATAATAGGAGTTCAGTATTTTTATTGGATTGAATTATTTCCTTTTTGGAAAATTATTAATCTGAAATCACCAATCTTCCTTGGTTACTTCTTTAAGAATTTGATAAAATAAATGTAGATTCTCCAGAAGAGGAAGTCAATAATAAAATCCTAAGCTCCTAAAGAAAGGGTCTTCCAAAGTCTCTGATTAAACCTTCCCCTTCATGTGATAATTCTCTGTAATGTAAATGCTATATTGTGTTCCCTACAAAAATGGGTATAAATGCCTTATAGGGTGGTATATTCCTATCAGGTGTTTTTTCACATATTGTTAAATACACGAATTATAAAATTTACCACTTGAACCATTTTAAATGTCCAACTCATAGTAAATATATTCACATTGCTCTGCAACCAATTTCCAGAAAGTTTTCATCTTGTAAAACTACAATTCAATACTTAATAAACAACTTTTCATTTTCTGTTTGAAAGCTGTTAGAGTTTCTTTTCTATTAGTAAAACCTGAGTTATCTTCTCAGCTACTAACCTGAGTGTACTTTAATACCACTTGTCAAAATGTCTCTTCTGGATTTGGTTCAATGGCATAATAACTCTTCTGCAAAAGCCTCTAAAACTTATTATTACTATTGTCCATATTTATCTCCAAGGACTGCACAGTCTATAAGGTCTCTGCTTTAACCAGGTATAAGTCCTTCCTACTTAGGTCATATCTTTCTTATATTTTGGTGATGTTTTGGTACTAGGGATCAAATCCATAACCTCATGCATGTTCATTAAGTAGGTGCTTTCCCACTCAGGTACACCTCCATCCCTATTTCTTTGGTTTTAATTTTCCTTTTTTTCCATTTCCATGACAGTAACTCCAGTTACTGAGGTTTATTTCACTCTTTTCTCAATATGTCCTTTGATTTTCATGAACCTCTTTTGGTCTTTTTAAGATTGTCTAGTTTAATATATTTATCAATATTGTATTTAAAACACTTTTTTTACAAAAAATATTGGATTCCAACCTGAGGACTTAGATATTTGCCCTCCTTTTTCTATGTGTTTTAGTCTTATTTCTTAGGCCAGTATTCAAGATTTTTTAAAAAATTAATGTCCCTTCTATACCTATTAAATCATGTCTTGTCTGTTTTAATTATGTTGCTACTCTTGCATGTGTTTCCCCATTTTTGATTCACAAAATCCTAGGGGGGAATTTTATTTTCCAGCACCACCTTTCAAAATAGAACCATGATTGAATCATATCACTTGCAAACATGTAACTTTGGCCATATTATTTAATTTCCTGAAATTTCAGTCTTTTTCATTTGAAAGTGGAGATGCTTAATAATAGAATCTATCTCATTATATTTTTTGAGAATTAAATGAGAGAGTGCAAGAAAAATACTCAGCAAACAATAAATTGTAATGGTTTTTATTTTCATGTTTTTGCTTCTGAACATTTGACAAGATGATCCTTTTATGTATAGGAATCTTATTTCTCTGGTTAGAATTCAAGATTTTTAGAGACAATAATTAAGCCTTAAACTTCCTGTGAACTCCCCCAAACCACTGTAATTGTGCTACCCATACAGCATTAAATTAAATCCACTATTTAATGAATATGTGAAGGTAAATTCTTTTTAAATTAGAGGAGATTTAGAAGTCTGACAGATGCCATGTTTCAGATACCATTCTCTAGTATTTTTATTAAGATGTGTACAGATCTGTGTCATAAAGAACATTTTATGCCTCATTAGGGCCCCATAGCAACATGGAAGCTGTTTTGATGGCAATATGGCTGCAGCATCTGTGCAGGAGCTACAGGATGGCTAATGATGGAGATGCGTGCTTGCAACGTGTCTGTTTTTGGTCTGGTGGGGTAAATAATAAGAAATACTTCATTAAGCTGTGCTTTGGAAAGAGTTCATAGAATACTGTGATATATGCTATAGAAAAGGGCACCAAACTCTTCCTTTGGAGCAGGAATTAATGATGTTCCCCAAACTGTGTGTTCTGTAATGTGTCAATCTTACCATATGATCACAAAAAGTTCCACATTGTCCATGAGACATACCATCACTTAATATTTAGGTAATATCATTTCAAATACAAGGATAATGAAAAGCAAATTTTGTTTTAATGCAGAAACCAAGGTAGTATCATTAATATTCACATATGAACTACAAAGTTATTATTAATGACTATGAAGGTTCCTTTTGGATTTCCTTAAAATTAAAATACCATATGTTTGCTCAGTTAACATTAGTAAAGTTTGTTTTATATTCCTAGGTTTTTATTCTTCTGTATGTCTTTGCCTGTACTGCTTATTAGTATGAACTTTCTTATTGTGATTCAACTTCTAAATGAATTCATTAATTTAGCAAATATTTAGAGTGCCTAATACACACCAGATATTTTATGAGGTTCAAGGGAGATGGTTTTAAATAAGAGAGACACACCACTGTCCTAGAGAGTTTACATAACTAATTACGAATAAAAGTAAAGATGTTTTTAATTTTAGCAAAGAGACAACATGGGCTATATGTAATTGATGCCCCAAACAAATAGTTCAAAAGTGTGAAATGAAGTATTTAATTGGCATCATGTAACAGTACTAACTCAATATGTGTTTTAGAAAATTTCACTCAAATTTATAAGAAGAAAGAATTATATTGCATTTTCCTAGTAACAGCAATTTCTTCCTTATTTATCACAGAAATTAAGATATAGAAGCTCACAACTCCATTTTCAGAATGCTTTGGTTTGTGTTTATTATGTGATGAATTATGCTTTAATTTCTATGGTTTTGTGATTTAAACAACCAATGCTGATTTTAAATGAATTTTCTGGATATGAGACATAATTTTTTCACAACCTCATCTTTTTTTAACATTATTTCATTTTTCCTGTAAAACTTGAAAATACTTGTGTAGTTTATACTACTTATAAAATCAGATTTTCATGGATTCATTAAATGTTACATAGAAGATAAGAGCTTTTTGGTAGTGATTCACAGTGTCAAAAATTTTCCATAATTAAAGATGATAACACGTTTAATTCATATAACTAATTTTGGAAATAGTGCAGTTTTATTAAATGTAAACCGACTACTAGTCAAATTTCTTAATGGCTGTGTAAGGAGTAGTTGAAAAATGACCTACATTTGCTTTCTTTGATAGGAAAATAAATAATGAATGGGGTTTTCTACATTTTTTGATTTACTTGGCATTTCAAAAAGAATTCTTGATCACATATCAAGTTTCTGACCATTTATGGGGTTTATAGTTGAGCTCTGGTCTATGCTGTGAAAACATACCCTGAAATGACAATATGAATTCACTTTTCCATTTTGGGTTCTTATTTTAAATAGTTTCATGTTTAGGCTCCAGGTGTTTTACATTAGGTTGAGTGAAAACTTGGGAGTGAAAAATGTGAAATTTACTTTGTGCCTCTTCTAATTCTGGTTATTGTAGGTAGCATATATAACATGCTTGGAAATGCAAATTTGTATGTGTTGTAGTATATTAGTCTTGACTTCTTTTCTACCAATGTATTTCTTTAGATGCATCTCTTTTCTTTATTTCTTTGAAAAGGAAATATTCCTCCTCTTCCCCTCTTGAACCAGGATATTGATAATCTTAAACTCTCCTGGGCAACGATTCATTACTTATTTTGTGAAACTGAACAATAGCCAGTTCAATTTAATACAACATAACTATGAAATCTTATCACAGTTTTTTTTTTTGAAAGAAGGGGTTGATCCTCTTGGTATACTTTGGCAACTGGTTAGGATTACTAACTTGAAAGTTCATATTTTGTCAGATACTTTTGACCCTAGGTGCCTTTTCATTCCACCACGACAATCCCAACATTTCAGAGGACCAAATTATATAATCTGAAACTCCTGACTTAGCTCAAACATAATTACAGTTTTGTCCGGTGTGGTGGGTTTCCTTCCAGTATTCTTTACCTACATAGTAATAAGTTTAGTTCCTTCTTATATATGACATAGGAATTTGGGGGATAACATATCCCCTGGAAATGGTTATAAAGTGTATGTACAATGTGAGGTGAGACTAACTTGGGATGTATGTGTTATTATGAGACAAAATACATGAAGATTGAACTCCAGAATAAAAATATTAACCAATTGGGATAGATGAGCTACATTGTAGTCACCGGTTTAAAGAGAAATATGTGATTAAATTTATAGTAATGAAAAGAATATTTTAATTCAGGGAAGACTTGCTTGCCTTTGCTTTGCTGTTATTTCCTGCCTGATATATTCTTCAGTCTGTCCTCCTTATCCATTCAAATCATCTTACTTTTCAAGGAATTAGACAACTCATATCGAGTTTTCTGTTCTTATAGCATTCAATACACATTCTAAGTTATTTTTGCTTATTGCTGTTAAAAAACATAGCTGAGAGAAAATACTGTGAAAGCTGTTGTAAAGTAGTTTTGTCTGAATATACTACCATGAAGTCACTTAGATGGTTCTCCACATTACTATGTTAGCCATATGCTTATCATCAATTATTTTCAATTTGGAAAAGTCTAACAATTCTTTCCTTCTGACAACTTATTTTGCTTTGAAAGCTTTTTGTAAATGATCCTGATTTCTGGGATGAGCCTCATAAAGAATGTCTTTTGGAGTAGGGTGATTTATATTTATCTTGTGTTGCCTGCATTGTTGAAAGTGATGAAATTCAGGCCTGATGGTTAGTTATACCATATACCCATGTTCTGTAATGTTTCCACTTTTGGATTGAAAGAGAGTGAGCAATAATTGTTTTACAATGTTCTCGTGCTTTGGAAACTAAATTATACAAAGTGCTGCTGTGTAATACAGTCCTTTTAACAAGAACCAAAAATCTTTAAAAGAGTTCTGAACTAAAATATTTAAAATGTTCTCAATGAAAAATGTGCAAGTGCATAAAATGTACTTTTAAAAAATTCAGATTGATTCATTAAATTTGCTTTTTAGTTGATATATTAAAATCATACAATTTGTGTACTCATGGGGTACCATGTGATATTTTGATAAAAGCATACATTGTATAATGTTTAAGTCAGGTTAAACATAATTATTTCCTCAAATATAATTTCTCTTTGATTAAAACATTAAAATTTCTTTCTGGTAGCTTTTCAAGATATCCAGTACATGATCCATCTATAGGCATCCTACTGTATAGCAACATACCAGGATTTCTTATTCCTAATTCTTTTTTTTAAATTCATTTTTATTGTAAACAAATGGGATACATCTTATTTCTCTGTACATGAAGTAGAGGCACCTACTGTATAGCAACATACCAGAATTTCTTATTCCTAATTCTTTTTTTTAATTCATTTTTATTGTAAACAAATGGGATACATCTTATTTCTCTGTACATGAAGTAGAGGCATACCATTTGTGTAATCATATATTTACCTAGGTAATAGTGTTTGATTCATTCTGTTATTTTTTTTCTGCCCCCCACCCCTCCCACCCCTCTTATCCCTCTATAGAGTCCCTCCTTCCTCCATTCCAGCCCCCTTCCCATCCCCTATATGTGTCATCATCCGCTTATCAGTGAGATCATTCGTCCTTTGGTTTTTTGAGATTGGCTTATCTCACTTAGCATGATATTCTCCAACTGCATCCATTTGCCTGCAAATGCCACAATTTTATTATTCTTTATGACTGAGTAATGTTCCATGGTATATATATATATACCACAGTTTCTTTATCCATTCATCAACTGAGGAGCATCTAGGTTGGTTCCACAATCTGGCTATTGTGAATTGAGCAGCTATGAACATCTTCAACTTGTTGGCTTAGGATCAGACTTCCTTAACAGGACTCCCATAGATCAAGAAATAAAAGCAAGAATCAATAACTGGGACAGATTCAAACTAAATAGCTTTCTCTGAGCAAAGGAAACTATCAGCAATGCAAAGAGAGAGCCTACAGAGTGGGAGAAAATCTTTGCCACTCTTATTCCTAATTCTAATTTACTATCCATTGATCAGTATTTCTTCATCTCTTTCACTGTTAGTTTCCCAGCCTGTGGTGACCATCATACTATTATCAACTTCTCTAATTTTGATAATTTTTAGATTCCATATATGAATGAGGTCTTGTGATATTTGTCTTTTAGTTCTTGGCTTATTTCACTTGGCATAATGATCTCCAGTTCCACCTATGTTGTTGCAAATGAGAAGATTTCATTCTTTTTATGATTTAGTAGTGTTCTCTCTCTCTCTCTCTCTGTGTGTGTGTGTGTGTGTGTGTGTGGGTGTGCACATACATACATCACATTTTCTTTATCCATTCATGAGTTGATAGGCACTTAGTTTGTTTCAATTTCTTGGCTATTTCATGACCAGTGCTGCAATGAACATGAGAGTATAGATGTCTTTTCAAAATAGCAATTACATTTCCTTTGAATGTATACCCACTAATGTGATTACTGGATTCAATAGTAGTTCTAGTTTTAATTTTTTTAAAATGTTCAACTTTTTAAAAAATGTTTTAAAATATTTTTTTGTGTTAGTCAGCTTTACATTGCTGTGACAAAATGCCTAACAAAATCAATTAAAGGAGGAAAGCTGTATTTGGCTCACAGTGTCAGGGATTTCAGTCCATGCTCAGCTGCCTCCAGTGTTTTGGGCCTGAGGTGAAGCAGATGATCATGATGGAAAGCCGTGGTGGAGCAAACTTCTCAATTTAAGATAGGAAGTGTGTGTGTGTAGGGGGGATGGTGGGGATGGATCATATGGCACTTCTATTTTTATGTTTTTGAGGAACTTCCATACTGTTTTCCATAATGGCTATACTACTTTATGTTCATACCAACAATGCTCAAGGATTCCTTCTCCAGCACTTGCTGTCCTTAGTCTTCTTGCGAAGGGTCATTCTTACTGCTGAGATGATCTAGCAATTTTGATTTGCATTTCCCTCATGATTAGTGATGCTGAGCATTTTTCACATACCTGCTAACCATTTGTATGTCTTCTTTCCAGAAATGTCTATTTAAATCTATTGTATATATATATTTTGTATATTTTTAATTCAGGATTTTTTTTTGTTTTGTTTTAGTGAGTTTGGGATTTCCTTATCTATTCTTTTTGTCAGCCCCTTGTCAGATACAAAGTTTACAAACACTTCTCCCTTTCTGTGGTTTGTCATGACACTTTGCTGATTGTTTCTTTCATAATATAAAAGTTTTTAGGGATATAATACCATTTGTCTATTTTTTGCTTTTGTTTCCTGTGCTTTTGGGGACTTGTTCAAAATTTCCTTGCCTTGTTCAATGACCTGAAAAGTTTTCCCTATGTTTTTCTCTAATAGTTTTATATTTTCGGGTCTTACATTTAAGTCTTTAATCAATTCTGAGTTGATATTTGTAGCCATTGAGAGATTGTGATCAAGTTTCTTCTCTTCAGTTTTCCCAGCCATTTATTGAAAACATTGTCCTTTTTCTGATGTGTGTTATTAGCACCTTTGTTGAAAATCAGTTGACTGTAGATTCCTGTGTTTACTTCTAGGCTTTTTCAGTTCCATTGGCCCGTGTGTCTGTTTTTATGACATTACCATACTGTTTTGATTACTACAGCTTTGTAGTGTGTTTTGAAGTCAGCTAATGTGACTTTGGTTATTTGGGATACTTTTTCTTCTTGTGGTTGCATATAAATTTTAAAAGTGTTTTGTTCTAGGCTACTGCTTCATTCTTTTGAATATTATTTGCTCATGAAAAGACTAATTCAGTGAAGCATGAAGTACAATGTATGTAGACTGATTAGGTGAAGAATGCCATTGGTATTCTGATAGGGATAAATTGGATCTGCCAATCACTTTAAATACTGTGGATATTTTAACAATATCGATTCTTCTAAGCCAGAAACACAGGACATCTTTCCACTCTTTAATGCCTTTTTTTCATCAATGTTTATAATTTTCATTGTAATGTTATTTTATCTCTGATTAAATTTATTTTTAGTTATTTTATTTTTTTGTAACTATCGTGAATGGGATTACTTTCTCGATCTCTATTTCAGCTAATGCTATTGGCTTATGGCAATGCTATGAATTTTTGTATCCTGGTTTAATATTTTGCACTTTTGCTGAATTCATTTATTTGTTTGATAGTTTCTTGGTAGAATGTTGGGAGTTTTCTAAATATAAGATCATGCCATCTGAGAGTACAATTTAACTCACCTTTTCTTGTGTGAATAGCCTCTATTTCTTTCTCTTGCCTGATGAGTCTGACTTGGACTTCTAGTACTATGATGGATACAAGTGGTGAAAGTGGGCATCCTTCTGCTATTCTAGATCTGAAGAGAGAAATCATTCAGTTTTTTCCCTTTCAGTGTAATGTTAGCTCTTGGCTTATTATATATGTCGAACTATGTTCCTTCAATATCTAATGTTTTCAGACTTTTTGTCATTAAGCAATGCTTAAATTTTATCAAGTGCCTTTTATGCATTTCTTCTGAGGTTCGTATGGCTTTTGTTCTTCATTCTGTTTATGTGGTATATCATGTTTATTGATTTCTGTGTATTGAACCATCCTTGCATCCTTGGGATGGTATTATTTAATCATACTGAATAGCCTTTCTAATGCAGAGTTGAGTTCAGTTTGCTTGTATTTTGTTGATGACTTTTGCCTCATTTTACATTCATCAAGGATGTTGACTGTAGTTTCTTATTTTATTGTGCTTTATCTGGTTTTGGTTTCAATATCAGAGTAACCAATGCAGAACTCATAGAATGGGTTTGGAAGGATTTCTTTCTCTTCATTTTTAGAAACAATTTAAGAAGACTCAATGTTAGCTCTTTTTAATATATTTGGGAGAACTCAGAAGTAATGATCCAAGGTCTTGGAGACTCTTTTTCATTCCTTCAATTTCATTGCTTGTTACTGCACTGTTTAGGTTTCTCAGTTCTTTGTGAGTCAATCTAGGCAAGATATGTGTTTAGGAATTTGTCTATTTCTTTTAGATTATCAAATTCATTGGCATGTAGTTATTCATACTAATCTCTAATGGTCTTTTGCATTTCTCCATTGTCAGTAATCTCTCCTTTTTCATAACCTATTTAAGACTTCACCCTTTTTCTTAGCCTACTTAATACTTAGTGTATTTTATTTATCTTTTGAAAAAACCAGCTCTTCATTTAATTGATCTTTTGAATTATTCTTTCAGTCTGTTTTATTCTGCTCTGGCTTAAAGATATAATCTTAGTTACTAGCTGGATTGCATTTGAGGAAAAAAATGGAATGATTAGAAAAATGTTAAAAATCTTCATATTTTATTAAATAGAAAATTCAATTGTTATCTGCCCATTTTAGCTACATGACATTGGAGGAGTTATTTAAGCTATTGGGTTATCTTTGACCAACTTTGTAAATTAGGAGGCTTAAATTAAGAGCCTCAAGCATATAGCTCACTTTAAAATATCAGCTGGATTCTCATGAATGGTATGTATTTTGGAGGATAAAGTAGAAAATTGTGAAATAACTCTCTTACTATAAAATATTTGCCATTAGTAAGGAGCCAGTTAAAATAAGCTTTTAACATCTAATAGGCTTCTGCTTCATTCTTTTGAATATTATTTGCTCATGAAAAGAAGAATTCAGTGAAGCATGAGTATAATGTATGTAAGACTGAGATTGAGAATGAACATAAGGTTAATGTTACACCAATTGTCACTGGTATAGACCGTTCAGGATCATGTCTTTAGAAGTCAGTACTGTTTTGTTGGACCAAACTGATAATCATATTAAGGACTCTAGTATTGATCAATAATAGAATTATCTTTCTCTGGCTGCTTCCTATTCCACTTTGTGCCCCTCTTGTCTTTGCCTGGCATTATGCACATTTTTGGTTCCAAACTCTGCAAGAATGCAAATTTTTTGAAGATACAAGCCATGCTCTCATTTTATATTCCCACATGCTTTAACAATGTCTTTGCTTACAGTCATAGAAATATTCGTTGAGTTTAATTAACCTACATTAATTTTTGTCCCCCAAAGATTAGATCAACAACTTTACACATGCATGAGATTACCTGATCCATGAACTCAAGCAGAAATCAGCATATTTCCAATAGCACAGTTGATCAAGCAGGTGTCTGGGATGACCAGAAAGGTGAGGCCGACCTCCAGTTGAGAGTCTCAGTTGTAGTTCAAGCCCTCAGGCTCACCAACACCAAGTCTTTCCAAAGTTAATTTGATTCATTTCATTCTTTCCAAACTCCTTTTATTCTTTTACTAAGACATCAGTTTGGGGCATCTTAGATGTTGGATGACTTTATTTCAAGAATTTAGACATCTTTACATCCTTTCAGGAGGGAGGTAGAGGAAAGTGTTAAAGCAATATTGTTCAATAATTCATGTCAGAAAATGAAAGAAAGCAAAATGTGTTACTAAAATTGTGGGCCAATCCAGGAAATTTCCCTAATAGAAATCTGGCCCAGATCCTATATTAAACTCCAATTAACAGATCTGCTGGTTCTTAGTTTTATGATTTGGCCAAAGAATAAGGTGATAATTTGCACATGCTATTAACCAGGAAGAACGGTCAGATGATTAGAATGAAGAGTTAGAGTGTTTGGGCAGGGCACACTACTTCTCAGAATGTACCCACACTGACTACCACACCAAGGGTCTGTAAATTACTGTGACCACATTTGAAAGCATTGTTGAAATGCCTTTAAGTACTAAGGGAACCTTGAACTTCTGTGTGTTCTAAAATCATTAAATGGCAGCTGTCTTCTTGACTATTTTGTCTGTCTGAAAAAGAGAAATGAATCAGAGCTACAATTATTGTGATAAAAGGTAACTCTTAACAGCTGAACTGGACTTAAGGAAAGCACAAAGGAATCAAAGGTGCAAATTAAATTTCCATAATGATAAAAAATTTGCATGATATCAAACAGTGAGATACCCTATTAGCTGATAAATAACCTCATTGCTCCATACCTTAGTGTACCTTTCTCACATTTCATGATAATTATTTCTTGCCTGGGGACATTTGTTAAGAAAAACATTCAACACTCTTCAACAGAAAGGTCACAGTCACACTTTTCTAATTAAATTTTAGAATGAATCAAATACATTCTTTGCTTTGTGCCATGTCTATAGAATTTTGATAATGTGATTCCAGTTGGTTTGTGACAATCTCAAGTATGTTAAAAACAAGTCAAATAAACAAAAAGATAGTAATGGTAAAATTAGTATATTTTAATGCAACTTCTGTGAGGATATGTTACTAATGAACACATCCAAAGTAGTTCTTTTTGGAAACAAATCATGCAAATATTAGAAATTAATACTTCTTAGACAAGATGACCAAAGTGTTCATTGAGCGACCTTTCCAATTACCCCTTTCCATATCTCTGTGCCATTTGATTTCATTTGTGTCCATTTTATCCCATAGAAAAAATAGATGCTCAAAACTGAAGTTATTTTTTATTGTAAAAAATGAGAATTCAGGGAAAGAGAATGATTTCTATCCCTTGATTTGTTCATAAGAGATTTAAAATAAAGGTCAATTTTACAGTTAGTATAGGACAACTAAGGTGGGGGATGGAATCCTGCTGAATGGAAGGAGACCAGATGCAATTTGATGCCATAAACTCTGTTCTATGTTAAAACAATGATAGCCACAGTAATAAACATTGTTCGAAGAACAATGATAGTCAGTATTATTAAAATAATGAGCTTTTACTTAGCATGTATATACCAGTCACTATGCACAAATTGAAATATGCATTTAAACTTTAATAGCTGTCTGAGCTCCTATTATTGGTCCCATTTTACAGATGATCAGACCAGGATAGTATGTGTATTTATGTAAGCACTCTGAGGTATGTGTCTCTGTATGTGTGTTTATATGTATATGCATGCATATAATGGAATAATCATGCTTAAAAATATTTAAAAATCTGGATTATTTATATAGCAGCATATTAAAGAATTTAGATTGCTAAATTTTTTTGCTGTCATTAACAATGCTATATAAAATAGCATTTATACTTATTCAGCCATCTATTACATTATTTTAAGTGGAATTGCTGTTAGAAAGTTGCATTCATTTAAATTTTGCTACATATTGTGAAACTACTGTCTGAAAAGATTTTACAATGTATGCTCAAATCAATACTGTATATAAGTACCCTTTGTTCCCACTCTTACAAGTACTTGGGATCACCAATCTCATTATTAAACAGCTTCATAAAAATTGGCAGGATAGCAAGTTATTACTTTAATTTGCTTTGATTTGGTTATAAATGAAGTTTGTTTTCCATATGTTTATGCATAATTTTTACTGTGTATGTTTTCATTTGTTTGTTTTTTGGTTTCAATCAGGAGTTGAACCCGGGGTGCTTAATCACTGAGCAATGTTTTTATTTTTTATAAAATAAAAACAGAGTCTTGCTAAGTTGCTCAGGACCATGCTAAATTGCTGAGACTGGCTTTGAACTTGCAATTCTCCTGCCTCAGCCTCCTGAGCAGCTGGGATTATAGGCATGTGTCATCATGCCTGGCTCTATGTAAGTTTTAAAATGTCTGAAAATAGAGGTTGTCTTCTACTCTAAAGAAGAACTTCCTTCTTCTTTTTGACTTTATCAGTCTTTCTCATGAATTCTGGTATTTTCCTGTGGGTTATAATCTCCTGTTGTCATTATTTATTCAGATGCTCTAGATTGACCTTGTAAGCTGGTTCTTGTGTTTCATGGGCATTTACCATTATTTATCTCTGGCATGTTTTTATTTTCTTACCCAAAAAGATATAGAAGGAACAATGGGAAGGAGAAAAATGATTCTCGGTAACCACCAGGAAAACATGGTTTCCTTACGTTTAGGGAATGTGCACTGAGATATTTAAGAATAAGGTACATTGTGTCTTCAGCTTACTCAATGGTTCAGAAAAAATGTATGTAAAAAGATGGAGAAGGGAAAGGGGAAGGTGGGAAAGAAGAGAGGCGAAGAGAGGGAGACCCAGGAGAGAGGGAAAAAACAAGAGAAAGTGGGGTAAAACATTTGCAAAGTTATAAGATATATGAAAATTATTTGTACTATTTTTGCAACTTTTCTCTAAATCAAATTATTTAAAAATTAAAAATTAAAAAAATAAAGTTGATTGCCTTTATCTCTATTCCTACCACTATTTACTGATTTGTATGTCTTGCTTCATAAAGCGTGGCATAATGTTCTTTACTAGAAGGAAAATCTTTCAGTTTATCCCTTGGCTCAGATTTCTAATATGGTCTGCATTTTCCCTGTAGGCTTGGATATGCCTTGATGATGAATGCAAACATGTATAGGAGAAATGTAACCTAACATAGATTCACATATCATGTGAGAAAAGTAACTTAAAAATGCTTTATTTGTGTGTTGTATTTCTTCATATGGGCTACAAAATATTATTCTAATATCATTCAGATTATTAAAAATATTAAAACAGCAAAACATACACTAACTCCATTACCTGCTTAACACCAGAAGCTAATTTTTACATGTATGGTACTCAGATAAAATGGAATCTCATTCAGGGCTCACAAGGACACTATGACTTTGATTCATGACACAAAACTGTTTTGATGAAGCAGTATCAGGAGTTTCTCCCAGTATTTCTAATAATCAACTTTATGGGTGCAGTTCAGGATCAACCTGCTTTATATTCTCTTGTACACAATAAAAAGGGATTGTGTTGAATTAAGACTATGGCATATTTTAAACACTAAAAATGGCAGGTTTTCAAGAATGAGGACTTATTTTAAAAGTGTTTGGAATGCCTTAATGCAGGATAGACCAACCAGCCTGTGATTGGGGTGATTATGTCATTTTGTTCACCTGCTAGCCCTTGTCTAACTTAGATTTAGAGATGAGACAGATGCTAGCCAAAGTCCAGTCTTAGTGAACATAGAACTCGGGCCTCAAATAATGAAATCCCCACTGCTTAGACAACGTGGGGCTGCCATTGGAGAAAAGAATCGAGATGTAATATTAATGGAAGAAAAAATAGAGAAAGGCATGTTCTCAAAAAGTAAAGTTAAATTAGAAATTTTGAGAAGACAAGGATGAAGTAAATTATATAACAAAAACTGCAATTAAATGAAATTTATAGTGACATAAAACTCGTACCCCATTTAGCAAAACCCAGCTGTAAAAAAGCTCATAAAACCCAGGGTAGTGCTGATGCTCTGTGATGCATTCTAATCGTCTTCTGCATCCTTCTTTTGGTGCTTTAATTAACCTTTGAGACCCAATCCTCAGCCCAATCCGCAACCATAGCTGAGCTGCTACAGAATTATGATCCTGTTCAGTGGTGGGTCATTGAATTGAATGATGCGAGTTTGCTAATTCCAGGCCTTTTCTCCTTGCAGGAGCTGTGGAGTGAAATGAACCATGAGGAAATCTGGTGATCTTGGGATGTTGTACATTTTCAGTATCTTTTAGTTAGTTTTCTCTTTGAATGATTTTTCTTTCCTCAGATAAATAATACATAATACTTATGAATACCTATAAATACCCAGCCTTTGTAAGTTTATCATTAATTTGATTAAAGATCTTTTTAGAATGGATCAAATGAAATATTTGGGAGGCATTTCAAGATTAGAGAAAACAATACCCATGAATCCTTAAAACTAATGTTGGAACCAGTTAAGATTTCTTCACATGGTCCCTGCTCCCTGCTTCATGGAGTATAAAAGTAAGTGAGGGAGCAGTTGGAATTAGAGTCATTAAAATCTACACTATGAGTGAAATGCAAATTTTGGGATAGCCAAATTGGCAAATATTTAAAGTGATACTTTTCTTTCAGAGAGCAAAATTGTACACATTACTTTTTAAGAAATAGCCTATTTACTCATTTCCATTTCATTTTCCCCCTGCATGAATTTTTGGAATGTCAGATGGAATATAAATATAATTGGAGTATTGGTGTCTTCATGAAAGAAACATGGGAAACTTGGTGGAATATATAGTTGATACCTTGCTGTTAGTAACAGGAGAACCATGTAGCTCTGATGATGACTGATGCATGGTTAGTACCTAGCTACAGTGCATTTCCCAGCTTCGCCTGCATTGCAAGGCATGATCCTCCACATTCATTTTCTGTCTTCTAGTTATGATGTCAAAGCCCCAGTTGAAGATTGGGTACAGTGTTTCTGTCATCCCAGGTTCAAAAATTTTTGAGTGAAGTTGAACACTGATGTTTTGAACAAATTGAGTACTGCTGTGAGTTAGAAAGAAATCCATGTATACTAAATGGTGGAAATAGAGTGTATTTATCACAGCAGCTGGCATTACATAACTAACAAAACAGGCAAAAATTAATTAAAGAAGTACAGTTGTGCTTTAAAATGTAGAAGACAGAATGGAGGAATAGGTTTAAAAAGTTGTGAAAGAATTAAGAAATAAATATACAGGGAAAACAATAATGTTAATAAAGAGATCAGCAAAATAGATGGAAGAAATAAAATGAAGTGCATTCCAAGTATGGATAATGGACTGATTACTTCCAATAAAATGCAGGCTGTGAAATAGTTAAAAACAATATCTAACTATATATTATTTATGAGAAATCAACTACAAAAATTTAGAAGAAGAACGATTGACAATAAAGAGATCTTTGTCAAAATGTATGGTGCTGGACAAATGTAAACATAGAAACGAGGGGTGGCAATATTAACAATGAGACTGAATTTAAGGCTGAGCACACTAAGCAACATTTTACATGAGTTATTTCATATGCTCAGCAATCCCAGAATGGTATCTAATTTTTATAAAGGAGAAAATAGAGGCTTAAACAGATTAAATGAGACTTTAAAAAGTAGCAAGTGTCAGGGCTTAAAATGGAACACATGCCTGTCTTATTTTTTAAAAAGTCATTAAGTAGTCACTATTTTACCTGGGAATAACAATTTGAAGGACTGTGCAAAGTGGGGATTATATTTTTCGTTTTTTTTTTTTTTTTTTTTGTAAACAAATGGGATACAAGTTGTTTCTCTGTACATGGAGTCAAGGCATACCATTTGTGTAATCATAAATTTACATAGGGTAATGTTGTTCGATTCATTCTGTTATTTTTTCCTTCCCCCCCACCCCTCGCACCCCTCTTTTCCCTCTATAAAGTCCTTCCTTCCTCCATTCTTGTCACCCTCCTTAACCCTAATGCTGAACCTAAACCTAGCCCTAACGTTAACCCCTCCAACCCCCCCATTATATGTCATCATCTGCTTATCAGCGAGATCATTCATCCTTTGGTTTTTTGAGATTGGCTTATCTCACTTAGCATGATATTCTCCAATTTCATCCATTTGCCTGCATATGCCATAATTTTATCATTCTTTATGGCAGAGTAATATTCCATTGTATATATATATATGCCACAGTTTCTTTATCCATTCATCAATTGAAGGACATCTAGGTTGGTTCCACAATCTGGCTATGGTGAATTGAGCAGCAATGAACATTGATGTGGCTGTATCTCTGTAGTATGGTGATTTTAAGTCCTTTGGGTATAGGCCAAGGACTGGGATAGCTGGGTCAAATGGTGGTTCCTTTCCAAGCTTTCTGAGGAATCTCCATACTGCTTTCCAGAGTGGCTGCACTAATTTACAACCCCATCAGCAATGTATGAGTGTTCCTTTTTCCCCACATCCTCACCAACTCGTATTGTTGCTTGTGTTCTTGATAATCGCCATTCTAATTGGGGTGAGATGGAATCTTAGGGTAGTTTTGATTTGCATTTCTCTTATTACTAGAGATGTTGAACATTTTTTTTATATATCTGTTGATTGCTTATACATCTTCTTCTGTGAAGTGTCTGTTCATTTCCTTAGCCCATTTGTTGATTGGATTATTTGTAATCTTGGAGTAGAGTTTTTTTAGTTCTTTATATATTCTGGAAATTAGCGCTCTATCTGAAGTATGAGTGGCAAAGATATTCTCCCACTCTGTAGGCTCTCTCTTCACATTACTGATAGTTTCCTTTACTGAGAGAAAGCTTTTTAGTTTGAATCTATCCCAGTTGTTGATTCTTGCTTTTATTTCTTGTGCTATGGGAGTCCTGTTAAGGAAGTCTGATCCTAAGCCAACAAGTTGAAGATTTGGACCTACTTTTTCTTCTATAAGATGAAGGGTCTCTGGTCTGATTCCGAGGTCCTTGATCCATTTTGAGTTGAGTTTTGTGGAGGGTGAGGGATAGGAGTTTAATTTCATTCTGTTGCATATGGTTTTCCAGTTTTCCCAGCACCATTTGTTGAAGAGGCTATCTTTTCTCCATTGCATATTTTTGGCCCCTTTGTCTAGTATGAGAAAATTGTATTTATTTGGATTTGTGTCCATGTCCTCTATTCTGTACTATTGATCTACCTGTCTATTTTGGTGCCAATACCATGCTGTTTTTGTTACTATTGCTTTGTAGTAGAGTTGAAGATCTGGTATTGTGATAACCCCTGCTTCGCTCTTTCTGCTGAGGATTGCTTTAGTTATTCTGGGTTTCTTATTCTTCCAGATGAATTTCATAATTGCTTGCTCTATTTCTGTAAGGTTCGTCATTGGGATTTTAATTGAAATTGCATTGAATCTGTAGCACTTTTGGTAGTATGGCCATTTTGACAATATTAATTCTTCCTATCCAAGAACATGGGAGATCTTTCCATCTTCTAAGGTTTTCTTTAATTTCTTTCTTTAGTGTTCTGTAGTTCTCATTGTAGAGGTCTTTCACCTCTTTTATTAGATTGATTCCCAAGTATTTTATTTTTTTCGAGGCTATTGTGAATGGGGTAGTTTTCCTAACTTCTCTTTCTGAAGATTCATCACTTATGTATAAAAATGCATTGGATTTATGAGCATTGATCTTGTAACCTGCTACTTTACTGAATTCACTTATGAGTTCTGAAAGTTTTCTGGTGGAATTTTCCGGTTCTTCTAAATATATAATCATGTCATCAGCAAACAGGGATAGTTTGAGTTCTTCTTTTCCTATTTGTATTCCTTTAATTTCTTTGGTTTGTCTAATTGCTCTGGCTAGAGTTTCAAGAACAATGTTGAATAGAAGTGGTGAAAGAGGGCATCCCTGCCTTGTTCCAGTTTTTTAGGGAGAATGCTTTCAGTTTTTCACCATTTAGAACAATATTGACCATGGGCTTAGTGTAGATGGCCTTTACCATGTTCAGAAATGTTCCCACTATCCCTACTTTTTCCAGTGTTTTGAGCTAGAAAAGAAGGGATGTTGTACTTTATCAAACGCTTTTTCTGAATCTATCGAAATAATCATGTGATTCTTAACTTTAAATCTGTTGATATGGTGAATGACATTTATTGATTTCCGGATGTTGAACCAACCTGGCATCCCTGGGATAAAACCCATTTGATCGTGGTGCACTATCTTTTTAATATATTTTTGTATGCGATTTGCTAAAATTTTGTTGAGAATTTTTGCATCGATGTTCATTAAGGATATTGGTCTGAAATTTTCTTTCCTCGATGTGTCTCTGTCTGGTTTAGGTATCAGGGTGATATTGGCTTCATAGAATGAGTTTGGGAGGGTTCCCTCCTCTTCTATTTCATGGAATACTTTGAGGAGTATTAGAATGAGCTCTTCTTTAAAGGTTTTGTAGAACTCGGCTGAGAACCCATCTGGTCCCAGACTTTTCTTTGTTGGTAGGCTTTTGATGACCTCTTCTATTTCATAGCTTGAAATTGATTTATTTAAGTTGTGTATGTCCTCCTCGTTCAGTTTAGTTAATTCATAAGTCTCTAGAAACTTGTTGATGTCTTCAAGGTTTTCTGTTTTGTTGGAGTATAGATTTTCAAAATAGCTTCTAATTATGTTTTGTATTTCACTCATGTCTGTTGTGATATTTCCTTGTTCATTCCGAATTTTAGTAATTTGAGTTTTCTCCCTCTTTCTCTTTGTTAGTGTGGCTAAGGGTTTATCAATTTTGTTTATTTTTTCAAAGAACCAACTATTTATTTTGTTAATTTTTCCAATTGTTTCTTTTGTTTCAATTTCGTTGATTTTGGCTCTGATTTTAACTATTTCCTGTCTTCTACTACTTTTGGTGTTGGTCTGCTCTTCTTTTTCTAGGGCTTTGAGCTGTAGTGTTAAGTTGTTTATTTGTTGATTTCTACTTCTTTTTTTGAATGCGCCCCATGAAATAAATCTTCCTCTAAGTACTGCTTTCATAGTGTCCCAGAGATTTTGATATGATGTGTCTTTGTTCTCGTTTACTTCTAAGAATTTTTTTATTTCCCTCCTTATGTCTTCTGTTATCCTTTCATCATATAATAGCATATTATTTAATCTCCAGGTATTGGAGAAGTTTCTGTTTTTTATTCTGTCATTTATTTCCAGTTTCAATCCATTATGATCTGATAGAATACAAGGTAGTATCTCTATCTTCTTGTATTTGCTAACAGTAGCTTTGTGGCATAATATATGGTCTATTTTAGAGAAGGATCCATGTGCTGCTGAGAAGAAAGTGTATTCGTTCTTTATAGGATGGTATATTCTATATATGTCCGTTAAGTCTAAGTTTTTGATTGTGTTATTGAGATCTACAGTTCCTTTATTCAATTTTTGTTTGGAAGATCTATCCAGTGGTGAGAGAGGTGTGTTAAAATCGCCTAGTATTATTGTGTTGTGGTCTATTTGATTTCTGGAATTGAGAAGGATTTGTTTGTTGTACATGGATGAGCCTATGTTAGGGGCATAGATATTTATGATTGTTATGTCTTGCTGATTTATGCTTCCCTTAAGCAGTATGTAATGTCCTTCTTTATCCTTTCTGACTAGTTTTGGCTTGAAGTCCACATTATCTGAAACGAGGATGGATACTCCAGCTTTTTTGCTGTGTCCATGTGCATGGTATGTTTTTTCCCATCCTTTCACCTTTAGTCTGTGGGTATCTCTTTCTATGAGATGAGTCTCTTGCAGGCAGCATATTGTTGGATTTTTCTTTTTAATCCAATCTGCCAGTCTATGTCTTTTGATTGATGAGCTCAGGCCATTAACATTCAGGGTTATTATTGTGATATGATTTGTATTCCTAGTCATTTGACTCATTTCGTTTTTTGACATGATTTGGTTTCTCCTTTATTTGTCTATTCCTTTATGCTAGTTCCTCCCGTTGCTTGTTTGCATCGCTGTTTTTCATCTCTTCCTCATGGAATATTTTGCTGAGAATGTTCTGTAATGCCGGCTTTCTTTTTGTAAATTCCTTTAGCTTTTGTTTATCATGGAAAGATCTTACTTCTCGTCAAATCTGAAAATAAGTTTTGGTGGGTATAAGATTCTTGGTTGGCATCTGTTTTCTTTCAGGGCTTGGTAAATGTTGTTCCAGGCCCTTCTAGCTTTTAGGGTCTGGATTGAAAAATCTGCTGATATTCTTATTGGTTTCCCCTTAATGTAATTTGATTCTTCTCTCTCGCAGCCTTTAAAATTCTGTCTTTATTTTGTATGTCAGGTATTTTCATTATAATGTACCTTGGTGTGGGTCTGTTGTAATTTTGTATATTTGGAGTCCTATAAGCCTCTTGTACCTGGTTTTCCATTTCATTCTTCATATTTGGGAAATTTTCTGATATTATTTCATTGAAGAGATTGTTCATTCCTTTGGTTTGTTTCTCTAAGCCTCCCTCAATCCCAATAATTCTTAAATTTGGCCTTTTCATGATATCCCATAATTCTTGTAGATTCTGTTCAAGATTTTTTACCATCTTCTCTGTTTGGTGAACTTTGTTTTCAAGATTAAATATTTTTTCCTCAATGTCTGAGGTTCTGTCTTCCAGGTGTTCTATCCTATTGTTTATGCTTTCTATGGAGTTTTTAACTTGGTTTAATGTTTCCTTCATTTCAAGGATTTCTGTTTGTTTTTTTTTTTTTTCAGTATCTCTAACACTTTATTTAAATGATCTCTTGCTTCCCATATTTGCTCTTTTAACTGTTGATTGGTGTGATCATTTAATGCCTGCATTTGCTCTTTCATCTCCTCGTTTGCTTCCCTGATTGTTTTAATTATGTACATTCTGAATTCCCTTTCTGACATTTCTTCTGCTGTGCTGTCATTGGGTTTTATTGATATAGTATCTAGGTTTGTTTGGGACATTTTCTCCCCTTGTTTTCTCATATTGGTCAGATATCAGTGGGACTCTGAGATATTGCAGTTTTCCTGTATTGGCTTATAGTATCCCGGTAGATTTCCAGTGTATCGCCTCCCAGCCTTCAGTAGCCTGAAGTCTCGGAGGAACTTGATAATGCAGTGCTTCCAAAGAAAGCTACCCCTAACTCGCTACTGATTCCAGGGCTTGGAGCTGGCTCTGTGTGGCAAGGCTCTCACTGGACAGCCTGCTTCGAGAAGCTGGCCATGGAAGGAGCCTGCTGCTGGAGGGAGCCAGGCTGCTTGGGGAAGTCCCTGGCTGCCCTGCCCTGGTCCCAGAAGCCGCCTACGGGCCGGGGCTCACCACTGGTTCCGGGACTTGGAGCTGGCTCTGTACAGAAAGGCTCTTACTGGGCGGTCTGTTCCAAGAAGCTGGCTGTGGAAGGAGCCTGACGCCAGAGGGAGCAGGGCTGCTTGGGGAAGTCCCTGGCTGCCCTGCCCTGCTCTGAGAAGCCGCCCCCGTCCGGGCCTGCCGCCCGGGCCGAGCTTCACCCAGTGGGGGAGACTCAACCCATGGCTCTATGTTAGTCCGAGTCTCTCAATGCCTCCCCTTCTTGAATTCTGGATTCTGGAGCAACGGGAGATGCAGTCACCCTCTAGTCTGCCATCTTGGATCCTCTATATTTTTCTTACACTTGGAGGACAATTCATCTTAACATGTCCAGTAAAATGTGATTCTGGAGCTGCAAAGGTCCAGGAGTGTGATCAAGACAGGCTGAGTTTCACTGGTTTACCTTCCCTCTGTGAGGAGCAATGGCATTGACAAGCTTATTTGGTGGACTATGTGGGTTTTCTGTGGCTGTTATAACAAATCACCACAAACTGGCAACTGAAAACAACAGATGATTATTCTCTCATGGTGAGAGGGCCAAAAGTCTGATATCACAGTTGGCAGGCTGAGTTCCATCTGAAGGCTTGTGGGGGCAAGATTCCCACACAGCCTTCTCCTGTGTGTGTGTGTGTGTGTGTGTGTGTGTGTGTTTCTCTTTGCTTCTCTTTTAAAAAGACACTCATGATGGTGATACTGGTCTTGAAAATCAGGATCGGGTCCTTGTTTCACAGATGTTGAAGATTAAACCCTGAGAAATGCTGAGGCAGGAGCAAAAAGATTTATTTAAAGGACAGAACAGCCACCTCCTCTCTTTCTGCTTATGTCACCAAAATGGTGGAAGAGAGCCCTCCAGGGAGTGACTGCATGGGTTGAAAAGTGTAATCCTTCCCCTTCCCCAGAGGCTGCTAGCAGCCCGGTGATGGGAGTGTTATCTATCCATTTCCTTTTCTTCGATAATCAGCTACTGATCCTTTTCCCTGGTCTCAATGGCATGCAGGGTCCTCCTGGATAGCCGAAGGCCATCTCTTCATTTCAAGATCCTGAACACCTCTACAAAGACCCTTTATTCCAATAAGGTAACATCTATATGTTTCAGAGATTAGGATTTGATATCTTTGGTTGATCATTATTCAATTTAGTAAAAAGACTTCAGAGGAGAGCTACCAGGTTTTGTGGAGGAAGCAGGAGCAATTTGAATAGTGCAGATGAAAACTGCTACAACAGTTGAGAAAGGGGAATCATTTGGAATTCAGTCTGGGGAGAGAGCTTCATAGACAAAGGATCCATGCTGCACGAGATAGACTCTGTAGGAAGGATCTTGTGGAGAGAGGTGAGCAAAGAACTAGTGCAGGGGAAGGTCGAAATGAATTTTGGACCAATGAAGAGGTCTTTTGGGCAGGATCTGGTATTCCTTGGGATAGTCAGTATTCATGATTTGTAAAGTGATTCATGATTCATGATTTGTGAAGAATACAGAATAATTACTTTTTAAAAATCTATGTGTGAATTGTTAAATACAAGGCAGCCATTCTCAATAAAACTCTGTTTTCTGGCAGCTGTAGAAATAACAGTTCAGAAATCCCAAATGTTCCTCCATATGCACACTAAGAAGGCCATTTATTTCCCCATATTAGAGCTCAAAACATGAATTTCCATTAAGGAGTCTCTGTGCTCCCCAAGAGTGGGATGTGGTCCAAAGATACAAATACCTTTAAGGAAATTGAGGTAATGTCTATGGATTTGAGAGGTAGAGCCTCAGCCTTTGAATGATGACCAATCTTTACTGATGCTTCTTCATTCTAAATATAAATCCTCATTTACCCAAGCTCTTTGCACAATGCTTTCAGCTCAGTCCTGTGTCTCAGAGCAGCTGATCACTTGGGGCTTAGAGTAAGTCTGGTAACTTTATTTTTGCAAAAGATGTATCTATTCTGCTGGGGAATATCATAATTTTTCTTCATTCTCTTTGACATTTTGTCCATTATATTCTGAGTTTGCCCATAGGACAGAAATAAATAGCTCAGTCTTCTTTAAAAACAAACTATGAATTGAATAAATTTAGAAACTGCTTGGTGCTCCTGATGCTGATCGAGGAGTGTCTTTCTTCAATTTATTCAGCACTGCCCTTTTCCTAAAGGAGACTGCTGTTTGTTTTGGTTCATGAGAAAAAGTTCTTGGCTTCTTGGATGGAGTCAGAATAATTACAGGTAATAGTTGGGCATAACTAGAGCCAAGAAAAGACATTATCGAAGATCTGATTTACTCTGTTTTGTAAGGTAAAAGCAATAGCTCTATACCAGGCAAATCGCATTTATTATTTAGTACTTTAATGTTTAAAAATCCTACTCTAGTGTAAATTAATCATGTGTACGTGTTTCTGAGGCAGCAGTCTCAGTATAGAGGTCTTCAATGTTTTCCTTCTTTCTTTCATGGGGAAATCCTACTTCTCAGGAAACTGACTCTCTGCCACCTGTCAAAATGGAGGGTTCTTTCACAGAGGCAATTTCACAGTGAAACTCTTTTGGTCTACAAGGATCAGAGTACTCTTATAGGAAGTGGAACTTAAGAGTACTCTTCAAAGCACCTTCTAGTCTTTCTTATCCCTCCTTACCTTCTGAAGTGTGTTAAGGACCCTGCTGCCTTTTTGAATTTTCCCAAGTTGCACTCTGACACTGAGACTTAGGTCTCACCTGGTTTGGAACACACAAGTGGTGAAAAGTTGGTCAGAGAGGAAACTCATCCTAGCTCCCCTCTGACTCTAATATATGCACTTAGACACTTCCTGCTGTCTTGGCTGGCTACCCCACAACCTTAGGCATCATATTAAGAAAATAAAGTTAGATAACTGTAGACTTAAATAAATAAAATTTTAGATTGTAATTAATGCCTCAAGTAAACACATTCAATTAGGGTTTTATAAATCAATTCCAGATTTTCTAAGCCAATTCTTATTTCCCCTTGGTGGTTGGTGGAATTCTAAGAGAGGCCCCAAGATTCTTGGCCTCTGGGTTTACACTATTCCTTCCAGTTATTCAATCAAACACTGATCTAGGTCCTATTGTAAATGAATTTTGAAGATATAATTAAGATCTCAAATTAGTTGACTTTAAGAAAGGGAGATTATCAAGTTGAATCTGACTGAATCACAAGAGCCCTTTAAAACTGGGTCAGAATATCTGAGAAAGAGAAATTAATTTGAAGCAAGGTGGGCAGGCAATCTCCAAGAGCTGATGCAGTTCCTGACTGACAGCCAGTCAGGATTGCCCAAAGAACTGAATTCTGCCAACAATCTCAGTGAGTTTGGAAGCAAGTTTTTTTTTTTTTTTTTTTTTCCCTCCATCTCCAAATAAAGGGTCAACCTGGAAGATACCTTCATCTGAACTTTAAGATACCTTGAACAGGAAACAGTTGCCTCTGCACACAAGGATGAACTAATAGATTTTTTTTAAGTCGCCTGAATTTGTGTGGACTTTCTTTGCAGCAATAGATCTTGACTATAACCTCTTTTTCTCTGTGGTTGCATGTAAGCCCTAGCACATTCATGTGGGGTCAAGGTCTCGGGAGGGGAGAGAGGTTAGAAGGTGACACAAGGTGCTCAGATATAATGAGTTCACAGTGGAAATCCACTGCTGTCACCTCCTCCCTTGCTCTCCCACCAGCCCACTTTCCACTCTGTTCTGCCTGTTCTCCAGTTATTGGTCCATGATGTTGTTGGCTGTGATGTCTCTTTTCTTCACCAACTGTCTGCCTAGAATGACCCCTCAGGGTTTGTGAGACTGTCCTTGGAATGCAGACCCTGGGATCCTTACTCAGGCACTTCTTATCTAATGTTCCCCACTATTCTGGACATAGACTCTCTAAGGCCGGAAATATTCCTAGAACTTTATTGGAAAAAAAAAGGGTACCCTCTGTACTAGAAAAACTCCAGACTTCTTTGGGCATTCTTAGTCCTGTTCCTCTAATTCTCATACCAGGTGTTTGATTCAGGAAAGGGTGAGATTATAGATTGCCTTTTTGAGAGAATGTCATCAGCATCTCACTTTACGGCTTTCATCCTCAGCTCATTTCAGGAAAATTTATATCACCTCAAATGGGAAAAACTAGTACAGCAAGTATTCTGATTTCATTTGTCTCATACTTAGGCTTTGGCATATTAAATTGAAAGATTTGTGAAACAATAAAATACTTCAACTGTTAGAAGATGTAGTGATAGTTTCTTTAAAATTTAAATCATTAGTGCCAGACTGTTTGCCAACACCTCCCGTTTGTAGAGGCATTTATTTACTAAGTTCCAATTTGTGCTGTATGTCACTGGGAATCTGAATTATGTTGGGGTCAAAGATTTACAGTTGACCTTCTTATAAAAAAATATAAAATGAATTTTAGAATTAGATTTAGAAACTTTGACTTTAAGAAAATAAACAAAATTAACATATTTTTCTGGTGAAAAACTTGTTTTTACTGTCCTAACCTAAAAACTCACTTTGTGTTAATGAGATGTTTTCATGAAGGTCGATGACAGGGAAAAGATCACATTAAAAGTGCTGCCTGAAACAGACATATTTTTAAATATTTCAAAGTTATTGCTAACTTAGGGTTAAATGCTTGAGTATAGGAATTGCACACAGAGGAAAACTGATTGTAAATTATTACAACTTATTAATTAGAAATGTTTCTGTAAATAGGGATTGGTAATGTTTGTGAGTAGCAAGTTTTGCAATGTCATCTTATTCAAGTGTTTGTCACTATTAACCACTGAACACAAAGGTTAAATGGAGAGATTGGCTAAGTGTGCTATTACTCATTGGTCCTTCATGTGCCTTATACACTGTTTGGTAGTTATTTAGCAGGTCTGAGGGACAGTAAGATCATGGGTATAGGAATTAGGGTACAAATTATATTCAGATCCTCACCCATGTGAGGGCTAGAAACCCAAGCAAAACCATGGAAGTATGGGGAGCTTCAGCTGTGCCTGAGACAGAGATTTCTAATTCAACATTTATTGTCTTATTTTTTCCCCTTTCTACATCGTTTAGCTATGCTATGGTTCTTAATGCATCATTAGTCACAGAAGAATAGTAACTGTTTTCCCCATATTTTTATTGGTGCATTATAATTATACGTAGTGGTGGAGTTGGGCCAATATCATTCTGAGTAGAGAATGGTAACTTTTAAGAATACTCAGTTTTGCTCAAGCTTTATTATGCCCTGGACCAATAGTTGCATGGGGTGGAGAAGGGTCAGCCTGAGTCCCATGGCTCCCAGCCACACCCCACCTGCACAGTTATCACCCAATTAATCCACATCATATGAACTTTTGGGGAATACCTCATATCTAAGTTGTAATAAAAATAGAACTTCAAAGAATCATATTTTGATTTAGAAATATTATCTGAGGTCTTTTAGGTGTTAAAATCTTATAATCTAGTGTTACATGCAGTTGTGCATTTTAATATGTAGTTTAAAGAATAGGTTGAAATGTTAGAGTGTAAAATCAACATGTCATTTATTACTTGTGAGTTTTAAGTTTTGAATTTCATAATGCCTTCCATGTAAGAGTTAACATGTTCTCTATTTCCATACCAATTCTCTTTTGGTTTGTGTCTCCTTGGCACCACATGAATGTGGAAATTTAGATTTTATATTGTTACCCGGTCACTGTGATTCTTCTGATTAAGGAAAAGCAGACTCAGTAAACTCTGGTTTGTCTGTGTCGTACCTATGACTGAATTTTTAAAATGCAATGCTTTTTCATACAGGAGACCTTGCCTTTTTGTTCTTCAGTAAGTAGGATGATTTAAGTATCTTGGGGATCCTTATCTCCATGGGAAAAGATGGTATGAGCTGAGGAAGGCAAGAGTAGCTGTGCTTATCATCCTGCCTTCATTACATTAGGTTTATTTATTTATTTTTTCAATGCAGACTATGATAAATTAAATGGAATGAGCAAATCAACTCACTGTATGTTAACAATGCTGTTAAGTTATTTTTGACTCATTCTATTTGAGATTTAATTATGTTTTCATGTTGAACCACTATTCATTTGAAAATGCCCTCTAGTACTTATGGTGATGTCTCATATCATTAAAATAATTTTTGAATGTATCACATAAAAACTGTACTTCAGTTATTATGGCTTTTCTTGAGATGACGTTAACCCTCTGGCCTGGTGCTAAAAATGCCTTGCCACCTTAAATAGATTAGACAATTCTTGATGCATTTAATAAGGAAAGCTCCCTATAAGGCACCAGGATTCAAAAATTGATGAACGTAAAACTATACTCCTTTTTTTCCATTTGCTTTAAAAAGTTAAAAGCAAAACCCTTTGTCTACTGTTGTATTTTTGTCTATTTTTCATGATAGAAGGTGTAGGGTCTACTGGTTATTTTTACTTTAAATGGAAGCTTAACTACATTTAGATAACCAACCTCATCAAACTTCTCTTTCTTGATCCTATTTTTTTCAGGATTCTCATTTTTGAATAAAGACTCTGAGTGACAAATCCTGGGATTACAAATGTATTGCAAGTCATACTGGATAAACGCATGCTTAGAATTTGGAATGCTCTGATCACATTCAGCTTGAAAAAAAGTTTCTCTCTCTCTCTCTCTCTCAATCTCAGAATTACTTATAGGCATATGTTTAATAAACATTGGACCTTAGGACTCAGGTCAGTGTACATTACAGTCACATTGCAACACTTAAGAGTCAGTTCACACCTGGTTTGACTCCCAATTTCACTGCATGATTTGTTGCTTAGTCTTATTAGATTTACAAATGTGTTCATGATTTAAATGCAATTATATTTGTTCTGTAATTCACTGGTGCTCAATGAACACTACTATTTCTCATGGTTGACTAAACAAGAATTTTCAGTTCACAATTATGTTTTTTTAATCTTTGCTGACACAGGAGTTCAGATGAGGTGATGGATTAGAAGCATACAGACTTTATTTGATATTATATAATGTCCTTGCTGACACAACAAAAGTTTACACATTTAGTAATAAAATTCTCTGTTCATTGCCCCAGTGGATAGAAAAAGCTAACCTTTAAAATGTAATATTGATAAGAGAAAGGCTGAATATGTGGAAATTATTTTTACTTACTACAGACAGGGTGGGTAAAATTGAGTGGAAAAAATGATTTAAGGAAAATGGGTCTGAACCTTGGTTAAAAACTAGATGTGATTATTGTACTTTCCCAAGTTAATGCTCATTCAGGGAAAAGTGTGACTCTGAGGACATTCATGAAAAGGCAGCAGGCATTTTTGTCCCTTTGTAGGAGTTTCCCAGATTCCAGGAGAATGTCTGAAAAATTCCCAGAATGACTTTTGCAAGCTGCTTTCTATTTTATTCTGCGAAATAATGGAAACCATCCATACTAGAAAAGTGGGAAGTAACATTATAGAATGCTATTTACCTGATGAAGTAGAGATAGTTCAATAAATGTTTAAAACATCTTTATTAACATATAATTGACATAATAAACTACACCTATATAAAGGGTACAATTTTTGAAATATTAAATAATACAATTCCTTTCTATGATCTATAAACTTTTTTCATTTTTTTTTCTGTTTACCTTGGTGGCTTATCTCTTTATTCTGTCAATAGTGTCTTTCAAAGAGCACACATTTTAATTTTGATGAAGTCCAATTTATTAGTTTTTTCTTTATGATTACATTTTTGGTATGGAAGTTAAGAATTCTTTGTTGACTGAAGGTTAAGAACATTTTTCTCCTTTATTTTATATATATATAATCATGGGTTTACATTTTAGGTCCATTCTGAGTTAATTTTTGAAAAAGATGCAAATAATAAAATTTATTTTTTGCATTATGAACATTCAATTTTTTTCCCAGCAATTTTGTTGAAAATATTCTTTTCTCTTCGAACTGCCTATACAACTTTTTGAAAATCAGTCGTCCATGTAAGTGTGGACTCCATTCTAGTCCAATATTTTTACTGTAACAGTTACTCTAGATTTATTAGAAGCACTGACATCAGGTGGAGTTAGTTTTTCTACTTCGTACTTCTTTTCCAATTCATTTTGGACTAGATTCTTTGAATGTTCATGGAATTTTTAGAACCATTTTATAAATTTCTGCCAAAAAGTCTACTGAGATTTGGATTGAGATTGTGTTGAATTTACAGATGAATCTGGGAGTATTGGCATCTTAACAATATTGAGTACTCTGACTTAGTTACATATATGTATCTCCATTCATTTAGTCTTATAAATTGCTCTCATTACCATTTTGTAGTGTTAAAATCTTGCCCATATATTTTCAGATCTATACCTGAGTTTGTCATATTTTGTATTGCTTATAATGATACATTTTATGAAATTTCAATTTCCAATTTTTGTTTGCTATTATATAGAAATGAAATTAACTTTTTGTCCATTGATTTTTTTATCCTGTATTCTAAATAGATTTTTTAATAAATTACATTGGGTTATATATTTCAATAGTTTTATATTGATAGTTTCATGTGTCACCATGCTTAATGTTTAGGGGCCATGGCCATTTAGTTGTTGCTGTGTCTAAGTTTGCCTGTGAAGAATTTCACAATTCTATGACAATGAACATTTAGAACGCTAACAAAGGAAGCATGGTGTTACAGAAATTATGGCTAAAACCCAAATGCAGTTAGGAGTAAAATAACCATTTTTGGCTAGAGACCCTGACTAAATTTTAAACAGTTCCCTATATATTGTTACATGCTCAATAAATATTAAATATTCGTATAGTTAAGTGGGCTAAAAACTCTTCTTCCCAATATTGATTGACCTTCGTATGACATTTATCTTCTAAAGAAATAGAAAAATGCATTGAGGCAGTCACAATGTCTCTCTCTTAGATCATTATTTTTTGTTCTTTGTCCTTTGGAACATTATAAAAAGCTTTAATTAGGATTAACAATAAATTCTGCCTTTATGAAAGTGCATTTAATGAAGATGTTTGGGTTATTTTCTCTTGAATAATTTAAAGTATTAAAACTTTGTTCTTTAGGATGTTTACAGAGAACTAATCATAGCCAATAAATCACTTTCAGAAGAAATCTGTTCAAAGACAGATTTGTATTTTTGCTTTACCTATTAAAACATGTAGAAAGGCAAAATAACTAATTCAAACTTGCATGGAATTTTTCAGGTAAATAGTTTCTTTTGATCTCTTCTGGGTAACTAGGTTTATAATAGAAAATTTTTTATTTCAATTATCAGGCAATTAGATAACTTTTTCTTTGGAGAAACATCCTTTATCCCATAAATCTGGATGGTACAGCCATCTGGGTACTCCTATAACTTCCCATTATTCCCTTTATCAGGTCACTGTTCATTCTGGGTGAAGGTTGCATGCTCACATACTGATAGTCCTCTGAATTGTCAGCTCTGTGTGGTCAAAGACCTCATCTCTTCTTTCTTCCTAGTACAGTCTGAAAGAAAGCAAAAAAATCAAATATGTTGCTACTGAATAATTACTTTAAAACATAATTGGTGTTTTAATCAGCTTTTTGTTGCTGTGACTGAAATACCCAACAAGAACAACTTAAAGGAGAAAAAGTTTATTTTGGCTCACAGTTTCAGAGGTTCAGTCCATGATTGATCAACTTCATTGCTCTCAGCCCCAGATGAGGCAGAACATCATGGTGCAAGTGTGTGGCACAGGAAAGTTGCTTAGTTCATGACATCAGGAAGCAAGGAAAGAGAAAGCTCTGTTTACCAGGGATAAAATATAAACCCCAAAGGTACATATCCAGGGACCTACTTCCTCCAGCCATACCCTACCTGCCTATAGTTACCACCCAGTTCAATAGTTCTTTCAAATTATTAATCCATCAAATGGATTAATCCACTGATTAGGTTATAACTTTCATAATATAATCATATCACCTCCTACGTTGTCTCACACATGAGCTTTTGGGGTATGCCTCATATTCAAAACATAACTGCATTAATAACAAGTTTCTATGGACAATGTCATATCAGTAAGTCATTCGGAATTTTAATGACTTAATTTTCATGCATATAAATATTATATAAGGAAATTCTAGTACTAGTGAGTGAACCAATTTTTAAAATTTAAAACCTTTTTTATGCCAATCAAAATATACTCAATATCATGTGACATTAATAACTAAAACAAAATGTTCATGAAGCATACTTTGTTCTAAATCACCATCTTTAGATAGTATACTGAAAATTGCTGTTTTAGCATTTCTTCCCATTGTACTCTACTATAAAGCAGGCAAATATTGATCATTAAAAATCCATTTTCAAAGGAAAGGAAGGTAGATGAATTCACAACTGGCTGCATTTGTTTGTAGTTTTAGTTAAAATTGAATGGAAATGAAGTTTGAAACTAATTATTAAAATGTGGTTTGTCCCTATTCATAGATGTTGCTTCTTCATACAACCCTTCTGATTATAAAGTTCAAGGAAATAAGGAACAAAGGGCAAATTCCCTTTGATTGCCTAATATTAAGTCCACCTAATTCTCCTGCTTCACATGCTAAAGGTTTCTGATACTTCCAGACAAAGGAAGTTTTTTCGCCTTTAATGAAAACTAGAAAAGACGGGGTGGGGGATCCTATATTTGCATGATATGAGATCGTACCTAACTCTCAGTCTCAAGCAGGATCCCAATTATTTGACTATTCAAATTTATTTCATTCTGAGTTGCCACAGTAATGATATTCTAAAGCATAAGAATTTGAGAGATGAATAGAAACCATAGGGATAATGTTCAAAGCCATGTTGCAGAGCAACATGGGAAGAGTACTTAAAGAAAGATACATGCCTGAGTTTGAGTCTTGTTAAGGCAGAACCTGAGGCAGGAATTTTGGTGTGGAGAGATTTCTTTAGAAGGTGACTCCAGAATTTGGAGTTAGGGAGCAGTGAGGGCAGGAGAATGGAAAGTCCACGAGCAAGAATGGTATTAAGATGCTGATATGAGCATCTGATTTCGCTGGGACTGCAGAGAAGTGCGCAAAATGCCTCTCAGAATTGTCCACCTGAAGGTCAGGAACCAGCACAGGGCTCATCTCTTCATGGTTGAAGGTTGACACAGGGTCCTGACCACGCTTTGCTGACACACAACTCTCCAGGGCAGATGAGCAGGCTCCTGGGAAGGCAGCGTGACCCCAACAGCAGAAAGTTACAAGGTGCAGGCTTCAAGTTGAAGGCAGGTTGCATGAGGAGAGACTGAGCCCACATGGCACCCTTCAGTGAAGCTACAGCTGAAATCATAAGTGGAGTGATGTGAGGCTGAGCAGCGATAAAATGAGATTATTTATGCGACCTGGAGTTCTGACACAAATAAGTACAAAGCAGATGAGGAAGGACAGAGAAGATAGGGCAAGCAGACACTAGATAGTTTTGAGCAATAAATAAGTTCTAAATCATGTCGGTGGCTGTCTTACCTTTTAGAACTAAAAAACTATGGATTTTTAGATAAAAAGGCATCTTGGGATAAAGCAATCTTTGTCAGACTGACACAAAACCCAGAAGCCTCAAGTGAAAAGTTTTATGAATTTATTATAGTGTTGTATATTTTCCTTTGGGCCTGTTTTCTGTGGTTTATTAAGCCACATAAAACTGAAATACTCTAAGCCAGATAAAATACCATTTGTAGAAATAAAATAAAAGAGGAAACAAAAATTAAAAGTGCTAATTTTCTTTTTAGTGGCATTACAAATAAATAAAGGAATATCAATTCTTTAAACACTTTTATTGAATAATTAGAGATGCACACAAAGTTGCAAAGATAACATGGAGTAGTCCTGTGTACATTCATGTAGTTTATAGCAATAGTTCATCTAATGTTTTTGTGGTAAGATGGTAGAACTAGGATACTGATGTGGACTCCCCATTTTATCACCTGCATATCTTCTTGTAGTTATCACTGAAATCAATACGTAGGACTCCACCATCATTGAAAAAGTTCTTCTCACTACCCCAGTAGTCCATATAGAAACCTACACGGTAATGTTTGTAGCAGCTTTACTTGTAGTACTAAAAATTTAGAAGCACAAAATGCCCTTCAATAGGTGAATGGCTGAATAAGCTGTTGTGCATACGTTCCTGGAGTACTACTCAGCAGTGAGAAGAGCAGACTATGGCTATGTGCAAAAACTTGGATGTATCTCAAGGACATTTTGCTAAGAAAAGCCTGTCTCAAAAAAATCACATGTTCTATGATTGGACTTATATAGCATCCTGAAAATGACATAATTATATAGTGAGAACAGATTAGCGACTATTAATTTGATTTTTAAATTGCAATAAAATAAGCGGTATCCTGGAAAAAAATTGAAATCTCCAATCAGCATGTGAAAATGTAAACTAAATCAATGCAAATTAAAATAATACATGATTTTTTAAACTCTTGGAGTGACAAGGATGAAAGGAAATTAAGTGATGACAAGGTTTCAGGAAACAAAAGCTCTTAGACCTTGTTAGTGAAAGCTTCTAGTTTACAGGCTGCAGAACAGGAGTACAAAGGGAAGCTGCCACATTTCAGTCAAGCCCCTTTCTTGGCTCATCCTGGTGTAATTCTGCACCAGAAGGGGTCTTGCAACATAGGTATAGACAGGTTTAGTCTGTGCATTTAGACTCCATCTGTTTACACCAGCCTTCACACCCTCCTCCCTGGACCACTCTGTAATCCTGGAGTGTGCACTTGTAACTTGCCCTGAGAAAGAAGAGACCCAGGCACGAGGCCACTTCAGTCCTTGGAAGAAGTCTTAGGGCTGCTTGTTCAGAGGAGGCTCTAGTTCCAGAAACTCGGCTAATGATATAGAACAGAATGTAAGGTGTGGGTTTCTTCCCACTCAAGGCAGGGCTGTGACTGGAGCAGAGCCACAAAAGGAGTCCTTTGAAATAGGGGTGAGTTTCAGAGCCCTTGTTGCCCAGCTCTTCATAAAATCTGCTGCTGTGGTGTGAATATGATTTGTCCCCACCACAACTCATGTGGCTTGGTCCACATTATAATGGAAATGAGAGGTGGTATGACCTTTAAGATGCATTTGAAGTCATGAGAGCTATTCCCTTGTAAATGGATTTTTTTGAGTGGGAAGATGGATTATTTACTGGGAGCGTTTACTTTGCTTTTTCTGTCTTAAACATGTGTCTCCACTTCTTGTTTTGTTTTGTTTTTCTGCTGTGCATGGAGTGGTATATAGCCTTCCACTAGAAGGCGAGCAGATGCCTGCATACAATCTTGAACTTTCCAAAGTTCAGAACTATGAGACCAAATTATTCTTTATAAATTATCCAGTCTCAGGCATTCTGTTATAGTAACACAAAATGAATTAAGACATTATCCAACTTTGAATTATGCTAATATCCATTCATAGCTAAAAACATTTTGGCACATTCAAATAATTAAGTATCATACAACTATTTCAGATTTTAAGATGCGGAGATACAACTATTATACTATCTTGGAATATTACTCCAAGATTTTGTATGCTACATTGTTTACTATTGGCTATGATTTAGTCATGACTCAATTGTGGCTAACTTTCTTATTTCTAAAACACAAACATATCTGGTGAAATAGATGTAAAAAAAAAAAAAAAGAAGAAGAAGAAGAGAAAAGAAATAGATGTCAATTAGTAGACGTTCCCTCCAAGGAATGGGGTTTCAAGAGAGACAGTGGTGAGGAAGCATGATTTTAATACTTTTTGTCCCCCATACTTTTTTCACATAGAAAATTCATTATTTTGTTATTAATCATAAAATAACAACAATAATGTGAAAGGAGATAAAATGGGTACTCTTTTCATTTGTATTTGCAATTGAGGAAACTGAGGCTCAGAGGGATCAAGTTGGCTCCTGTGAAACTATGACTTTGTCCATTTGTGCTTCTATAACAAAATACCACAGACTGGGTAGTTTATAAAAGATAGGAATTTACTCCTCATAGTTCTGGAGGCTGAGACATCCAGGATATGGTACTAATCCTGATAGTGCCTTATTGTTGCACCCCCTGGACAAACACTGTGTCCTCCCATAATGAAAGGTAAACAAAGCAAAAAACACTTCCACAACCCCTGTTATAAGGGTCCTAATTCCACCCAAGAGGAATCTATCCTCATGGTTAATCAACTCTTCAAGGTCCTACCTCTTAATACTATCACATAGGTAATTATATGGTACCATATGAATTTTGGAGAGCCATAATGTGACAGAAAAGAGACTAGATGAGACAAATATAGACAGTTAAAGTACCATCTTCAAACTAATTATGAACGTTGTCATCAGTAAAATGTAGACCCAATTTTCAATTCCAGTGACTCTTGGTCTTATAATTCTACCTAAATGATGGTTCATCAGGGCTGCTTTGGAATTTGATAAGAGTGCTCAGGACATGGCACGGAGTGAGAAAGGAAAAGATTTAAACATCTTCTTTCTTCCTTGCCTTTGGTTTAATTCTGATTTTTTTTTTCCCATTTAATACCAGGGTACAGCAGTGGATAAAGAGAGAGGTGTCTCACTACTCCCAATAAGTGAAGGAAAATAGCCATCTTTTAAGTCTCACTTCCTGCTAGGCCAAAACCAAACAATCAGCAATGATACAACTGTAGGTCGGAAGGTAGTAGATAGATTTGATGGAAATGGAGAAGCAAATTGAAATTTGATGAACTATAAAGACTTCTTAAAAACCCTATTCCCCCATTTAGAAAGATTCATATATGCTATTTAGTTCAAATTCAGTGTTATAAAAATGTAAACTCTGACTGTAATTTCAGAAAATAAAAGATTTTATCATCAGAAAACAGGCATCAAACCTTTAATTCCAGAAATAAGATTTTCTATTTTAACATATATTCAAACATAAGAAGTTGTGGTATAGTTGTTTGAAAAGGAAGATGGCCCAATTTGGGGTAGGAATTCTTTTTGTCCTTTTGCACTTAGATTGTGTGCAAGAGAGACAGTATTTCTTGCCAGAGACTACATGGTTTACCCTTGAAGGAGAAAAGCCTATAGGAATAGTAATTTATCACCTGAGTGTGGACTTAATGGTTTCCTATGAATGTGATTTTGTTCTAATCAGCCCTGAAAATTCTGTAAAGAAGTGCACTAACTGGTCTCCCAGGATCTGATTTTCTACCCTAACTCCCAACATATTAAACAATGCATATTAGTCAGGAGCCAAATTCAGCCATTGTGGTGATACCATTACTAAATCCACTTAGTGAATGACTGAGTGTAAAAAATTCATTCTCTTTTATAGTCAAGCATTTGATTATAGGTATTTAAAGACCTCACTTAATGACTGAGGTGGTGGATCAAGTCCATTTTACCCCAACCCCTACCAGTATAACATCTGTTAAATTTATCACCTCTCCCCCAATATGTCTGTGCAGTGTTGATTAACTAAGCATGTGGCCCTTTCAATTTGGTGACTCAAGAGAGCCCATACATCACTTAGCACATCAGAAAGCATGCTCAATTGCTTTTGCCTTCATTTATTACCCCATAGGACAGAAATGACTCTTAGCTTTCCTGATTAAAACACTGTGACTGTGCTTCAAGTTTAATTGTATACATTGCTAGTTAATAGCAAGTACTTCCCTTGGGTATAAACTTTTAAATCTCATTTAGATTGGCTCTGTGTTATGATAGAAGCTCTAGTCACATCTTTGTCTCCTGCCATATATAATGTATCTCTGAAATTCACAGAAAAAGTCAATCCAGGTAAATTTACAGATGTAACCTGCAAAAAGTAATCGTTAGAAAGTATTTAATTTTTTGAATTAAAAATAAGGTAGTTCTGAAAACTCATGCATAAAGAAAATGAACTTATGTTTTGCAACCAGGCAATTGAAACAAATAATTCTAGAAAATATATGTGGTTAATTGCAAATTTTATGACCTCTGAAACTGATGATTCTCCCTTAATAAATAGTAAAAGGACAATGAACACTACAAATCTGGAGAAACAGCAATGAAATGATAAATAAATTGAAACTGTTTTAATTAGGTGATTTAAAATATTCTTGAACATCCTCAAAACTTAATTAAAAGATCATTTGAAGGAACATTTTTCTTATTGTCAATAAATATTGATAGTTTAAATGGAACTTAGGAATTTTTAAAAAACAATCAATAGTTTACTTGTATTGTGGAAATCTCTATCTTTGAAAATGAAAAAAACAAATCCTTTGTCATAAAGAGAGCAGTTCTAGGGCATGATCAAATTTGTACCATAGCTATTTACACTAGTCAATGGAGAATACTGTACAGAAAAAGGGGGAAGTGAATAAAAAATAGAATTTAAAATATAAGCAATTACATAAATTATGTATTGGGAGTAAAGTGTATTCATATATGCACATAAACTGAACATGATATTAATGTACAAAAGAACTTACCATTTTTTTGTTTGCATAGGATGTTATAGAGAGATTTATTAAATAATTGTATCATATGATTCTGGAAGCCGACAAGTCCAGAAGCTGAAGGGAAGGTTGGCAAGTTGGAGACTGAGGGAAAAGTGTTAGTCTAAAACCCAAGGTGAAGATGCAGACAGAATTCCTTCTTGCTTGGGGGAGATTAATCTTTGTTGTATTTGAATAAGACACAAGCACATTTTGGAGCATAATATGCATACTCAAAATATACATATGTAAATGTTAACTTCATCAAAAAGTTCCTTCACAGAAAGATTCAGAACAATGATAGAAAGGTGTGTGGGCACTATGACACAAAATATTGATCATTACAGACAGTATTACTACAAAGGAGAGTATATTTGTGTTTATATTATAAAAGTTAAAGAACCACAGGGTTTTTTTAAAAATTTTGATTCATTGTACACAAATGGGGTACAACTATTGTTTCTCTGGTCGTGCATGAAATAGAGTCATACCGTTTGCGTTATCATACATGTACATAGGGTAATGATGTTTGTCTCATTCTATTATCTTTCCTTCCCCCAACCCCCTCCCCACCCCTCATTTCCATCTACACAATTCATCCTTCTTCCATTCTTCCCTTACCTCCCGATGTGTATCATCATTCACTTATCAGAGAAATCATTTGGCCTTTGGTTTTTGGGGATTGGCTTAACAAATTACCATTTTTATGGGCAAAAATTATTTCTGGTGGAGTGGTCATAGTAGATTATTAAATTAGTTTTCTTGTTTTCCTAGTTTTTTTTTTTTTGCTGGTTTATTTAAATGAAACATAGGAATTAAATCTCCCATTTTATATCTATCAATTTCTTTTTAAAGAGTACCTTTGATAATTTTTGCATTTGTATTGCATAAAGTTTAATCAGTTCCAAGTCAGTTATAAAGCAAGGCTATGTTATGTTAGATGACAATTAATACTAGCTAATATAATCATTTGTCTAAAATATTTACACTGATTATGTGTGAGATAGCATGCTAGACACTGGGATATTCTGTAAACTAAACCAACCATATCCCTGATCTCATAGAATTTACATTCTCCTAAGAGTCTGCAAATGAAAAAATGAATATGATACATTATGAAGAGAGATGAAACAGCACAGGTCAATGTAGAATAATGGGAAATGTGTGCTCTTTAAAACGTACAAGAATAAAGGTCTTTCTGAGAAGGTAACATCAGAGAGCTGGACTTTAAGAGGTCATGTTAAAGTTTGTGTGTGGGTGGGTGGGAAGCTGGTGGAAGTTGGGGAAGAGTGTCAGAGTGAAGACTTTAAGTTGAGAATGTTCCTGGAATATTGGAGGAACCACCTGAAAATTAGTAAGATGGGTTGAACAGTAAGGTGAAAAGTGTCAAGATTAAGGTCAGGGGCCAGAGCATGGTCTCAGAACATGAGAAGCCTGCAAGACGTATGGAAAGACAAGTGGAGTTTATTTTATGTACTGTTGGGGTGACATTGATATGAACAATGAAATTATCAGATTTTCATTTTAAATATACCACTCTAGGTACAGGGTGAAAAAATAGATGTCTGTGGAGTGATGCTGGAAAAGCTAATTTAGTTTACCAATTGTTGCCATATCCAAAGAAGACAAGATGGTGCTTGGACCAGTGGGGTGGCAGTGGCAAGAAGTGATGAGATCGTGGGTTATAATTGAGGGTAGTTTGATTTGGAGGTGCTAGAACTTGTTATAGATTTGGAGGTGACTGGGTAGATGGGGAAAAGACAAGAGTTAAGAATGAATCCAAAGTTTTGAAGCAGAACAACAGAGTAATGTCTCTCTGGTTTCTGAAATAAGAATTCAAGGGCCCAAGAGTGATTCACAAGTTCTGTTTTGGACTTGTTAAGATTGAACTGTCCATTAGATATTCAAAGGGTAATGCTGAGTGGGCTGCATTTATAAAATTGTTGGTTAAGGAAGAAGTCAAAACCAGAAACACGTTTTCAGTTCATCAGTATAATACTATATAAAGTCATAGTACTGCGTGAGTTTGACTATGGTGTAAGGTTAGAAAAGAAAAATAGAATGTAGAATGGTGGATGGAACTATTCTTAAGTTGGTAAAAGGGTTAGAAATCATCAAGGGAGATCTAAAAGAAGGGGATAGTGAAATAGGGAAAACCCAAAATTAATAGTGATAATCTGAAATCTAATGATCATTATTGTGTGTAGCTATCCTGAGATACACAGGAAGGGATGGTAGAAGCAGAAAGTACATTCTTTGTACCTGGACTTTGGGTCCTGTGCATTCAGTTTTGTGGAGAGAAGTGGAGAGGGATGATGTTTGTTTCTCCACTTTGCTCTGAAAATGATGGATTCTCTCTGTTGAGAAGCCTGAATTATTCATTGCTAAGCCATGGTATAAATGGTGACATTGCAGTGCTCAATAGCAAAAAGCCCTACTTAAACTTTCACTGCCCTCTGGAAAGAACAGGGGACACCAATTGTGGACTTGGGGAAACCCATAAGGAGACCACTGCCTTGTTCTGGGTCAGAGATGATGGTGACTTAGTTGAGTTAGTCATTGAGTTTAGTGTAGTCTTTGAACTTAATTGTTTCAGCACTGAAAGGAGTTCTTACAACACAGGACTTAATAAAGAATCATTATTTATTAAGAAAAATTAAAATTTTCTTTGAAATGAATTACCAATAGCTTACTTAAATATTAATTTAAAAAAATGCTTACACACAGTGTGGTATAATTGTATATTTTTCTTTAGTGCTAGCTCCAGATTCACAATCTTTTTTTCTAGGAAACTGGGGATACCCTTCCTCAGAAGAGGCTATAAAAATATTGTTTGGGTTTTGTTCTAGTTATCCTCTACATTTGTAATTCGATTCTATGTTTTTCTCCAGGCTGCTTCAGAAACCCATGATATACTATATTGTATGGACTAATACGTTGTTAACATCTGTACCTCACTGTGAAATGCAAAGACTTCCGTATCTCTTACAATCATTTAGTCTGTCAAATATTTTAACTGAATATCTATTTTTGTAGTTATTTTTCTTATTTACTATTGTGCAGTGGTGAAGTGTGCTAAATAGTCGTGTGTAATCCATTGTTCAAAATATCTGTCAGAAGTGGATGGGATTACGCAGGAAACCTCCATGGAATTAGATGAGAAAAAAATAGCTTTGTGATTAGCTGATTGATCTATCTGCATGTTTTTATGTCAATGTATTTGTGATACACACATACATATATATAAGTGTATGTGTTTAGAGTGATACATATGTATAAATTTATGCACATACAAATATATATCACTTAGTATGTTGTCTGGCACAAAGTTACCTATTAGTAATACTGCCTGAATAGCTGAGAAGAAATGTGGCTGAGCTTGCCACCCTGCTGTGAGAAGGTGAATGCATCTTTTTTGATTTGGCATGGTTTTGTAATCAGTTTCTCAGTAGCCAGATAGGTAGCTAAACTGTAAAAGCAGTAGAACTCTAGCACTTCTACTTTTTACATAACGCTTTTATCTACATCTTTGTTTCTCTCTGGTAATCCCAGACAGACAGGAGTCCAAGTCCTTGTGTAAATGAAAGACAGTCCAGAATGTTAGCTTCCTTTTACTTGCTCTCTGGAAAATCCTTCATTTTTAAGGGAAATTCCAGGTCTGTTCAATGACTTTTTAGCATCACAGATGTAAACGTTGTCAAAACAGTGCATGAAAACCTAGTTTCATTTCTAGGATAAACATGTAAGATAAAACCAAGGACTCGGACTGGGGATATAGCTCAGTTGGTAGAGTGCCTGCCTCGCAAGCTCAAGACCCTGGGTTCAATCCCCAGCAGTGCAAAGGATAAAAAACAAAAAACAAAAGAACCAAGGACTCATATATAGCTTTAACTTAGCTTGTATTAGTGCATTTATTTAATAATATATAAAGTGAGTAACTAACCATGTGTGTACACACATGCACATTTGCACACACACATGTGGACAGGAAACAACATAAGAAAACATCAGGGAAATTATAAGCTAGAAAAGTATTTGCAAATTATATGTCCTTTACCTAATACATGCATATTAGAAATCTGTGACAAAATTTTACTCAAAAAATGGGGAGTCCAAAGTAGACAAATACATTTATAAAAAGCACTCAACCACATTAGAAAGCAAACAAACATTAAGTAATGAAAAACTAAGTAAATTTTACCTAAATGACTAAAATTTTAAAAGCATATAATCCAGATTCTTGAGGATATGGGAAATAGTTATTAATTTTTCCAAAAAAAACTTTGTAAGAAAAATTTTAAAACCTTGAAAATATACATCTTTTTACTTGATAATTCAGCTTATAGAATATAAGCATCAATTATTATAGTAGTTAAAGACATCTGTAAAGTTTCACTATATATGATTGGTAATCATCACAAGCTCACAGAAAAGAATGTGGCTCAGGCATTAAAATAATGTTGTTGAAGGGTATTTAATTATATGGAAAGGTATACTCCAAATGCTGTAAGAGGTAGGACTGTGTGTTATACCTGTGTGTGTGAGAATGTGTGTGTGTGTGTGTGTGTGTGTGGGTGTGACAGAAAGAAAGGAGAATATGAGTCAGTGGTTGGGAGTTTGGGCTCTGAGGTCAAACTGCTTAGATTCATATTCTAGAGCCATCATTTTCTAAGTGGGTCTTTGGCAAGTTATTTCACATACCTGTAAATCATTTCCTCGTTCATAAGAAGGAAAATAGTAATACCTTTCTCATTGGATTTTTGGGAGAATTAAATATGTTTATGCATGTAAGCCTTTGAAAGAATGACCTGGTCCAAAATAAGCATCCCAAAATATTATATTTTTTTGCTTTTATTAGCAAAATGTTATAAAACAAAACATTAGGTATTCACATATTCAACAAATATTTGTTGGGTGTGTACTATAGGTCAAGAGGTTCACCAGCACTGAGGATGCATACCAAATTCCAATCCTCAAAGAGCTTGCAATCTAGTGGACATAAATGACACAAAGCAGAACAAATGAATATATCATATGAAGTTAGGTAGTGATTAGTATTGCAGAGTTTAATGCTAGAAGGGTAAAAGGTTAAGAGTCAGTGTGGGGCTTTTTAAATTTGTTATTTCTAAATTTACATGACAGTAGGGCATATTTTAACATATACATACACAGAATAAGTATAACTTGTTCTGATTAGGATCCCATTGTTGCAGTTGTATATGATGTGGAGTGAAATTGGTCACGTATTCATACATAAGGACAGGAGAGATATGTCCAATTCTACTGTCTTTTCTATTCCTATTCCCCCTCCCTTCCCTTCATTCTCCTTTGTCTAGTCCAATGAACTTCTGATCTTCCCCTCCCTTGTTGTGGGTTAGCATCAATATATCAGAGAGAACATGCTCCTTTTGGTTTTTTTTTTGGGACTGCCTTATTTCACTTGGTATGATATTCACCAGTTCCATTCATTTACTGGCAAATGCCATAATTTCATTCTTCTTTATGACTGAGTAAGATTCCATTGTGTATATATGCCACATTTTCTTTATCCATTTATCTGTTGCAGGGCACATAGTTTGGTTCCATAGCTTGGCTATTATGAATTGAGCTGCTATAAACATTGATGTAGTAGTGGTGTCACTGCAGTATGCTGATTTTAAGTCCTTTGGGTATACATTGAGGAGTGGGATAACTGGGTGAAATGGTGGTTCCATTCCAGATTTTCTAAGGAATCTCTATACTGCTTTCCATAGTGGTTGCAGCAATTTGCAATCCCATCAGCAATGTATGAGTGAACCTTTTCCCCCACATCCTCACCAACATTTATTGTTACTTGTGTACTTGATTATTGCCATACTGACTCAGGTGAGGCAGAATCTCAATGTAGTTTTGATTTGTATTTCTCTAATTGTTAGAACTGTTAAACATTTTTTCAACTATTTTTTGACCATTTGTATTTCTTCTTCTGTGAAGTGCCTGTTCAGTTTCTTAGTTCTCTTATTGATTAGGTTATTTGTTTCGTTTTGTCTTGTTTCTCTTTGTTTTGTTTTGTTTTTTGGGGTGGTGTTAAGTGTTTTGAGTTCTTTATTTATCCTGGAGATTAATGCTTAGTCTGATGTGCATGTGGTAGAGATTTTCTCCCATTCTGTAGGCTCTCTCTTCACATTCTTGATTGTTTCCTTTGCTGTGAAGAAGCTTTTTATTTTTGATACCATCCAATTTATTGATTCTTGATTTTAGTTCTTGTGCTTTAGGGTCTTATTGAGGAGGTCAATTCTTAAGCTACTTTTTCTTCTAGTAGGTGCAGGGTCTCTTCTCTAATGCCTAGGTTCTTGATCCACTTTGAGTGGAATTTTGTGCAGAGTGAGAGATAGAGGTTCAATTTCATTCTACTACATATGGATTTCCAGTTTTCATAGTACCCTTTGTTGAAGAGGCTATCTTTTTTCCAATGTATGTTTATGGAGCATTTGTCTAGTATGAGATAACTGTACTTATATGAATTTGTCTGTGTATATTTTCTATTCTGTACCATTGGTCTACATGTTTGTTTTGATGCCAACATCATGTCATTTTTGTTACTATAGTTCTGTAGTATAGTGTAAAGTCTGGTATTGTGATGCCTCCTGCTTCACTTTTCTTGCTTAGGATTGCTTTGACTATTCTATGTCTCTCATTTTTCTGAATGAATTTCATGATTGCTTTTTCTGTTTCTGTAAAGAAAGACATTGGAATTTTAATAGAAATTGCATTAAATCTGTATAGCACTTTTGGTAGTATGGCCATTTTTTTAAATTTATTTTTATTGTAAACAAATGGGATACATCTTGTTTCTCTGTACATGAAGTAGAGAGATACCATTTGTGTAATCATACATTTACGTAGGATGATAGTTTTTGATTCTGTTATTTTTTTAGTATGGTCATTTTGACAACAATTATTCTGCCTACCAAAGAACATGGGAGATCTTTCCATCTTCTAAGGTCTTCTTCAATTTCTTTCTTTAGTGTTCTGTAGTTTTCATTGCAGAGGTTTTTCACCTCTTTTGCTGGATTGATTTCCCAGATATTTTATTTTATTTTTTGAGGCTATTGTGAATGGGGTAGTTTTCCTGATTTCTCTTTCAGTTGATTTGTCATTGGTGTATAGGAGCACAACTGATTTATGGTTGTTAATTTTATGTCCTGCTGCTTTGCTGAATTCATTTATGAGTTCCAGAAGGGAGTGGAGCTTTTAGATGGAGATGTTTGATGAGCAACCTAAACAAGGTGTGAGGATCTGTGTTAGGAACATTCCAAGTCAAGGGAACAGCTTTGAATGCCCAGGTGAGAATACATATGGCTTGTTCGAGAAATCTCAAACTCAGTCCTGTGCTGGAGTGGAATGAGTAAGAAGAGTGATGGGAAACTAGTGAGGACAAGAAAGAGCCTGGGGTCAGGTAATTTTGGGTTATGTCAGCATGGAGACTCATTTAGACTTTATTTTAGGTGTGCCAGGGAGCCATTATAGGGCTTTGAGTAGATTAACAATTTAGAAAGATCGAATTAGTTCCTCTGAAAAAAATTCACAGTTCTGGGGCAAAAGTAGTTAGGTGGGATAATGGATTCTTTTGTCCATTTATAATTTTCAGGTTTTGCACAATGTATCAGCATTTCTTTATAAGAAAATAAACTTGTTAATTCTTTAAATAAAAATTATAACAATTAGATACATGGGATAATTATTGTTTTCATGGTTTCCCTAACTTTCAAAGGGGCATAACTTTTATAGAGTTATTTGTGGTCTCCATATTTCTGGGTTTGTTTGTTTTGTTTGCTTGTTTTTGGTGCTGGGATCAAACCCAGGACCTTTTATATCCTAAGCACACGTTCTACCACTGAGAAGTGCCCCCAGCTCTAACCAATTCTTAAAATATTGGCTTACTATTATGTTTTGAATCATTCTCAACATCTTTGCAATGTTTTCCAAAGTGTTGGAAGTGATGATTATGATGTAAATTATTTGTTTTGTGTTTTTACATACATGAGAATTATCCTAAATAAATTTATCACTGCACTCTTAAAAATTTTTTTTTAGTCATCTATTCTTTTCCAGACTGAGAAAAAAATTCATTTTTTTGACAAGACTATCATTACAAAAGGGCATCTTCACAACCATTGTAGAAGATTTAACACTTTCCATACCCTTCTCCCTTAGTTTCATTTTCAAGACTCCAACACAACAATTGCCATTGTTATGAGAAGTACTGTACCTTTATGGTGCAAAGAATATTTCAGTCAGTGTGAATAAGCCAATAACCAATGATAGACCCTGCTGAACAATAACACCTTTGAGCTACTTTATCATTATCTACTGACTGTCTTTGGCAAAAGAAAAAAAATTCTCATGCTAGTCCTGAAACATGGCATGTCATAAAGAAGGGACTCTTCTTAGTTCATGTCACATTAATCTGTGAGGAGGACGGATGGCTGTTCTTGGTCACTACTTGAAGCATGGGTTGCAGGAGGGATAATGTGAACATTAGGCATTTACAACCATGAAGTGTGTGTCTCCTGATGGTCAGTGTTTGAACAGCTATTCCACATCTGACACTGAATCCTTAGCCAGAATTCTTAGGAACAGGCACAAGATGATCCATTTGAAAAAAAATATCTCAAGTACAATCTGCTGTCCTCTGTAGGTATATGTTTAAAAATCAAAATGATAAATGAATAAAAAGGAAATCAAATGCTATAATCTCAGGCACCTAATATAATATATGAGTTTTGGTTTAAGTATATGCAATATAATGCTATGACACAGATATATATAAAAATAATGATAGAAAGTGACTAATAGTTTAAATTTAGGTGAAATATAGGAACATATGTGGAAAAACATTTTCACATGACAGACCATGCTTACCCTGGCTTCTGCTTCAGTGAAGGGGAGAGGAACCAAGCACTGGTGGCCTCTTGGATAGATAAAGTAGCTCTAATTCATTCCATTTTGTTCTTTCTTCAGTTTAGGCACAAAACAAATGACTTCAAACTATGTAGCTATGTATTCTGGAGACAACCTCATAATGGCTCTTCAGTTATCATCTCATACATGCTACAAGTAAGATAGTAAGTGACACTAAAGTCACTTGAATTAGAGCCTGTATTTCCTGAACTTCTACTACATGCCATGCAAAATGTCAAAGGCATTGCACACTTACTTAATCTTCATTAATATGTAATCCTGATGTTAGTTTAAAACACAGGGATGACTTCTAACCCTATTATACATGTGAAAGAAATAGAAGTCAAAAAGTTAAATTGTTCAAGATTGCACAACTAGTGGTTGATAGAATTGGGATTGAAACTCCTAAAGTTTGATTTCAGATTTTTTAATTTTCTATCACTGTGCTATTTGGTCTAGCAGTGTTCATGTCCCTTAACCTTCTGCATAACATTTGGAGTTGTAGAATCCAGTCATTGAATCCCATGCATTATTTGCTCCATCAAGGTCAACGCTGTAAAATGACATTATTCATGTCTTTTCTAGAACTCAGATTACACGAGTAGAATTTATTCAAATAATTTAGAAAAATGTGAGTTCGATAAGATACATAATTTTTCTTCACTACCTAAGAAGATATTCCTGATGGTGAATTTCTTCTTCATTGGTTTCTTTTAAAGAACAATTTATCTAAGTGCTTCTCCCGTGTTCAATCAAATACTTTGCACAGTATTTGGACCATCTGAATCACTCTGAATGAAGTTAAAACATTTTCCTTAAGATTCATTTTTACTCCTTCTCTTGAACAGATTGAATAAGACTCTTATTTTCACTGTGGCTTAGGAACCCAGCTAGGCCTACAACCACTGTTCTCTCAATATACCCTACATACACAAAGGCCCTTACCTCATGTATTATGTTCAGAGGGATAATTAGAGTAATCAAAATCTGCTCACAGCCTCTGCAGAATCATTTCTAGTGAAGGTACTAGCAATTGAATGTTTCTATTTAGACCCAAAGAGAACATGAACTTATCATTAGTGGCAGGTCTTGCTGCAAAGACTTTTCTCCTGTGCACACTTGCAAATTGTCACATGTCAGGGTAGAGCTACTGTATAAGCCATGCTAATAACTATGGTAAATCTGGTGATCCATTTGAAGGGAGAAGCCCTATTCTTATTAGTTTCTAAATTTATTTTAAGTTCCATTGACACAAATTAAAATGTGAATCTTGCTGTCTATTGATTGTGTCAGTAGTAGATTTTTTTTCTTTGTAGAAATCATTTTTAAAGCTTTTACTTTTATTAAACTAAATACTGCTGGTTAACTAAAGTCTTGGCTTTTATAGACTCAAGAGAGCAGGATCAAACATAAATTAATCATGACTTAATTGACTGAACTAATTCAAGTTCCCTCCAGTCCACTGCACAACAATATTCTTGTCTTCCCAATGAAAGCTAAATGCTAACCTGCTCCAGGAGTACCAACTTCTACATCTTCAGCATACATTTTTACTAATACTGAAAGTTTTAATATTCTTAAAATTGTCTACAAATGCCTTCAGAGTTAGGAAGACTAAATTGACTCTTTCTTCATGTGTGTATGTGTATCTATAAATACATTAAAGTTGACCAATTCTTTCTATTATTTATTCCATGCATGGACTAACATTTTTATATGGTGATACTGTTAAAAACACACTCCCCATTCCACACCCCAATAGTAACAACATTTACTTGATTGTAATTTTTACTTGTTTTCTCCTACTCAAAGAAGATTTTAAAAATACATTGATTTCCTAATGCTTCCTCCATATTTCTACAAAAAAAAAAACTTTTAGAAGCAGTAAATCATCAATGGCAATGGTTTTCTCAAAGCATAATTAGGTAGACAAAAAAACTGATTAAGAAGTTATCAAAAACTATTTCCTAATTTTAATTTTCTAAGTATCATATTAAAAAAATACTGAAGAGTATGTGAAAATTTTAAAAATCCAAGATTTTTATGTCCTTAAATTTTATATTTTCTTTGAAAATTACCTACTGAAATTTATAACACATTTAATAAATAAATCTAAAGAATTATTCACTGTTACACTTGCAGAGGAGAACTATGTAAGGAAAAATTAGACTTGCTGTTATCTTTTTTCTTCCAACAGTACCCAATTCTTAAAATAACATGAAACACAAACTAACGCAAACATTTTTATTGCTTTGTAGAGATTTGAATAACTACGTAAAAACTGGATTTCTTGAACAGTTTTTTGTTTTGTTGTATTTCTTCCATTATTTTATCTTATCTTGTTCATTTTCTTTGTCTGTTCATTAATTTAATTCTGTTTTGATTCACCCAGAGTCCTCTTTGGGCCCTATAAGTTGCTCCTTCCTTGAGGTTAAGTGCAACTAGAAGTTCTTATATTGATGCAGTGAGTTCAGGGATATTGCTGCTTGCACAAGAACTATAAATGTGACCATCAGATGACAGCAGGAATTGACAGGTCAGGTCCCCAAAGTTAAGGAGTATAGGAGCGCATAGTGCAAATAATCTTTCAGCTTTAGTGAGGGTCTTTTTGTATACTCCATAATACCTTGAGAATATCTTATTAAAGAATTTCACAATATTGAAGAGATAATTATATATAGTCAGATTAGAATCTTAGTCTTATTTTAGTTGTTCCTCTATTTAGGCCTCCTTTTCTTAAAAGTAAAATGGGGTTTATTTACCTTAAACTAGTAATAGTAAAATGTAACAACATACTTTATTAATAGAGAAACATGATTTACTTGTGAAGAGACCATGTTTTGTTTTGACATAACTAACTCTTAATTTTAGGCAATCATTATTACAGAATTACCTCTTAGAGATGTAACTGGTTTAATTTTAGTGAATAAAAGCAACCCTGCCATTTGTGGATTGACATGCCTCCTGTGTGTGAAAAGGGAAGGGTAAGCTGTGCCATCTGACTCACTCATTGAGGTTGTGGTAGTACCTGTGGGAAATTTGTGGATGTGGCATTGTTGAATATGTTCTCAACTTCTGCTCAGCTTTCTGCCTTGCCTTAAGTATTGAATCCTTGGAGACGTTCCTATTTAATATATGCAAATCTAAAAGGTAAAAGCTCAGAGGAAGCTGCTGACTTCCTACAGACTCACTGATTTCCTTACCACAGCTACTTCTCTCACTGCAGCAGAACTGCATCTGTTTCCCAGGACCATAGCTGGAGCTCTGGCAAAGGTGAGAAGACCTGAGTAAGCAGGAGGATGGGACTTACAAATTCCTGGTTACTGAGAACTAATAAACCCAGTTTTCCCATAGCTTTTCACAAACTAAAGTTCTTACTAGTCAGGCAATATAGGGCTTATACCTGACTGGTAGTCAGTAGATGATCAGAGACTTTATGTGAAGATTCTGAAGTGGCACATGGATTTTGGAAAGATCTGGGGATGTAGTTAAAGGAAAGTGGAAAATATACCCTTTAAAATTATTTAAAATTAAAAAATTTAATTACTTGCAAACTTTGGTTTCTTAGATAATAGTGAAACTATAAGTTCTCAAGTTCTTTCTCTTAGTTTAAAATTTTCTTTCGTTTTATTTTCACATGGTTTCCTAAATTTGAATTAATAAAGTTCAAAGTAAGATGTATATGTGACTTTTGGATCTTGAGTTATTTATAAAATTTAGGTTCTGAAATTCTTTTCTTAGTGACAACTGCAAAATCAACTCAAAGACATAAGATGGATTAGTATATTTGCCACATTTTTTCTGTCATGTATCAACTTGAACCATATAAAAATATTTTTACAAGTAAATAAATGATCAAATATCAGCAATTTCAAAGATACTACAGCTGAGCATCTTTGTTCCTACTCTCTAACCTTATTTCATGAAGGATTCAGTTTCTCTTCCCATATACTGCAAAGAGCATTAGATAATACCTGTATGTGTAATTAACATATTTAGGCCCATGAATATCTTTCAGTTTTTTAGTTTTACTTGGTTTCCTGATAAGTTTATTATATAAAAGTGTCTATGGTAAGCAAAGTGACTCAATTATTGCTTTCTAGGAAAAATTTTTGGATATAGGAACTAGTGTGGTTTATGCATATTTAAAACACTTCCTAATACTCATTTGATACCTAATAAATAACATTACTGAAATCTTTTAGGATTATCTGTAATGTACAATTAAGTGTACAGCATATTATGACATATAAATAGTTTGTTTTACTTTTTGACGAAAAGACTATCAAATAGAGAAAAAGTACTTATCTGGCAGTTTTTGAAATGTGTGTGTGTGTATATATATATATATATATTTAACAGCAACCGCCCAATTAAATATTCACTTTAATAAGCTTGGAATACATTTTCCTAATATTCTCCCCAGGGAATATTTCATTATAAGGTTTGATTCTTTTTTATGTCCGTTTGGGTTACAGGTCATTAGTTGCTAATGGGTTATTATATCTTACAATTTTGGTGGTAACAGTTCATTTCCAAAGAATATTCATTCTTTTTGCTAAGACAATATGACTTGCCCTTTTGTCAAATGCAGTACTCCTGTATATATCTTAAAAGCAGATATAAATGCTGAGGAGTATTTTAATGCAGTCACACACAATGAAACCTGATTTAATTTTAACTTAATAAAGTCTATTATTTTTTAATTGAAATATGTTTCCTCTTCAACTGGGAAAATTCCCATGTGATTATATTTCTGAATAAAAGGAAAACAAATATTAATTTACACTTTGGAACCTAGAGGAAAACTTTATTTCCCACAAAATGTTTCAAGGTTTTTTTAAAAATAGAAAATTCTGAAATTTTCAATTTAACTTATAACCAATATAAGTTAAATTTCCAAATTTATATATTGACTTACAAAGCAAACCATGAAACACAGATGCAACTTCAGTATGACTAAAATTTTTCGAGGAGTTATTAGGATGTTTGAATTGAATATATAGGGAGAAAAGAGAATATTCTAAATGTTTTCTGAATTGACATTACTTTTATTTTCACAATGGATCAGTTCATAGATTAGAAAAGTAGTATCACAAGTTTAAAAATGCATTTTAGAAGCAATAATATTTATTATTATTGTTGAAATCTAAAGAGGATAAGGAAAATACAAAGGAATTAAATTCAGACAAATAAAACCTAGGATGTGGTTCAGGACCACTCTCTTTTGACTTTTCATCAGCAAGTTAAGAAGGATGTTCCATGTTCAGTTTTAGACATGCTGAGCTAGAGATACCTGTAGGTAGATATCCAGAAATTCAGATATTCTGAGGCTTGAGTAGTGTGAAATGTAATCCTACTGCAATAGCAATTATTAGGGCTTGGGTCATGTGATTTCAGCTTCCGTCTGCACAGCTGTGGCAGGCTCAGGTAATCAAGAATCCTGAAGCTAAGAGAACTGAGGTATTAAGTAATAGGACTTCTAGGGGATTAAGGAAGTGAACTCCTGTGACTGGTCAGCAACCACCAAGTGTTGATGCAGAATACATCAATGGATATAGCAATGTAATAACATCATAATCATAACAACATGTGCTTGTCATTCCATGTCAACTGTAGGTCTTAAAACTTTGAGTCATCTAAATAGTACCCATGTGATAGATAATATCATTATCCCCATATTACAGATGAAGAGACTAAGACACAGATAAACAGGTTTTTCATAGTATCACTGAGCTGAGATTTGAACCAAGTCAATTCGGTTTTATTACCTATACTTTTAATTACTATATGTAGTTAACTCTTGTAGAGGAAGGGGATTGAGATGAAGACATTTGTGAATAGACATTAATCCAGTTACCATCTACATCTGTACCTAGGCATATTATCTTCTTTTGGGGTGAAGTCAATGAAAATTGCTCTCTATTTTTTTTCTGATAATCTAAGATTATTCCCATGTTGGTACCATATTTACCATTTTGTCTGGAGCTGTGTTTACATTGGACTGCAAGACTCAATTGCTTTCATCTTTCAACTCTCAGTTGAAATGATACTTTCTTCACAGAGCCTACAGTTACCAAAGTTACCCACTCATTCCATGAACTATTTCTTTTATCTTTCTTTTTATTTTATTTTATGCCCTTAATAATTCTTGTGTTTTGCTTTATTTCTTTATTAATTCATCATTCACTCAATTGTTTACTATTTCATTTCAATTAAAGAAGAACATAGTTGCTTTGAATATTAGTTAAAATACTCAGGAAGAATTAACCTATTACTATTTTAGAATTAACCTATGTTTTTTACGTATGCAAACTCATCAACAAGTTAACAATTATCAGTGAAGAGGATGATACATTCACTTTTATCTTAGAGAACTTATATAAATAATGGCTTAAAAGATCAAGATCATCTATTCTGACTCTGCTTAACAACTGCCATTATGAAAACCCGTTTTAGAGATCTTTACTTGACTTGCACAAATTGTAAGGAAGAATTCAGATGGAGAATGCCCCTAAATGATCTAAAGTCACATTGTTCAATGCCCTCTTTATATTCCTCTTTTGAGGAATATCCAGTGCCTTTTTCATATTCCTCTTTTTAAAGTTTGACATGTTTTGAAAAAAATGTGCTGATGGCATCTACAATTACCTTTTAGTAAAGCTAAATACACTCAATATTAAAATTTGACAGTATTAACTATCTGAAGAACTAATTTGAAGGTATAATAAATTGATGACTATTCAGAATAGGGTGGTCCATAGTATCTATCTCTGAGAAAAGAAAAAGGATTCAAAAGTGAATCTAAAGTACAATAGTCTCTTCCACAGCTCATAAGGTGATCATATCTATATTTAGACTTAACAAATATTTACTGAATAAATACTAGATATTTTGCTGGCTACTTTTGCCTATGTTTTATCATCTGATTATCATAATCATATAGTTATTTTATAGTTTTTGTTTGAAAGAGTCTTGTGTAGCAAGTAAGAGGTAGCTATTGGATTTGCACCATAATCCTCTGACTCATAATTAATTGATCCTTACATTCTTACATTGTGTTTTACTGTCTCTGAACTGTCAGGAAAATATTCGTGCAATATATTTACTGAAAAATCTTTATACTGTATTGTACCATAATGTTTTTTAAGTATGTATGTTCTCATGTCTCAAACACTGATTTATCCTTTACTTATTATCCTTATTTCCTCCCAACCCCCCACATTTAATTCATCAATAAATGATGATTGTTCTACCTTTAAATTGTGTCTAAATTGGCTCAGTTCTCACCATCTCTACTGTTATTATGCTCATCCAAATCCATATTATCTTTTTTTTCCATAGTATCTTTAAATGAACTGGTATCTCTGTTTCCAGTCTTGTTCTATGATAAATGAAATATCATAGTTCTCTGTTTAAGAAAACAAAAACAAAACAAAACTCTATAATGATTTACCATTGTGTTTGAGATTAACCAAACTCTTGCTGTGTCCTGTAAGACATTCTGTGATCTGATCTCACCTTCCCCGTCTTCTATGGGTTACTTCTTACCTAGGTTTCAGCCTTGGAAAACCCTTAAGTCAGGCATGCCAAACTTCTTGTGGCTTTTGTGGCTTTGCATTTTTATACCCCTTTCCATTGATGCAAGTCCCATGAATTTTTTCTCAATTTTCATAATTTTTTGTTTCAGAAATCATCTCTTTTTCAGAGAGATCTTTAAGGGCCATGCTAGATAGTGTGACCCTCTTCTCCATCTTATTATTGTCTTTATTTCTTGTCTATTTTTTAACTTTCCTCATAGAAAAACACAAGCTTTTCAAGTCAGGATCATGCCTGTGTTGTTTACCAATTTGTAGTCACACCCCAGAATGGTGGTGAATACCTGTTTCTAGAATGAGTCAATGAAAATGCAAAGAATACAACTGGAGTCAAGAAAGATAACAGATTTTTAGAAGTTATTAATTTGCCTCCTTCATTTATTTAACTCAACACAGAAGACTGACAATGAAGAGAAAAGAACACATTGATTCCTTAAGAGTAAATATAGTTCATTTTTAAAAAAATATTTATTTATTTATTTTTATATTTACAGACTGTGTATTTATTCACTGTACACAAATGGGGTACAACTTTTCGTTTCTATGGTAGTGCACTATGTAGATTCACACCATTTGTGTAATCATACATGTACATAGGGTAATGATGTCTGTCTCAGTCCACCATCAGTCCACTTCATACCCCTGCTCCCTCCCACTTCTCATCTAAAGTTGCTCTCTTCACTTACCCACCATCCTCCCACCCCCATTATATATCATCATCCACTTATCAGGGAAAACATTCTGCCTTTGGTTTTTTAGGATTGACTTATTTCACTTAGCATGATATTCTCCAATTCCATCCATTTATTTGCAAATATTATTCTTCTTTATGGCTGAAAAATATTCCATCGTGTATATATACCACAGTTTCTTTATCCATTCCTCTGTTAAAGGGCATGTAGGTTGGTTCCACAATCTCTTTATTGTCAATTGAGCTACTGTGAACGTTGATGTGACTGCGTTACTGTAGTATGCTGATTTTAAGTCCTTTAGGTATAAACACAGGAGTGGGATAACTGGGTCAAAAGGTGGATCCATTCCAAGTTTTTGAGGAATCTCCATACTGCTTACTAGAGTGGCTGTACCAATTTGCAACTCCACTAGCAACGTTCAAGTGTGCCTTTCTCCCTACATCCAAGCCAACACCTATTATTGCTTGTGTTCTTAATAATAGTCATTCTAATTGAGCAAGATGAAATCTTAGAGTTGTTTTAATTTGCATAATTACAGTTACCTCATACTAGACAAAGGAGCCAAAAAAAAAAAAAAAAAAGCAATGGAGAAATGATAGCCTCTTCAACAAATGGTGCTGGAAAAACTGGAAATCCATATGCAGCAAAGTGAAATTAAAACTATATCTCTCACTCTGCACAAAACTCAACTCAGAATGGATCAAGGACTTAGGAATTAGACCAGAGACCCTGTACCAAATAGAAGAAAAAGTAGGCCTGAGTCTTCATCATGTAGGCTTAAGACAAGACTTCCTTATCAAGACTCCCAAAGCACAAAAAAATCAAAGTAAGAATCAATAAATAAGATGGATCCAAACTTAAAAGCTTTTTCTCAGGAAAGGAAACAATAAATAACGTGAATAGAGAGCCTACAGAGTAGGAGAAAATCCTTTCTACACACACCTCAGATATAGCCTAATTTCCAAAATTTATAAAGAACTTACAAAACTTTACACCAAATATGCAAAGAACCGAATCAATAAATGGGCCAGGGAACTAGACACTTTACAGAAGAAGATATGCAGGCAATCAACAAATATATTAAAATGTGTTCAATAACTCTAGTAATTAGAGAAATGTAAAAATTGTTCTTAAGACAGAAATCTAGTTTAATTGGAGAATAACATCTAGCTATGCTAGAGAAACTTCCCTTTAAGACATCTTTCTTTTATTAATTCAGTAATATTTTGATTGGTATTTTTTATGAGGAGTGAATTGTATTAGAAAATGATTCATTTTGGTAGTCTAGCCAGATTTTTCTACCATTGTATATAATTAAATTGACAAAATAATTTCAGATCACTTTAAATTTGATTGTACTGGAATGGAAAAAAACATTTTTTTTTTCACAAAGAGATAGTAGTGAAGATAAATGAAACCCAGAGTTGATGATTTGAAAAACTTAATAAAATAAAAGCACCCTCTAGCAAGAATGATCCAGAAGCAGTAAGATGCAAAATCCAGGATTAGTTATTTAAAAAGTTCATAAAATATGTTCCCTTGTATATTTCAGAAGAGTAACAAAAATTAACAATTTTATTACAATAAAATTAAAAGATTAGATAACAAGATAATTTTTCTGAACATCATAAAGTATCAAAATAGCCTCAAGAAAAAGTTAAAACTTGAAAACCTATAACTAGAAAAGAAATGGGATAGGAGTTCTATATTCTGTCCCTGCCTTTTGAAATCCTGGGTTTAGAAGGACTTACAAGGGCATTTTGCAAAACCTCTAAGAAAGGATAATGTCAATCTAATATAAACTACTTTATAGAATAGGGAGCAATAGGTCTTCCAAATCATTCTGAAAGGCTGGTATAACCTTTCCACAAAACTGGACAAAGGCACTAAGAAAAGTACTGATTATAAATCAGTACTTAGGAATATAGATGCAGAAATTCTAAAAAACTATTAGGTATATCAAATAATATGTGTATAAAATACATCAGAATACAGTAGGATTTAACTAAAAATGAAAGTAGTTGAAAATATATTTGTCCTATGCCCTAAGACAAGCATAATTAAGGCACAAGTATTAGAAACATTCAATTTAAAGTCAAGAACCAGTAAGGATGCCAGCTATAATAAATTCTATTTAATATTTCTCTTAAGGTATTCAATAAAGCAAGATTATTTTTAAAGAGAAGATATAATTATAAGAAAGGAAAAATAAAACTTCATTATTTACTGATGAAAGGATTGCTGATATGAAAAAGTACAATAATATCAACAAAGCAATTTTCTAAGCATCAACAATTCATTTAAAAAATGTAATTTAAAAATTACTTTCTACCATAGAATTTAAGAATAAAGTCTATAAACTAAATGTAAGACTTAAATGGGGGAAATATAGAAATTCTTGAAACTTGTTTTGGTTTTCCAAATTTTTTTATTATTTTGTAATACTTTCATATATGTAATGAGATATATTGGGGAGAAGACCCAAGTCTAAATGCAATTTAAAAAATACTTTATAATATTTTAAAGTAAACTTCTATGAAAATATGGCATACAGTAACATGTACAAATTATTGGTGTGAAATTCAATTCAGAGTCATCAAATAAACTAACTTGGAAAGTCACTACACAGATTTCATGACAATGTATTACTAGCATGTCATCAGTTACCCTCATATTTTCCTCCATTAGATATTTTTGCAAAAATAATCACTTTCTGACTTCTAGCATCATATTTTCACTTTGCCTAGTTTTGAACTATATTTTTTTAAATTTATTTTTATTGTAAACAAATGGGATACATGTTGTTTCTCTGTTTGTACATGGAGTAAAGGCATAAGAATGGATAAAGAAACTGGTATATATATATAATGGAATATTACTCTGCCATAAAGAATCATAAAATTATGAACTATATTTAAGTGGTATCATCAATCAAATATTATTTTATATTTGAGTTCTTGTCTTCAATATTATATCTGCAAATTTCACCCACTTTTACATATGGTAGAAGTTCATTTATTTTCATTGCTCTATAGTTTCCTTTTTTCTGCTATTAAACTACAATTTATTTATTTCACTAATAGATACTGTGTACATCTTGTTTCATGTTGAGCTTACTATAAACAGTTCTCCTATATATGATCTCATGCATATTAGGTATAAACACACACACACACACACACACATATACACACACACACACATGCACACTTCACATTTCTTTTGTACAAGTAACCAAGAATGGAATGGGATTTGGGGATCATAAAAACACATGTGTTCAATTTCAGTAGGCCCTGCCAACTACATTTCCAAAGTAGATTTGTCACCTTAATCAAAATTGCAGAGATCTTATTGCTCACACCACACCAACATATGATATTGTCAATCATTTAAATCATAGCCTGTCTGGTGGAGATGTGTGGTTTATCATTATAGCATTACTTTGTACTTACTGATGGCAAGTGAAACTGACCCTTTTTTTTTTTAAATTCACCATTTCTGTATACTATTCTGTGGTATATTCTCTAAGTCTTTTCATTCATTATAGTTTGTCTGTTTTTATTTTTTTAGTTTTATGTATTCTCAAATTTAATTTGATCAATTTTTTAGTTACTGTGCTAAATATCCTTTAGTATAATTGTGGGTTTATTCATTTTTTCTTGATATTTGGTCAATTTGCTTCTTTACATTATTTGGGGCTATATTATTTGATACATACAAACTCAGAATTGCCTTATCTTCACATATTGACTTTCTTATTATGAAATAGCTCTCTGTATCGGGGAATACTTCTTATGTTAAATTTTAAATTAGAATTTTTCTTAATATAGTTCTCATCAATGTTTTAAACCATTAATATTTGTATGAAACAACTTTTCTATCTACTTTTAACCTTTAAGTGAACTTATGTTTAAGGTTTGCTTCTCATAAGTAATACACAGTTGGATTTTGTCAATTCTTGCCTGACAACTGCTTTCTGTTTTATTGGATTATTTTTTAATATGATTTTTAATATATATGCTGATATGTCATCTTAAATTTGATTTCATTTGTCCTACTTCTTCTTTTCTGTTTATTCCTTTCAGTTTCTTGAATCAGTAATTATTTAATATTTTTTCCAATTATCTTATATGTTAGATTATTATTTATCACTATTGTAGGAAATACTGTCCCACATCCCAGATAGAGAAAACTCTTCCAAACACTTTAACTCTATTCCTCTCCCCGTTTTTTGGGTATTACTATAGAATATTTTATATAGTTCAGAATATATATATTAAATACACATATTTAGTATATAAAGTATATATTACAAATATACATAAATATATTAAATATACATATTTAATTCCCACCAGTCATTTAAAATTTTTTTCTTTGTTCTATTTTTAAAAAAATTTATATGTAAATAATTTTTTAATTTGTTCCATTTAGTTATACATAACAGCAGAATGCATTTCAATTCATTGTACACAAATGGGGTACAACTTTTAATTTCTCTTCTACACAATATAGAGTCACACCATTTGTACAATCATACATGTACATAGGGTAATGATGTCCATCTCATTCCACCATCTGTCCCACCCCTCTGTCCCCTCCTCTCCCCTCATTCTCTTCTGCCCAATCTAAAGTTTCTCCATTCTTCCCTTACCTCCCCCCCTTATCCCCCTTATGTATCAACACCCACTTATCAGAGAAAACATTTGGCCTTTGGTTTTTTGGGATTAACTTATCTCGCTTAGCATGATAGTCTCCAACTCCATCCATTTACTTGTAAATGCCATAATTTTATTCTTCTTTAAGGATGAGTAATATCCTATTGTGTATATATACCAGTTTCTTTATCCATTCATCTGTTGAAGGACATGGAGGTTGATTCTACTACAATCTACCTATTGTGAACTGAGCAGCTATAAACATTGATGTAACTGTGTCACTGTAATATGCTGATTTTTAAGTCCTTTGGGTATAGGCCAAGGAGTGGGATAACTGGGTTAAATGGTAATTCCATTCCAAATTTTCTAAGGAATCTCCATACTGGTTTCCAGAGTGACTGAACCACTTGCAATCCCACAACAATGTATGAGTGTACCTTTTTCTCCACAGCCTCATCAACACTTATTGTTGCTTATATTCTTGATAATTGCCATTCTAATTGGAGGGAGATGAGATCTTAGAGTAGTTTTGATTTGCATTTCTCTAATTACTGGAGATGTTGAACATTTTTCATGTATTTGTTGATTGATTGTATATCTTCTGTGAAGTGTCTGCTCAGATCCTTAGCCCATTTATTGATTGGGATATTTGTATTTTGGGTGTTAAGTTTTTTGAGTTCTTTATAAGTCCTGGAGATTAGTGTTCTATCTGAAGTATTTGTGGTAAAGATTTTTTCCCACTCTGTAGGCTCTCTCTTCATGTTACTGATTATTTCCTTTGCTGATAAAAAGCTTTTTAGTGTGAATCCAAACCATTTATTGATTCTTGATTTTATTTCTTGTGCTTTAGGAGTCTCGTTAAGGAAGTCTGGTCCTAAGCCCTCTTGATGAAGATTTGGGCCTACTTTGTCTTCTAGTTGGTACAAGGTCTCTGGTCTAATTCTTAGGTCCTTGAAACATTTTGAGTTGAGATTTGTGCAGGGTGAGAGTTAGGGGTTTAATTTCATTTTGCTGCATATGTATTTCCAGTTTTCCCAGCATCATTTGTTGAAGAGGCTATCTTTTCTCCATTGTATGTTTTTGGCACCTTTGCCTAATATGAGATAACTGTATTTATGCGGATTTGTCTCTGTGTCTTCTATTCGGTACTATTGGTTTACATGTCTAAGGATTGCCTGGGCTATTCTGGATCTCTTATTCTTCCAAATGAATTTTATGTTTGCTTTTTCTATTTATATGAGTAAAGATGTTGGGATTTTAATTGAAATTGCATTGAATCTGTTTAACACTTTTGGTAGTATGACCATTTTGACAATATTAATTCTGCCTATCCAAGAGTATGGGAGATCTTTTTGTCTTCGAAGGTTTTCTTTAATTTCTTTCTTTAGTGTTCTGTAGTTTTCATTGTAGAGGTCTTTCACTTCTTTTGTTAGATTGATTCCCAAGTATTTTATTTTATTTTTTTCTGAGGCTTTTGTGAATGGGGTAGTTTTCCTAATTTCTCTTTTTAATTTAATATACTAATGTATTAAATATAGTATGTAATTCCTATCAGTCATTTAAACTTTTTTTTACCTTATATTTTAATATATACATAGTTACTTTTATTCTTTCCAGCATCCCCTACTACTAATTGGCACAATTTTCTCTGTTTTGAAATATTCCATGACATTAATTTATTGTTAATCAGATGGTGTTGAATTGTCTATTTATTCATTTGTCTAAAAATGCCTTAAATTCATTTTTATATTTGAATAATACCCTTATATGGCATTGAATTCTAGACTGGCATTTATTTTTTATCATTTGAAGATATAATTTTATAATTGTTTATAACAATATATACTTTACTGTGAGAATATAAGTTTTATTCTTGTCATAATTTCTGGATCCTATCTGAAAATTCTCCACTTTTTCTTTTAATTCCATGATATAATCAAAATTACCACTTTTTATATCTATTAACTTTATTATCTATTTTTCTGATCAATTTGCTTTGTTGTCTGTTTTCTTTCTTCCTCATTTTTGGTCAATGTATGTCTATTTGTCTTAAAATATTGATTGTTAAACACATATAAATACAGAGATACTTTGAGTGCATATTGTCACATCCTCTGATTTTCTTTTGCTTTCTTTTGGACAGGATAGAAATTGTTCACACTATTGCATCAGTGATAGAGGCTACTTGAAAAAATACTTTATGCAGTTAATTTTATGACTTCTATTAAGGAATGAAATCATTAATGGGAAAATTTTCTAAAAAATTTTTTCTTTGCTTAAGTTCCTTTATTTGAGAATGAAAATGTATTTTGCATATATGTATTTTTAAGTTAAAGGTTGATATGCAATTGTGGCTTGGTAAAAGTAAACAGTTTGTGTTAATGTAATATATCTGTTTAAATTTTTTCTAATAATGTGAAAGTTACTTTCAATTGTACTTTATTTTAAGTTTTTATAAACTAAAATAAAAAATATAATATCTCATACAGAACTCAAAAAGGTGTTCAAATTATTTTAATGATACCCCTAGAAATCCCTACAGAAAAAAAGAAATGAGTAACATGTTTTACTTCAAATATATGTTTTTTCTTGTTTTAGTTTTGGTTTAGTTTTAGTTTACTTTTGGTTTTATAGATCAATGTGGGTGAAAGCCTAGACTTATGCAAAGATAAAAATATATAATTTTTGTATCAAAAGCAGAGAAGGGATGATAATAATAATAACAAATAAGTTATTATAAGTTAATAACAACTAAAATTTAGACCCCTTTTTTCCCCTGTGGGAACAGTTACACCAGTCTGAACATCGAAATGCTCAGGATTGATAAAATACCTAAGGACAAGTAATATGTATATATCTTAATCTCCATTGTGGCTTCGCAAAGCAGATTGATGCAAAGTGGATGAGAAGTTATCCCTGGTATATCTGAGTCAGAAGGATTAAAAACCTTTGAAACAGGAGAGGGCCAAAACTCAGGAGAGTGTCACAATACTCTATCCAATGTCCTGCCAAAGGAAGTTTTAAGTTTTAAAAACTTTTAAACCCTTAAGAAAGATATGACTTGCTTATCTGATAGTAATGTTTAATGAAGTTATAAAGTTCTTATAACTTTTGAAAAACATGTAACTTAAAAAAAATCTTGAGAAGCTTTTCCATAGTCCCCCAGCCATTTTTATCTTTGAATTGATTAATCAACTAGAGAAAATGAATAGGATCTTTAAAGAGTATTCCAAATAGACTAAAATAATAGTGTGGTGTGAGAGAGGAACACAGATGTAAGGATTTAGGCATCATTTCTTCCATAATCGTTTTATAGCTAGGTAAGTCAAGAATTTGTTAGTTCACAAAACTAACCAATGTTAGGGTCTGGGTAAAGGTAACTGCAAACATCTTTAAAAATTAAAGATAAGTGCCATAAAGAAGGTCATTAAATTAAGGTTTTGTTAATAGACTTTGGGGATACAGGTATTACTTGGAGTTAGGGCAGTATTTGTGGTCACTTTAGGGAACATACTGATTTAGCTCAAGTTGAAATAATACTATGACTGGCATAGAACAAGATCTCAGTACAAACCCAAGCATGATTGAATGAATGGTACTCTCCTAGGCCTCAAATTCAACTAAAATAGGCTCCCAGATGATTGCTTTTCAAATGGTTTTATCTGGAATTAAATTTGAGATTTAGGGATTTTCTTTGAACCCCAAGATCTTATTTTAATCCTTTCCCCAAACTCTATGTTTTCCAGATTCAGTACTAAGGCTTTAGAAAATTCTTGGCTATAGAAACACTTTTAAGTGGTCTTTCTTCGGTATGTTATGATGCATTTAGAATTGTATGATCCTTTAGTATTTGAGATATTGTCTGTAATGAATAATGAAGGTGAGCAAAATAATTGAACTAGGGAAATCTGGTTTGCTTCATGTCAGAGCAATGTTCTCTGTGGTTACGAGTAGTCATAATTTTTTTCAAGTTAAATAGAGCGGACTAGCCTATTTAGACTGAACTATTTTCTGCATATGGGACAGAAGCATGCACATCAAAGTTACCTCTAATGCAGAATTAAAATGTCTGACTTGTACCAAAAGCACTCCAGCATTCAGTCATTAACAAGGTCACCATTAGCCCAGCTGGATTCAAGAGGGCCATAGGCATGGCCAGTAGATGAGGCACTGATTTTAGGCAGCTGCATCAAAAAGCTACTAAAGATTGGGGATGGCCTGGAACACTATCCATCCCTGACCAGGTGGATGCATATATAAACCATCTTATAGAAACTTTTCTGCATAGGACATGAGTTTTGAATACACCTCTGTGTTTCAGAGATGGTAGAGTGACTCACAATTTTTCTTACAGGGTTTCTTAGAGATTTCATTTGCGAAGAATTACACATTGTAGATTAAATGAAAGCAAGGTTTGCTACTTCTCAAAAAGTGTCCTCTAGTATTATAAGTGTGGAAATATTTGTATTTATTACTTATGTTGAACCTATTGCTTGATATTCATTTAATAATGAGTCCTCTTTGCTTCTCATAACCCAAATATCATCCAATAGGCATTTAACAGATTTTCCTTTATAATCTTTACAGAGTCTGACTACTTCTGAACACCTTCACCTCCACAACTCTGGTCAAAACCACATGGCTACTCTTCTGATTTTGCCATGGCCTCTTAATTGGCTTGCTTTCTTCTGTTTCTCCCTTCATCTTTTCACCAGCCTGTTTTCTATTCAGTAGCTCAAGTAATTTTTGTCAGGTAAATGAGATGACAATATTCTCTGCTCAAGATCCTCCAATGCTCCAGTCTCATTGCCTCCCCAGGGAAACCTGCTATATCTATTCTATTTGAAACAGCACCTGTTCATCAATTTCTATGCCCTCAAACTACTTTTCTTTAATAGATGTGTATACACACACATGCACACACACACACACACACACACACACACACACAACTTGTTTATTGTCCATCACCTTACATTAGTATGTAAATTCCATGAAAAACTTTATCTAATTTATGACAGAATACTACGTACTCAATAAATATTTGATAATAAAAAGCTGATTACTTTAAAGCATTTATTTAGAATTGACTGTCTTTATGGCACTGTGATTCTCACACCTGGAATACAACAGCAAGTAAGATAGTCCCAGCCTTTAGAGAGTACCTGACTTAGTGGGAGAAATAGTTATTAGCACAAGTCATTACACAATAATGAGATACCAGCTAAAATTTGTTTAAACACAGAATACGGTGAGAAAACTGAAAATTGAGCAACAATATTTCTTGGGAGAAAAAAACTTAACTAAGGAAAACTACACAAGAGTTGATTATTTGACTAGAGTATGGAAGAAAACAAATGTATTTGAATTTAATTCTAGTGCATTTGTCACTTTTAAAATGTGTTGATGGTCTGTGAAGATAAGCATGTTAATTTTCTTAGTCTTACTATGGAATCTTGATAGTTGGTGTCACAATGGATTTATAGAACTCAATCTTATTCCAATGCAGCTTTCTTTTCTATTTTGCCCTTATTCCAAGGACCTAACCTCTCAGTAAGGAACATGCCCACAATTCTCTTCAGTCTTGAATTTAACTGAGGTTATGCTTTTCTTTTCTTCTTTCTTCCCCAAATTACCCCATGGCTGGATCTAAGGGAAATGACTCTATTATTGATACTGGCATATGTAACTGTAAGGAGGGCATCCATTCGTTGCCCAAATTCCTATTATATGCTTATCTCCACCCTTCAAGGTATAAGCACCTGTTGATTTAAAAATCTTCACAAGGTACTTTAATAATTTAATCTTAAATACAAATTTTACATATACACATTAATGCTGAACCAAAAGGACACTCTTTTAAACAGACTTATAGATAGGGATTTACAAGCACATATATTTTATAGAGCTATCTTTTCATAGATTTTATTATATTTACAGCACCAAAGTGGTATTATTGGAAAATGGAGTCTTTTATTTGGAAAACAGAAATAGTAATTGTATAGAATGAAATGCCAGGATGATAAGCATTAAAATGGAATTCTGTCTACATTGGAGAATCGATTAAGGCACAATAGCAATTATGGGTCAAATTTTTTTTAGACAATGAATAACATATTATTAGTTTGACTGAAGTAGTCAGTAGTAATTGAGAGGGATAAACTTCTTTTTAAAATGCTTTAAAATAAACAGTCTTTCCAGATAGTCATTCAGCATAATTTACCTCAATAGTTAGTTATTCTCAGTGCTTGTAAGATGATATTAATGATATATAGTGATGCTTCATTCTGTTATAGGTCATTAAGCCATTCTGATTCATTTAAAGTAATGTTGCAATGGATTCAGTCATTGAATTTCAACCATAAACTTTGCTCAAACAACATAATTGATCATTAATGTTCTCATTTGCCCCAGGCTCACTGTAGGTTATTTTTTTTTTTAATACTCTAAAATCATTACCAGGAAGCGAGAGGTTAATCTCTCTGCATTACAGTTGATCACCCTTGAGGGATGCTTTTTTCAGTCTCATGAAATGGCAGTGAAAGTCAGTGCAAAGAACAGTTGACTTAGGGTTTAGGAGAGTTGGGTTTTATAATACAGATTTTAATCAGAATGCAAATATTCATCATTGCTCACCAATTATAAACTTGGAAAACTCCTTGCTTCATACCTGTATTAAGAAATGGTATGAAGAAATGGTTAATTTATATTAAGTGGTTTGCTTGACATAAATTCAAGACATCGCTGTTCCAAAATAATTAGCTTCACTGGCCCCTGGAGTAAGAATATTCATGCATCATTTCAATGTAGGCATCCAGGAACTATTTAGTACTGCTATAAAAATAAGTCATACTGATAATACACCCCATTTTTTAACTGAACTGCCTTGTGGTTTTTAAGAACTTGGATTCTGTTTCATAAAACACAGCTTATAATTTTCTAAGAATTAGTTCTTGGAAGATATTTTAAATAATAAGTCTTATTCAAGACCATGTAACTGACACACTAATAATATATAAATACATCTTCTGTAAACAGATTTCCAAAAATTTGTTCTATTTTTGAAGAACTCTTCCTCACTAGATCTAGGACTATTTTGAGTAGGCCTTTAGATCACTTTCCAACTGTATTCTTTCTACCTGGTCTTCATAAGCAACAATTAAAAATATTCAAGTCCACTGTTGGGTGTTTCTGTCTAACTTTTCTTACTGTTAGTTAATATGAGATTATCTCCTATCTTATCCCATTGTAACAAGTCATGACAAATGTCCTTTGTGCTTAATTTTCTTTTTTTTCCAAGTCTTTGTTTTTTATTTTATTTTGAAATTTTTTATTGGTTCTTTTTGTTTATACATGACAGCAGAATCCATTTTGACATAATTTATAAGCATATATCTTGTATATCTTATTCTAATTCAGACCTCAGGACCTGTCCTTCCCCTTCCCTCTCCCCCACATGCTCCCTTCCCTCTATTGATCTTTCTATCATTTACACATAGTTTTTTAAAAATTAATTTTTAGTGGATGTACACAATGGTGAGATTCACTCTGATGTATTCATATTTTCTTACAGCATTTAAGATCATTTTATTAGAACAAATTTTTAGAAGTGGTGCTAAGAATATTAAAATTTTAAAGGATTTTAAATGCATACTGCTATATTGTTTTACAAAACCATTATACTAATTTATATGGCATGTAAATTGTAAGTGGGTGAGAGCATCTGTTTTCACTGTACTCTCATCATATTATCAAAATGAAAATGATAAGAATATTGTCTAAAAAGTTCCTGAGTTTTATTTTATATAGAAGTGATCCAATGAAGCCATAAAGGAGTTATACCATTATGCAGAGATTTGGGATTAGATATGGTATGCTATACATATGCATATATCTCAGCTTCTTCTTAAAATATGGGTAAAGTGGGAGTAAGGAAATAAATATGATATAAACCAACAAAATATCAGATAGGAAATGACAGGACATTTTTTAGAAATTGGAAAGTGATATGAGATGAATAGGGAATGACAAAGGCAAGTGATATAGATCTTGCTGTAAATACTGTCCCACTGGGGAATCGGGTTTGGCAGGGGTGTCATGAAACATGGGATCAACTGCAGAGAATGAATTAAAAATGTCTGCAAGAGGCGTTCACCCAGGGCTCTCCCAGCCCAATGCAGACAAGCAGCCACCTCTCACTCCCTGCAAGAGAACAGAGGTTTGTTTATTGGTAGAGAAATTGAACTAGAGGCTCCTTGCTCAAGGACACCCAAGGCATAGCAGGAGAGGGAGGAAGAGAGACTGGTAATAAAAAAAAAAAAAAAAAAGCTAATAAGTGAAAGTCTAAATCTTTTTTGTTCATACACAATATGAGGAGATTTTTAACTCAAGAAAGAGTATTCCTCATAACCAAATATGTGAGTGTCAGAAAAGAAAATAGTTAAAACAATTAAAAGAGAGGGATTAGGGTTTAGGAAAAGTGAAGAAGGGCTGAGTTGTTTTTCTCTATAGTTAGACTGTTAAAAGGTTCACATTTTTCTTTGATTAAAAAAGCCTGCCTGCCTGAATGAACACACTAGCCTTTATAACACCGAGGGTAGTTTACTTCTTCTGAGTCCTAAGGACAGGTAGGAAGGAGAGCCAGCAAATAGCCTAGGCTGCTAGGCCCCCCCTGGAGACAGAGAAAGAGTGAGAAGTCTTTCACTAGTCCCAGGAATTTAATTTCTTGTTTCCTTCCAGATGCAGAGCGCAGTGAGTTAAACGGCTGAGACCACATGGGTAAATAGGGATATAATAATGTAATGTTGAAACTTACAGGAACAGTCAGTCCCTAGAACTAACAGTGCACTAGTACTTGGAAAGGTCTCTCTCTTTCTTGGTTCTACGGGCTCAATTAGCACTTTTGTCCCTCACACATATTCTCACTCCTTTTGGCTCAACTTCAGCAAACATCTCTCATGCAGCCTGGGGAGACTGAGCAGGTCTCCTCCTCTTATTTCCATCCTCTTTATTTGCATGTGCTTTTCATGATGCCGTTCTGATAGCACGAAGTCCCATTTCCAGAACAACCAGAGATACTATGTGCAGAATAGCTTTGGTCTTCAATTCTCATAATACCCCAGAAGCTATTTTCTCTTGAGGTGAAGAGAATACTAATCATTCTGCAGTTCTGCCCATTTCCCCTCTTATTTTTCTCTCTCTGTTCAAGTTCTGAGTGACTTGTACCATTTTTCCTGAATTTACTAATGTAACCCATCCTGGTTCTATGAAAGAACTGGGATGCTATTTCAAACTTTTTATAAAGTAGGTTTGTCTTTTAAAAAAAAAAAAATCCCTACTCTACACATTAAATATTTTACTGTAGTTTTTAGAAATAAAATAGTTTATATAAAATTAAGACTGTACGTTCTAGATATATGTGTCTAGCAGTGTTATGCATTGAAGTGTGTGAACAATTCACTTGAGGGGCTTATTAAAGATAAGAATGCCAGGCCTTCCCACTAACGTCTGATTCAAGTGGATTGAGAACCACATTTAGAAAAACATTAAGCATGATTTTTCTTTTGTGTGTGAGAAGATAATCTTTTCTTTCTTGTCTAGAAAACATGGCTGCCTAAAAGTCTAATTTTTCTAGCCTGACTATGTGGGGACATCAAATACATAGGGGAAATAGAAATACTTTAGTTTCCAAATTACTGAAATATAAATTCAGACTAAGATGAAAATAATACCAATATCAGGAAACCCTATAAAATCCTCTAAAATGAAAAGTAAAATAAGGATTATCTGACATTTATCAATCAAGTTAATATTTGCCTAACAAATGAAACATGATTGGTGATTTAAGGGAACCCAATGTAATGGATTCTTTTAGAGATAATCTTCATTTTTGTGAAAGTGCTTATGAGAAAATACTAGTGGTGCTAATTAAAGCTGGAGCAATTTGAAAGATACAAAATGAGAAGAATGCATAATATAAGTTAATTTTAATGATTAGGGATAATTTAACATGCTGCTACTAATTGTAATGTTTATTATGCCTGGTTGAACATAGAGAATTTTTCTCCATATTTCTCACTTGTCTTGAAATATCTTAATCCTCTTACTTCTTTAAACATGAGTGAGGCTTTCTGGCTAAATTTATAAGAATGGAGCAGAGTGATTTTGTTAATCATGTCAGCTACCTCTTTTGTTCAAATGCCAGTACATTCTATGAGGAAGCCCAGCAAAAGAGATGGATACATTTGGTTCTTTGCTGATTAATTCTCAGGGCACTCCACATTTGTGGGTGCTGGACATCTTCTCAGAGTCATCTGAGCACTGTGATTGGAGGTCAGCTTTACATATTATTGACCCAATTTGAAATGGCATAAATTTTCTTGTGCAGACCATAGGCAACTAAAATTGTGTTGAAGTCTACTGCGCGTGCTTAATGTCATGACCCAATAGAAAAAGTTCTAAATTTTATCATTCAGTTTCCTATACAAAGTGAATAACACAATGGGGTATGTGGTCTTAGAAGACTTAGCAGAGAGCCAGATGACAAGGGAAAGTGGAGTTTTACTGTCATATGAACATTCTCTCAAGGTGCTTTGCCTTCAAATGCTCTTAGGAAAGTGTCTGAAGGCACACCTTCTCATTTTCTTACTCTGAAGTACATCTATCAATTTCAGTATCTAGAATAGGAGTTCCCATTTTTGCATAGCTCTTGTGGAAGTTCAATGAGCATTATCTAGGTAGCAGATCTGTGATTTCTAGTTCATCAAAATTGTATGGTTATAGAATTAAAAACTTAAGTTTTATAATTAAGAAGAGGTTGCTTGTATGACTTGTATAAGAGCAAATTATTGCTTAGAAGTTGTCTCAGTAACTTGAACTATCTACTTTGTGAAGCCTGAGATGATCCCTAGAAAATGCCATTATTGAAACAAGGAATTAACTCTGGTCATGAGAAAAATTCATAAAGCTCTTGAACCATTGTCATCTAACCATTTGGATTTGGTTTTCTTATCTACAAAACAGAGATTCCCACAGCATCTGTGCAAGATTTTCTCTGTTCTGTGCATGAACTTGGAGGGAAGACAAAATCTGAACCACCAAAGCTGAAATCATAATGTCATACTGGCAGAGTCGGCTCTGCTGCTTTTCTCTTATTTTTTACTTTTCTGTCATTCCTTAAGATAGTTTTAAAAATCTGACATTTGGTTCTCAAAGCAAATAAAACAGAATATTTTAAAGAATATAATGCCTAATAATGTATTTAGCTGATGTGGAAATAAAAATACCATAAATTCTGGAATATCATCCTGATAAAAAGAAGCAACTTTTGTCAACCCATATTCTTATGATTTTTGATACAGGTTTGTTTGTTTTTTAAATGATGAACTGCCATTTGGGACTTTCCCAGTATGGTAAATCACAAAGAAATACTTTGGAATGCATATTTCCGAAACATCTCTGACTGTGCTGCTACAAGACAATTCAGAGTGTTAAGAGGCTTGAGGGCAGCATTGGTAATTCAGCACACACTGTGGCTGCTTCAGTTAGATGGAACCACCTAGAGTGTTATGTCTTTCACAGTCTATGTTTTTGCATCTTGTGGAGAAATTCCTTAAGGGGTTTTTAAAGTGTTATCTTTTTAAAAGAGATATTATTTAACTATAAAAAAAAAGCACACAATGGTCAGTGTGAGGCTCAGTGGAGTTTTATATATGTACATACCCTTGTAACTACCATTAACATAAAGATATAGAGCATTTCTAAGGCAGAGCAGGGGAGGAGGCCTGATTCTTCTACCAAGGTTTCCTGCCTAACTTAAGCTGCTTTCAAAAAAATAAAAATCTTTTTCATCAATAACCAGATCTGGGAGCTGCTGTCTCTTGCCCAAAACTTTCCAGCATAATATGCATAATATGCATGAACTTGACCCAGATATTACTTTCCTGGGTTGGTGGTCATAAGTACCTCCAACCATTTTTTTGTGAGCCTAGTGCAGATGGACCCAGTGTTCAAGAACAGATGGCTATGCCAAGTGCAACCCTGGGGTCCTATGAGACAGCAGACTGTGAGCCTGCATGAGCCTGCCCTGTCTGTCTCCTTGAGTACCCAGGAAGCAGTCCAGGGACCCTATCCTGTGGTGTATCTCCTTTATTCTTGAGCAGAATACCCTATAATGCCTTGGTATTGCTTACTTGCCTTTTTGTGATTTCTATCTCAGATTGAGCAAAATAATCCAGGACTGAGTTGGAAATAAGAAATGGTAAGAGTGGTATTATTCACATTATGCCATAGCTTCTTTCATGTGAAGAGATAACTAACCATTATTTTGACTTCTAATATCATGGATTAAATTTATTAGCTCTTGAACTGCACATAAGGTGGACTCAAACTGGGTATGGTGGTTACATGTCTATAATCCCAACAACTCAGGAGCCTGAAGCAGGAGGATGGCAAGTTGGAAGCTAGCTTCAGCGACTTAGCAAGATCTTCAGCAATTTAGCAAAATCCTGTTCCAAATAAAAAAATAAAAAGGGTGGGGAATGTAACTCAGTGGCAAAGTAACTCTGAGTTTAATCCCTAATTCCAAATAAATAAATAAAGTTAGAATCAAAATCCATATACTCTTTTGTGTTTAACTCAGCGTAATATTTTGGAGATTTAGCTAAGTTTTATGAACATGTGTTAAGACATGATTCACGATCCAGAATATTTTGGTAAATGCTTCATGAAATAGCTACATATTTTACATTTGTTGGGTGCAGGGTTCTGTTAAGTATCAATTAGGTGAAATTGAGGAATCATTGTTATAGTTTATAACTGTCTTCTTTTTCTATTAATTATTAAAAGAAGTGTTTTAAAATCTCCAGTTCACATTGTAGATTTGTTGATTTCTCACTTTAGTTCTGTTACTTTTTTGTGAATATAGTTTAATACTTTAGAATTAAGCTTATATTGATTGTCACATATTTCTGTTAATTATCTGTCATTATTAAATGTCCTTCTTCACCTCTTATTACTCTTAATGTCTATTTTTGTACTCTATTAACCTTATATGTTAATTAAAATTAAAAATACAATAGTAAATAATATATAAATATAGTCCAACCCATTTTCTGTTTGCTTGCATAGCAGGTGTGTGTGTGTGTGTGTGTGTGTGTGTGTGTGTGTGTGTATTGAACTGGAGTGCACCATCTTGCTCTTTTGGTTCTGTTTGTGACACCTTTATCTTCTATTTCTTCTGTCCTGTCTTCATGTTAATTGCGTATTTTCCTTATTTTAATGTGTCTCTTTTATTATCTCACTTTTGTGACTTTGATCATCTTTCTTTTACTCATTAGTTCAGAAATTATGAAAGACACCCATAACTTATCACCATGTACCTTAAATTAGACATTTTACCAGATCCAGTGCAATGTAATTAACGTGGTATACTTTTTAACCCTACTTAATTCCTCTGGCTTTTTATTTTTATTTTTTGCTATCATTATATATTTCACTTGCACATATGTTATAAACAGCACTGTGATTTGCTAACATTGTTGCTTCAAGCAGTTGGTAAGAAGTTCATATCGCCTTTTCTACATTTACTTTTTACTCCTTGTGCTTCCAATCACTTATCTGATTTTTCTAAAAAACAACATCGTGGGGTTGTTTGCAAGATGTATTTGTTGTAGTCACTTTTGAGAAAGAAATTGAGGGTTGACTATTCATTTCTTATTTTATATCCTTCCAAAAAGAGTGCCCATGTAAATGGGTTTTTTGCTCTTTTATGAAAATTTCAAATAAAGCATAAATTAAAGCCTAAAGCCTAAAATGTGTAATTTTTGAATATATTTGGTGTATCAAAATTATAAAAACTATTAATGTAATTTCTGGCAATATTATAAAACTTTTCTCTGCATGATAACATAGATGGGGGCTAATTCCTGTAGATTACAGATTTTAAGAAATGATGAGACCTGAGTTGGCCAATAGGAAGACATCCCTCTTCATTATGGGTATTTTCATTTTGATCAGAAAAGTAAAAATATGTGGAATTAGAATTAACCATTCCCATAGTTCGAATACTCTTGAGTAGATAGTTCTTTATATCACCTGCTTTTGAGAGTTTGACAGGAAACATGGTCTTATGGATTCTCCGTCAGACCTGTGTATTAGTAGACTTTGGGGAGCAACTTCAGACTCTTGGATTATAGAAGTGTCATTCTCTTGAGAATGTACCATATCTAACTGTATAGCAATTTCCTTTTCTTCTTCATTGTCCTGGATGAAACACTCCATTTCTAAGGAAATGAAGGCTATTTTATTTTTTTGCCAAAGCCAAGTTCACTCAATAACTAGAAGCTCAAAATGAATGAAATTATTTGTTTTGATTTTGATGTTTGATGTTTTCTGTTTTTAGTCAGAAGATATGTATTTTTACTTACCAGAAACAGAGAAAAGCAATGTGTTTTCTATGTTTTATCACCAAAAATGATGATTTTGGAAAAATTTTGGAAATTAAAGAATATATAGTTGCATGTTATGCATAATTTAAAATAGTTAAATTTCATTACATTTGACTTATTCTGTTTGATAAAATATTTAGATAAAATTGAACTGTATATTTTCTATATTTACCACCTAATATTATTTATTTTCTTTTTTTATGAAATAATACCTATTATGAATTTATGTCTTTTCATAGAAAATATAAAATATGTTTCAAAAGTGAATAAGTAATTTACTTTTTGAAATTGTACATACATATATGTATGTGATATATAACAGTTTTTTAATTTATAGAATTTATTTAATTTTTATTTCCTGTAATTTTCTTTGTCTCTGTTGTAATCCTAAAATCAATCTATATTCCATACAAAGGACTGCTTCCTCAGTCCTTGTAGACTCCTTGTAGGTAGCAAGTTTCTGGAACTTTGGGCATGTGACAGAGTATGAAGTATGACTGATTAAGTGTTCCCTATCATTCAATAGAGTCCTTAGGTCATGGAAATCCTGATCATTTTTAACCACAAGAGGCCTGTTCTGAAGTCAGTTCAATTCTAGATGTGAGTTCATTCATTTTGTAAGGATCTTAATGAAGAGAATAAATAAGACAAGAGTATCTTCCCTCAGAGACTGCAATAACATAGCCTGATACATTCCAAAGAAGGCTATTTTATTTTTTAATAAAATAAATAATATCTATTATTAAGTTAATAGAGCCATGGAGAGTCCTAAGGGGGAGAGAATTTTCAGAGGTGTTCATGATTTCTGTCTTTGAAGAAGAACGAATGGCACTTTACCTATCAAAAAAAAAAAAAAAAAAAAGAAAGAAAAAAAGAAAGAAAGCAAAGTTTTTTCAGAGAGAGGAAAGTGAATATATTGTTTTATATATTGGGGTTATAAAAATTTAAGACAGTGGAAAGGTTGGCAAGTTAATGATGGGTTCAAAAATTTAGGTTGAAACTAACTTGTGAAGAACTTTTAAATGTTCTTTTAAACTTTCAAAAAGTTTGAACTTTATCCTGAAAACACATAGACTAATTGGAATTTTAAATGTGGTGAACAGTCATAATCAGACCTCTTTTAAGAAATAATACTTTTGTAAAACTGGAGAAAGAATTGGCACAGAAACAGACTACTTTGCTTGGAGATGGTTACGATGCAATTGCAAAGTTCAGGAAAAGTTACCAAAACTTAGTGTAAACAATAGGATTGGGGCTATAAGTGAGGACAATACTGAAGAAATGATGAAGAGATTGGTGAAGATTTGGAAGTTATTAAGACAATTGAAATGGGTGTTCATTAGGCATGAATAAAAGAGTTTCTGATCAGCATGGAGGATACAGTTAAGATAGGACAAATAAATTTATTACAAATCCAATTACTATGTTTCCCACTCCCCATCTTGGTGATTTTAATTAGCACCAGAATGAGAAAAGAGAAAGATGTTTGGATTTTTCTTGATCCAAGGATAGGCAGGACAATGATAGAGAGACATATGATAAATAATTGATGTGTGTTTTCAAATGTATTGCCATGAATTTCTTGCTACATAAAATTGGGAATTAATCCCAGAGGATAGGGTAACTGAATGAAGCAAAAGATCAATTATAGTGGGATGAAGTGGGAATTTGATTTGTAGACGATTTTAATCATAATTAAATTTCAGAGTTCCAGTACTTGTAGGTAATATTGTCTAAGTTGATGACTTACAGAGGAGGTAAGGTTTGATCAAAGAGAAAAGCAAAGTGTATTATTGTTCTATTATGTGTGTGTACAAAGCCCACTATTATGTGTAAGCATCATGCACCAATTAAAAAATGATCAAAGTGAATATATGGTTAGATAGTAGAAGCATCACCAACAGACTAAAATATTATCAGTATTGTAAGAGGAAAGGAAGACTAATCCAATCACCCAAGAAACTGTGAATGTAAGGAAAAAGTATGAAAATTTTAGTTCATGCTAACAAAATTATAATATTAAGTGGTCAGCTTCAAAAAAGTAAATGTTACTAACCAAAGGAAATGACATAATCTTGAACTAGTAATAGGAAATAAAGACACCTGAGATAAGGCAGATACAAATAGGAGATAATGATAAAATATTTGTAGAAATCCTGTCATTTGAGGAAAGGGAAGAAATACCTTTCTAGTATGTAACAACATACCCATAGTGTAGTTTAGCAATATCCCTGCACCACAGATAAAAAGAATGAGTAGGTGGAGGATGGCCTAGGTAAAAGAAAGTACTGCATTGATTAGACTTGGGACCCCTAGGGAGAACAATTGATTGGAGGGATTTTCTCCTTCAGTGGCTATTATTGGCTAGGAGAGAGGGAAGCAGTGCTATCAACTCAAATCTAAGAAATACTTCCCATGGACAAAAATCACATCTTTTCAACATTTAATACAGTTCCATTTCCTACATTTAAATTTCCAGTGGTTTATATCCTTCTTCACGATAGCTCCTTCTATAAAAAACAAACAAAACTTTATTTTTAAAACATTTAAAAACTGGTTTTGTGACTCCCTCCTTTCTCTCAATCTACCAGCTTCTCTTCTATAAACCTACTGTGTTCCATTATTGTCTTCAATAATTACACTTTTACCAGTATTTTAGATTTTCTTTCATGTGCTTTTCTTTCACCTAAAATGAAATGTTCCACAACTGAATCAATTCAGTGATCCATGATGTCCATACTTAACAACATATTGTTGGGCAAGGATAGAAATTGCAGTTGGTTCCCTTACAGATTGCTGCTTTCTGCCTAGCCTGGTCTCATAGCGTTGCTCAGAAATCATTTCATATTCATCCCCTCTCCTACTTTTCCTCCAAAGCTATCCAAACTCCCCCTACTCTTTTGAAACTTTCCACTTCACTATTTCTCTCAACTGTCAGCAGTTCAATTGACCTGTGATTTTCAAGAGAGATCTGAGATGATGTAGGAACTCCTGGGTCTCCTGCCCTCAACTTACAAATGCATTTCCATCTAGACCTGTGCTTCCTTCCTGGGCATTTAACTGGAAAGGGGGCTCCTAAGACTGGTTTCTAGATCTCCTTTGTATCTCATCTCACTGAATTTCCTAAGGATGTTCTATTAATTTGTCCACACATTCTTTTTATTTCTCCAATGACACCTTTCTTCAAATATAAAATTATTCTCATTATTTTCCATTAAAAAAAAAAAAAAACTTTACTCAATTCTTCTATACCCACTAGTTGCTACTTTGAGTCCACCACTTCATGGCTAAACTTTCAGTAAAACAAAACACTACAACACCAGTTTACGTGTTTTCACTTCACACTGGGATTTTTAGGGTCTGGGCTCTACCTACTAATCACTGAAACTAATCTCTCAAGGTCACTCATGACTAGTGAGTTTCTGAATTCAATGTACTCTCTTAAATTTTTTTCTTGTTTTCTTAAAAAGGACAAGACTGTACTGGACACTGTTGATAATTCCTGCTGTATTGAAAATGTTTGATCTGGAAACACCAAGTCACTCCTAATTTTCCCTTTGTTCTTCATGGAGTTGTTTCTCAGTCTCCTACCTGAATTTTCCTCATCTCATTCCACTATCTAGCCTGCAAAGTTGGGGTTGCTCAGGAGTCCTTGGTTGGCCAGCTTGGTCATATTGTTTTCTTGCTATGTACTTCTAAGTAAGTCACCACAGAACTGCAAGTATCATGGAAGCACTACTGACTCCAAGATTTATATCTAGAGGGGGTCATTTTCCTGAATTCTAGACACATATATATGTCCAATGACATGTAGACTTGTTTCCTATTTCTCAGGTACCTTGACTTCAGGAGACCAAGGGTGAATTTATCATTTTTTCCATCTTACTACATATTTATTTTTACTTGAATTTTGTAGGTGAAGAAAAAGAATTACCATCTATCTCATATCCTAAGCCACAAAGTCAGAAGCCTGGGGCTAATCTTAGAAATAGCCCTGATTCTCGCTTTAACAGATCTCCAATAGCTTCCTGTTTATTTATCTTAATAAATTGTTATCCTTTTATTGTTGTGGTGTCACCATGCCTTTGGGCATTGCTTTGGGAAACATTTGCCATTGTCATGTGTATTGGCTGTGTATAAATACAAGCGATCTCATTTTTGCAAACTACTTCCTGATTGGAAATTCTTTTATTTATTCATAGTAGATTCCCCACTTTCAAGTCTTCATGAGGACTATTTCACATTTTCATTAGTTTTGAAAATTTTTTCCAATAATTTACAACCTCATAATCATGGGGAAGGAGGTTCATCTTAATTGGCTAACAACTGTTAACAAATGGGAACATCTTAATTATATCATGAAAGTTGTTATGTGGTAAAATTCTGAATGCAGAACTGTCTTTCCCCTCAAGAACTGTTAGATTGAAAATTAGTAGTTTCTTTGGAAAAAATATTGCATGCATACTAAATATTTGCTTAATTAAATTAAGCCATTAGACCTTATTATATCAGAAAACTTAAAAATGCTTTGGTTAAATAGTAATGTTTGAACTTAACAAGTTTTAATATGAAAGTAAGTGATGCTTTAAAAAGCAATATTTATTCCAGATACTATAGCCAACATCTGTCATCCCAACAATTTGGGAAACTGAAGCAGGTGGATCATAAGTCTGAGGTCAGCCTCAACAACTTGGTAGACCCTATCTTAAAATAAAAAAGGGTGTATCTCAGGAGTGAAGCACCTTGAGTTAAATCCCTGTTATATATGCATTCCCCAAAGAAGTAATACCTACTGAACTATAAAAAAGTATAAAGATGTTTGAGAGTATGAAAATATGTTTGCTGCTGATTTCATGTTGACCTTATTATGAAAATAAAACTTGTCAAAAACTTTGAAAACTTTAGACTTTGCACAATGACTGCAAAACTGTTTTGATTGAAACTATGAAATGGTTTTTCTTACCCAGCAAGTGCAATAAACTAGTGATGGTGGCCTCTTCAGATTAAAGTATTGACTGTAACACGTCACCAAATCCCCCTATAATTATGACTGTAACATTGATGTTGAAAATAATTTTGATACTCTGCAGATGATATGTAACAATGACTGTCTCATTGTTTCTCATTACAATGATTCTGACATTTGACATGAATTATAGATATTTTAACACTAGATGCTTGGAGGTTTAAACTTGGAGTTGAAATCACAGAAAATGCTTATACCACCAAGACATTTTGCTTGTAACTGGTTGCAAAATTGAGTTTGAGGATTTTAGAATAATAGGAGATGATCCTGTTAAAGTCAGAAACTCCTTTTCTGAGAGTGGGCATTTTACTGGTATGGAATTTTAAATCTAAATCAATGAATGACAGATTGTTACCCCAAACGTCCTTTCACAACCATATTTGAGTGGGAAATAACATGGACTACATGGTTGTTTTGTTTCTGTGGAGATGATAATTCTGTAAGGTCCAGATGCAAAATATAGTCTTCCATTTTTAGGTCTAATCTATACTTTGTAAGGTGATATTTTTGTTTGCCATTTTATTTTCCTTGGAAGGAATTTCCTAATTTGAATTTTTTATTTTTAAAGTTCTATGTGATCAATTGTCAGAAGAGTGATCATAAGTGTGGTTATGCTAGATATTCCAGTGGTGGTGCATTAGGGTGTGTAGAACTATTAAATTACACGTATCTTCATAAACTTTCTCGAAGCTAACCATCCCTGTTAAGGGAGTCGTTGTGTAAGGGTTTTATTTTCAGGGACTTTATTTTAGAGATTTTTATATCTTTAATGTGTTTTTCTGGTGAAGCCACAGTTGTCTCTGTGTATTCCTCTTTGATGACCAGAACACTACAAGTCCCTGAATGTCCCCCCTCAGACCCAGAGGAGGGGCCTTTTCTCTCCACCTGTGCCTTATTCGATGAAGGACCTTGTTGGTGGCACCCTCTTTCTTTCCAGTTTATCTGCTATACTTTCACCATGCTGAAGTCCCCCCCCCCCCCCGCCTGAGGATATTCTGGTCCAATACTTCTTTTCCCCTCTCCCTGTCATTTAGAATGTGGTAGGCACAATAACGGTCCCTGAAAGTTGGGTACCTCCTAATTACTGGCCCTCAAGACTTTGTTGTCTTACAAGGCAAAGGACACTTTGCAGATAATATTAAGGTTAAAAACTTTGAGACAGGAGATTATCCTGAGTTATTTAGGTGACTCTGACAACTCAGGTCTCACTCATTTATAAGTTGGAGATAAAAAGACTTTCAGAGCTGTAAGAAATAAAACAAATGTATGCATTCCTAACATAGTACTCAACAAGGAGTAAGTTCTCAGGCTAGCTATTATTTCATAGTATCATATGATTTTATTAATATTACTAATATCAATTTGACATTTAATATTTAATCTACATAATAGTGACATAATATTAATCTGACATTAGTATTAATAATGTTAACATGAATAATAGTATCATTACTTGTACCCTTATAGAACGTTTTGCCAGTGCAATTAATGAAATTACTGTTATAGAACTGAAAGATTTGTCTAAAGGTAATGGGAATATGAGAAAAGGAAGATAGTACAAGTTAGAGCTTGTACTATTATGGTGCTTCCCCATCATTTTAGTGACTGAAGATGGTCTGAATTATGAGATTAATTAGTCAGGCAAAAAGAAATATCTAACTCTGTTGCAGCTGGTGAGGAATACACATAATTTAAGAGATTATCCATCTCATAATAACTGTGAGTACATAATCTTGGAAAACTGAGTAGAGACTGTTTAAAGATTGGTGACGCACACCTATAATCCCAGGAGCTCGGGAGGCTGAGACAGGAGGATGGTGAGTTCAAAGCCAGTCTCAACAAGGGTGAAGGGTTAAGCAATTAAGTGAGACCCCGTCTCTAAATAACATACAGAAGAGGGCTGGGAGTGTGGCTCAGTGGTTAAACGAGCTTGAGTTCAACCCCTAGGATCCCCGCCCCCAAAGATATCAAAATAACGGTTCAAAGTAGATAAAAATCAGAGTAATTATTTTATTTAAAAATTTTATATTTACTGAGACATTACCTTATGCATAGTTTGCAAGACTAAAGCTTTCTCTTTTGTTGAAGCTCAGTATTTTTATTTTTAACATCAAAAAGTTGATTACAAACTATTAACTTCTATAATTTTGTCAAAGTTGATCCATTGTTTTATCTTTTATTATGTTGACTTACCAATATTTTTCTTTGTATGTAAATTTTGCTGAATTTGCTAAATTTTTATTGCATAAAGTAAATTTGCAAATCAAATATGATAAAACCTTAATCATTTTTGGAAATTTAATTGCATCTTGACTTGTCACAAGATTGAATAAAATTTTTCCAATTATAATGCTAAGTACTAAGATACATATAGTTTCAAAAAGTTCTATTAACTGTCCTTAAATGATGAAGTGGGTAAATTCCTTACAGATTAAGCCTGAAAGCTTATTAATGGTGACCAGTGGATCAGGACTGGCAAGTTTCATGCTCAGCATTTTTCCTGTACCCTGTGCTATTTTATTTATTTTTCATTTTAGCTTTTGATTTGAACATAATTTCAAACTTACTGAAGAGGTGAAAGAAGAGTATGAAGAATTCTTCTAAATCCTTTATTCAAATTTCCCAAATGCTAATACCATATTTGCTTCTCTTTCTCTTTCTTACATACACACACACATACACACACACAAACACACGAAGTCATCTTCATACCATGGGGAGTTGGTTCTAAAACTCCTGTACAGTGCTATGCTTAAGAACCTTACATATATCTGCAAATGTTATAATTTTATTCTTCTTTATGGCTGAATAATATTCCATTTGTGGGTGTGGGGGAAAAAGACACACTTTTACATTGCTGGTGGAGTTGCAAATTGGTGCAGCCATTCTGGAAAGCAGTGTGGAGAATCCACAGAAAACTTGAAATGGAACCACCTTTTGACCCAGTTATCCCACTCTTCTGTTTATACTCAAAGGACTTAAAATTAGCAAACTACAGTAAGGAGGCCACATCAATGTTTATAGAAGCTCAATTAACAATAGCTAGATTGTGAAATCAACCTAGATGCCCTTCAACAGATGAATGGAGAATGAGACAGTCATCATTACCCTTTGTACATGTATGATTACACGAATGGTATGAATCTACATCATGCACAACCATAGAAACAAAAAATGTACCCTATTTGTGTACAATGAATCAAAACTCAGTCTGTAAAAATAAATAATTAAAAAAGACCCTTGCATAAAATGGCATAGTATTTTCTAAACTGTGCATATGTTATTATATACTTTAAACATTTCTAGATTACTCAAAATACATAACAAAATGTAAATGTGCTATAAATAGTTGTTAATGGTATTGTTTAGAGTAAGGACAAGGTTTGTTCAGTACAGAAACAGTTTTTTAAAAAATATTTTCAATCTGTAGTCAGTTGAATCCATGTGTAGAACCCATGGATTCAGAAGGCTAGCCATGTTTGTGTGTTCATGTGTGTGTGTGTGTGTGTGTGTGTGTGTGTGTAAATAAAATTACAATCAAAATCAGTTTCTAACCCAGAACAATTCTCATAATGAAGGAGAGATATAAAATCTTAGTATGTGTGTGTGCTTATTAAGCCAGCATTAATCAAAAATGTGATTCACGTTATAGTCGATCTGCTGAGAGTACTAGACAGAAAGAAATCTCGCCCTTTTATACAGATACAATTCATTTACAACCAGGATCTAGGGGTTCATGGACGCTTCTACCTGCTTGAGGAAACTGGAATATAGGGATGCTATCTTCTTAAGCGGTTACATTTTAGAGGCAGTTATAAGATAATTGAGAATGACTTCCTAGTCTTAATGCTGATAGGAAACTCACTTACTTTCTTTTTATAATATTTTTTTATCTTTAAAGACTGCATTTTTAGGGGCTGGGGAGATAGCTCAGTCAGTAGAGTGCTTTTCTTGCAAGCACAAGGCCCTAGGTTCAATCCCCGGCACCCCCAAAAAAAAAAAAAAAAAAAAAAGACTGCATTTTTATTCATTGTACACAAATGGGGTATATCTTTTCATTTCTACTGTTGTGCATGATGTAGATACATACCATTCATGTAATCAAACATGTACATAAGGTAATGATATCTGTCTCATTCCAACATTTTTCAAACATTTTGCATATATTTCAAAAAGGAAAATTTATAAGCGTTCTAAAGAATACACTTGAGACGGGGCAAGGAGAGGTCTCTTCCCTTATTTACAAAAATTAAACTTCTTATTTTAAGCTTATATTTGACTGTTTTAGTCAGTTTTTGAGGAGATGGAAATGTTAATTACCCTAGTTTGTTCATTACACATTGTATATATATATAAAATTATCACACTATTCCTCATAAATAAGGACACATATTTCAATTAGGAAAATACCTATAAATATGCTTAAAATCTAATTTCCTTGTGTCTCACTTTCAGCGATGTTATATTATTCATGTGAAATGTGGTCTGATTTGTTTTATTGCTTTTTAAGTTTTTACCCATCCTAGTTGATTTTTAAAAATTAATTTTGTTTAGGGTGTGAAATGTTAATATATTGTTTTCAACATCATGTATGAAAGATGTGTTTAGAGAAGCATCATTCACCCCCTCCCCGTATTTTTATCATTGTCACCTTGTTCTCACCCTCACACGAGACCAGTCTTGTTAATCTCCAGTTTATTTCTTGTATTTCTTCTTAGAAAAGTGAGCATGCACTTGCATGTTTTTCTGTTTCCTCTTGTTTCTCACAATAGGAAAGCATTCTGAAGCTACTCCCTTGACTTTGGTCTTTCACTGAACACTAAGTGTATCCTGGATGTCTCTCCATATTAGTTCCTGGACTCTTTCTCATTCTGTGTTTCACAGCTACCCAGGACCCCACTGTGTGACTGTGCCAGTTTTTTTCAACTGTGGGTCAATGTAAGGTCATGAGGAATTACATACAATCACAACAAAATTTATTCTTATATATTTTTCTTGTTGGGACTGTTTTTAAGGTAAATTCCCAGAAATGGGATTGTTGTGTAATATAGTAAACATATGTAAATTAGAAAGCACCCAAATTCTGTTCATAGATCTTCTACCAATTTGAATTCTCACCAGCAATAAACACATGCCTGTTTCCTTCCCTACAGCCTCACCAAAACTTGCACTTTTAAAATTTATCCATCTGACTATAGACATACCCATATAGTTTTAATTTATAATTTTCTTATTATGAAGGGAATATATTATTTCAATATTTAAAGACCACATATTTATGTTTTTTATTTATTCTTTTTTTAATTACTTTTTTTTATTTTTACAGACTGCATTTTGATTCATTGTACACAAATGGGGTACATCTTTGTTTCTAGGTTTGTGCACAATGTATGTTTTGAGGTACATTATCTGTCCATGTCTTTTGCCTGCTTTTCTATAGCAATTTTGCTTTTATATATTATAAAACATTTAAAAGTATATTTGGGGTATTTGCCTTTTATTCAGGCTATATCTTGCAAATATTTTCTGTCAGTTATTTTTAGACTCTGCTTATGGTATGCTTTGCCTTAAGAAAGTTTTGTAATTGTTTTCTATAGGAAAATTTATATTATGTCTTTTAAACCAAATTGTATTACAGTTCATGGTAGAGTAGATTTCTACTAATTAAACAGAATGGATATCTACATTAAATTGAAAGAGAAACTTCTCTTAAAAGGATAGTCTCAATTTTAATCTTTCTAGTATGAAATTTTATAAATTCAAAGTGTTTTTAAACATTAAATGACTAAAACTAAATGTGAATATAATTTGATATATAGCAAATGAAATATTTAAAACCAACTTGCCAGCAAATTATTTTCTACTTCAAAACAGTAAAAACACACATCCTTGACTGTGTTCTCCCACTGTCCCCTTGCATAATCTCTCATTTCCTGTACATGGCACTATATCAAGTTTGCTAGTAACTTTTTTCATTTGTGAATATGTGTAATCCATGTTCAAGTTTTTCCTGGAAATTCATTCTTATGTTCACAGAACATTTAAGACTACTTTAAGAAAGGTCACCCCTATGTTTTGGGTATGTTGTTTGAATCTTAGATCATTATTTGACCCTTTTTACACTTTGTAGAATTAATGAAACAACAAAGTAAAATGTTCAGATTTTAGGTTCCAGGGTTGTAGTTGCTGCTTCGGTCGCTGAGGAAGTTTGGGATGTTGGACAGAGACCACCATCTGTAGCCTGATGGCATTAGCCTTATGGTTATTTCCTAGGTAACATTGTAAAATTGGCTTTAAAGACTGAAGATTTCACCTTCAGTTCCCAAATGAACTGCAATTATGTATTTGTGCTAGAACTTTTTCTTACTTGCCATTTATGCTCTTGTGTAGATTTTAAAAAATAGAATTAAAAATAATAATTACTAACCATTGATACTTCCTAATTAACCATTTTGATAAACTTTTATGTTCATTATCTCATCTTAATCTTCACCATAATCCCATAAAGTAAATGTGTTTATTTTCTGAGGATCAGAAAGGCTATAATACCCATGTCATTTTACACAGTCCCTAAGAGTCAGAACTAAGATTCAAGCTGGTCTCATTCTTAGGAGTGAAATTTCTTAACCAGTGACCATAACCTTGAATAATTTTATAAACACTGCTGGTTGGGAGGGGGTAACACTTTCAAGTGAAAACAGCAGAAGTACCAAACCAACTGAAGGTGAACCTTTCTTAAAAATCTCATTGTCAATGATATTAAGCTATTCATGGACAAAGAGCCAATGAAATTCAGTTTTGTGTTTGTGACTAATGGGTGTAAATGACACTTTTAGGGAGTAAACCAAACCAACATCTCCAAGAATTCCCCCATACAGACCTCTTCGACATACCATTGGGTGGAATCAAATGCACAGACCTCCTTTCTTCTATTCAGGCTAGGTCACCAAATTTAATATGTACTTGAGTTAGTCTTTGAATTTATAGACAAATCACAAAAATCAAAGTGCAAGTACTACAAAAGTGAAATTATAAATTGCTGAAATAATTCCATTAGCAAATAAATGTCACCTGTGTGAAAATAACGTCACAGTAGAAAAATGCACTTCAGAATCATCCTTCATGACTGATTCTGCTACTCTTCAATGGAGCTGAAATCAGAGGGGTCTATTTTAATCTTTCACATGGCTGCCTTCCCAGACATGTCAAAGACTCTCAAATGTGAGATTCATCAGTCCAAATTTCTTTTGCAGTAGTTGTTCATTTTAGCACTTATAAGCTAACAGAGATGTGCCTGTCACAACATATGAATGGGTGCTCCTTTTTTCTCTTTCTTTTTTTCCTCTTTTATTGCAGCTGTTGCCTTTGGAATCTCGAGGCATTCATGATGCCTATGGCTCTGATTCACCTCTCTGCAAAAGATGGTTCCATCCAAGAAAATGGAAAAGGCTGTGTTTAAAATGTTGTGAGTGGGATGAACTTTCAGTACCTACTAAATGCTTTCATTATCTATTGGAAAGGTATTAAATACCTGCCTTGAGTTCTACCCACACTGTCCAAATCCCTAATCTTCACTTTTTGCCTTGAACCAATACAAATACCCATAAAACAGGACAGGCAGGGGAAAAATGCAATCTTCTATGGAATGAAATTAAATAGGAAATATTTTATGGTGGGTTTTATATTTATACAGGTCAGTGTATGTCACCTCTTTGGAGCATTTAACTTTTTACTGTCATTGTTTTGAAGACTCTTTATTTAGAAAATAATAAATTTAAGTGTCCTATAATAAGACAGATAACTGAGGTTTATTTAAAAAAATTTAGCAACTATACATTTTTAAGTGTACTGGGAAATCTGTGTTATCTAAATGTGTAATTCCATAGAATTTATGTGGTAAAAATCAAGTAACTTAGTCTTTGGATTCTTTTGCTAACAAAAAATATTTACTGAAGTCCTATTTAGCACAAAGAACAAAGGCATACTTAGGTTTGCTGTGTACAGAGTATTTTATATAAGCATAATTTTAGAGACCTATAAGCTCTCCTTGAAGAGATGTTCCATCTTGTCCTAGGTAGGCAGAGGATACAGGTTTCTACTTTCTCCTCTACAGTTGAAAAGTGGGCAGGCAGATTCCCATGAAGCTATGGCTTGACCAGTAAGCAAAACATCAGTATGGGAAGTCATAAGTTAGAAGGAAATTTCAATTAGATAGAGGTCGTTATTTTGGTCTTAATTGACATACAAATGGGATCTTATTAGACACGTTATCAACTCATCCTCCTTCCCTCATAATTATTTGTTGCTTTTGAGTTCCTACAGCTGTAGGAATAACTTTTTAGGGTTTGATCATTTTGTTCAGTACTCATTTTACCACATTCATACAATGTCAGCTGGTGATATAGAGAAAAATATAAGATTATTTTCAATAAGACACCTCCAGGCCCCATGTTAAGTACTAAAACTGGGCAATATTAGGTGTTCAAAAATCTATCTCAGTTCCTTTTGTAAAACCAATTTTAGTTCATTCTTTAAAGCAAATGATTTTAAATGTATTTTTGAGACATTTAAAAATGTCTGATATTGATATTAATAGTTTTCCTGGAACTCATACACTTATCAGGATTTTATAGATAAAATACATAATATAAACACAAAAATATAATATAATCCATTTATTATTATATAATTTCATGTATTTCTATCACATTAATTATAAAATTTATTACTTTATAGGAATTTTGGTCTAGGCTTATAGAGATGTTGCAATTTCTCTCAAAATACAACTCATATAAGCTAAAACATAATTGTATAAAGCTCAATTACTTTACCACTTTATGAGTTCTCAGCCTTTAGGTGGGGCTTAGGACAGATGGGACCATATTTTATTTCAAAATGGGAATCTTACTGAGTTTCTTTAGTAGAAATGTCAATCTTTCTGATTTTTGAATCCATTTATTTTACTTCTGAGACTGACCTGGATATTTGAAATAGGGGATATGTTTACAGAACCTCATTTTTTAGGAGAGGAAATGTTTTAATCATGTACTTCTCTCGTGTGTTTTTCTTTTTGTCTATTTTGGATTAATAGCTGGAAAGGTCTGGTTCTCTACTGGTGGTTGCTGATATGTAAGTGGTTCCACCTGAGTGTTGGTAATCGTGTGAGTGCTACAGTGGAACTGTGTGCGGTGGGCGGCTATGTCTGCCTCAAGCTAGAACTGCATCTAAATGCTAGGGACAGCAGTGTAGTGCTAGGATACAACTGGTTCCAATGATTCCACGGACTCACTGAAGTCTCTAGCTCTTTCTTACAGTCTCAAAGTTACTGTCCCACTAGCCTTATTATTCTGTGTCTCCATGACCGAATGTGTGGAGACCTGAGGCTTGTTTACATATGATGTAGAGGCTACAGGAAAAAAATGCTGACTCGGGCTCCTTGGGATAGAAATTGACTCTCATTGCATGCCACCTTGGCAACAACCCTTGAGGTCCAGTGTCCTCATTTCCCTTCCTCAAACTCTTCCAGATATTAATGAAGTGCCCCTCCTACTTGAGGATGAAGCCCTGGGGAGACTGGTTCCTTATCCATTTCATCTCCTTTCACCTTCTTTTCCTTCCTGTTCAATTTTTTTCTTGTACCCACCAGAAACCAAAAGGGAAAGCTTAGGCTTTTATGTCATCTGCATGATCTCCTTTCTTTCTCTAGGGCAGCAAATTTAGTTTCCATGAGCAAAGAGATTTCTGTTTTACATTTTGAAGAATTTAACATAGAGATTCTTTTATTTTCCATTCACATCATATTAAATGGGAGTTAAGAGAATTTAGGAAATCCTGTTTTTTTTCTTTACAAATCCTGAATTTTAAGATGAGTGTCTTACTGCAAAATTTTGCTTTAAATAACAAAACTGGATATTTACTATCTTTATTTTTACATTTCCCCATCATAACTAAATCTCCACCTCCCCCTGTAACATTCAACTAACCCCAAAGCAGATAAGCCTTATACCAACTAAAGAGCAGTTTAATTATATAAAATGTCAAAGGAGAAAAAGGACATTGTTATAGTTTGGAATGTTATCACTGTTACAAGAGGATAAGACCAACATTCAATTTTTAGTATTTTTAACAATCATGTATCAGAGCTTCTTAGAGAAGCCTCTTGTCAAATCTAGAAATGGGATTTCTCAAAAGCATTATTGAGGAATTAGTCAATACCTCAACCACAATAAGCATTTAAACTCCTTATCCCAGTGAAAATTGGACAAGAGGAAACTGTTAACAAATTACCTGTGGGTTACTTATGCAACTGAAATGTTCTGGGAAGAATTTAATGTCATTTTTTTGGTATGGACCTTGACCAGTTCCAGGGAAAACAGAGTCTAGCACCACACTCAGGATATGGTAACTGCTCAAAAACATTTGTTCAATGAATTAAAGAACAAAAGAATTTATTTTTCCATAAGAGAATTATAGTTTGGAAAACTTAAACATCTAATGGAACAAAATGTCCTTGTTATACAGGTAATGTGAGTTACAAAATTGTTCTGGCATTAATAGTAATATTCACAGCAATATTCATATATTGATTTTTAAAAATATATTAATCTTTGTATTTCTTTATAGATGAAAGTTCTTCATAGAATTTGAACTCAAGCAAATTTATCACAATTAGTAATTAATGATAGTTCTATACATAGTCCTCAAACAACCTGTCATTTAGGATGATGAAATCATAGTTTTAATTAAAAATTGCTTTTGTTCCTAATTTTTAATTTTATTTTATGGAGATTGTTTCAGTCATTTTTTTTTTCACTGCTGTGATCAAAAGACCTGACAAGAACACTTAGAGGAGACAAAGTTTCTGTTTGGCTCATGGTTTAAGGTCTCAGTTCATAGACAGTTGACTCCATTCTTCTAGGCCTCAGGAGAGGCAGAAAACATCATTGTGAAAACATGTGGCAGAGGAAAACAGTTGGGGACCCGCACCGTGGAATACAGAGAGAAAGGGAGAACTACATTCAACCAGGACAAAGTATATACCCCAAAGGCATGGCCCCAGGACCCACCTCCTCCAGCTACATACTAACTGCCTATAGTTACCACCCAGTTAATCCCTATCAGAAGATTAATGCACTGATTAGGTTAAGGCTCTCATAACCTAATCATTTCACCTCTAAACTTTCTTGCATTGTCTCTCACATGAGATTTTGGGAGTCACATCACATCTAAACCATAGCAGAGACCCATTAGGATAATTTCATGGATGATTAATTATTGAGTTTTATGCTAGGAAAATATGCATTTTTTTTGTTGAAAGTAAATTCTATTCCTGGATATAGTCATTCCTACTGACTCTATGAACTAATTGTTCACTGCAAGATACATTCTAAAACTACGTCTTGATTGTATAGATTTGATAATGACATGTAAAATATAACAAAGAAGTATACTTAGAAATTAACATATCATATTAAAGTCATCAGATTTCTCAAGGAATATAAATGAGAAGGTCTGATCAAAAGTCTGCATTGAATTTAAAAGACTATTTTAACACATTGGTTATAGTAGGGTCTTTTAGTTTAATCTAATTTGACTTTTAACTACTTTGTCCACAATTTCCAAAATAAAGCTTCAGAAACAAGGGGTGTTGTGTTTAACTGAGCTTGATGTAAAGAATTTT